>NW_012121154.1:7894578-7995731 GCF_000951035.1 Colobus angolensis palliatus | reverse complement strand
TTTCTTTCTTTCTTTCTTTCTTTCTTTCTTTCTTTCTTTCTTTCTTTCTTTCTTTCTTTCTTTCTTTCTTTTTCTTTTTCTTTTTTTTTTTAAGAGATAGGGTCTTTGTCACCTAGGCTGAAGTGCAATGGCATAATCATAGCTCATGGAGCCTTCTGAGCTAGAGTGGTCCTCCTGCCTCAGCCTCCCAAGTAGTTGGAACTATAGGCATGAGCCAAAATGCCTGGCCTGAACATTTCTTTTAAAATAAAATATCAAATATGTTGTGTTATTCTTGCTACTGTGAATGTGATTTCCCTTACAAAAAGTTTCTACTTTTAAAATTCTTATGTTTTAGGTGGTTACCTATTAGTTTTCATATATGTTTACTTGATTATAATGGTCTTCCATGAATATAACTACATTGTTTTTAAAATAATCTATACTCCCCTTTTCCAGTATCTATGCCCCTTTAAAATTTTGCTTATTATTAAATTACCTTTTTTAAGCACTTAGAGACCAGTGTTAAATGGAATTGGTTGGCATCCCTAACTTCTTTCTGGCTTGACTGGAATTCTTTGGGAATGCATAATTCTGACTGTTTTTATCAAATAGAATCTTAAAAGGTATTTTGAATGTATTTTCAGTCCTACAACTAGTTGAATTTATTGATATCTTTTTGCATGTATATAGAAATATATTTTTGCAACTTTCATCTAATAACATGATAGAATAAGACCTGCACTATCACACTCCCACTTAAAGTTGTAACCCCTACACATATCCAGCATTTCCTTTTGCCTTTCTGGGTCTTATTTTTTACCATAGAACTTATCATCATTTGACGTACTTTACATTTCAGCAAGTTTATTTATTTTTTATCTATTGTCAGTATCCTACAGCTAGAATATAAGTTTCATGAAGTCTAGAATTTTTATCTGTTTTGTTCACTGCTGTATCTCTGTAACTTAAAAAAGTATCTCTAGAATTTAAAACATCTTAGGTATTTAAGAAATATTTTAATAAATAAATATGATGCCATAACCATTTAGAATGGTTAATCAAAAAAGACACAGGTTTTGCCTTTACATAATTTATAATATATCAAGGGTATATTAAAAAAAACTACAAGAAGGAACTGGGGTGTACAATTGTAAAGTTTTGGGGATGTGAGAGACACTCACTTACATAAAGTGCATAGGAAAGGCTTTTCTGAAATGATCATCCAATCAGAGTGACAAATACGTGTGAAGACCCTAAGGCAAAGAATCAATAGATAGAATCTAGGAAAGTACAAGAAGGGTGGTGTGGCTGAAGGTTTTTTTGGGGGTGAGGCAGGATGGGGAAGAGTGACTTATTATAAAATAAGAGAGATACAAAGAGGACAAATTGGCTTAATAAGCCATAGTGAAGAGTTTGGATTTTATTCAAACTGAAATGGGTAGCCTTTTAATAGTGTAAATCAGAGGCATGGCCTGATTGATTTATATTTTTACAATTTCACACTGTCTCTTTGAGAACAATGTGTTGGGGGAGAGAGTGAAACAGAGGAAATATCGAGACCAATTAGGAAGCTCTTATAGTAGTCTGGGCAAGTAATAATGATTGCCTGGGATAGAATGAGGGCAGAGTGGGCAGAGAGCCATCACTAGAATTGAAATATGTTTGTGATATACAATCTCAAACTCCTTCTCCTCAAGTGATCCTCCCATCTTGGCCCCGCAAAGTACTGGGATTACAGGTGTGACTCACTGTGTCTGGCCCAGAGTTGTAGAATCCAGATAGGACACACTTTCCATAAGGACCAGAACTTGCTTTGAATGCAGAAAGAAGGCAATGGCTTTCTAAGAAACAAGAATGACCAAGGAAACTTATCATAGCCTTTCTCATTTATGTTACTTTCATATAGTAGCCAATTGCTTATGTGGACAATGTTGATACAAAAGGAAAGGGAAACATAGGGCAACCCATAGTTTCTTTTCCTTTCAATTCTTCCTTACTCATCAGTAAGATGAAGCTAATGATTGTTATAGAATGTCAGGTATTAATATCAAAATATGAAACACAAACAGTTAACATTGTGTAGTATTTCCACTGTTCTAGTAAGAACAAAATACATATGCATGTATAAACTACATATTATGAATTGTGTAATTTTAGCCATTCTACATACAAGTTAAACACTCCTGCATTTGCATTTAAAACTGGTATTGCACAATGTAAAAATGAATGGTAAAATGCATACTAATAACTTAAAAACTTTATTTAGGACAACATTAAATACTAAATAAAAAATACCATGAAAAGTCAAGAGAGGCACTGTGGAAGAAAGCAAAAAAAATTATAATTCATTACCTTTAATAGCACTTCCTTCCCGCCCCAACCCCATCCCACTTTTTGAACAAGGGCCCTACATTTTCATTTTGCACTGGGAAAATGGCTACATTTTTTAGAGTTTTTATACAACAGACAGAGTCATTCTTGGGCATTGTAAACTGGCTCTCTGTTTCTGGGTACGCCAGGCAAAGAGAGGATATGGGAAGAGGGCCTTCACGAGCCATCAAAAATGAGTCTCCTTTTACTCCTTAATTGATCACATATAAAATCTTTTTTTTTTTTTCAATTCCAGCAACTAGTGTTTCTACTTGGCACCCTCATCGTGGAAAAGGTCATTTCCTAACTAGTATATATTCAGCTGATTGGAAAGTTGAAAGAATCTCCTATGAGTCATTTATTGTTTTCTTACTGACAAGATAGGCCTCAAAAATGTTGAATATCAAAATGTAGAGAAATTACGTTTTAGAAGATTTTGGTTTTACTGATTCATTGAAGATTTACAAGAAAAGCTATAAAGGTATTATTATCCTTTCATGCTATTAAAGGCCTACTAAAGTGAGATGACATACCTTTTTTTTTGTTTGTTTCCTTTTGTTTTGTTTTAAAAAGCCTAGTGTTCTACTAGAAAATATTAATTTTGTTACTTTCTAAGTTGTAGGAATTAGTTTTGTTATTTAGTGATTATTCTCACAAGCAATCATAAATGTAACAACTGTTTTAGAACAGAGATGGCCATGTATTTTCATATATACACAGGGTGTTTTAAAAGATAAAGAACTAATTCCAATAAAAATAGACTGAATTATATATGTAGGTTGTATTAGTTACTTCTGGAATCAAAATTTTCTCTTCTACTCCAGGTGTTAAATTTCTTTCCTACATTCAATCTAGTTAAAAGATTTTTGCACAATTTATCCTTGTGTGTCACATATATTTAATATTTTATTTCATAATAAAAAAGTAAACATTTCACAGAGAAAATTGACATGTAGCTTTTTTGATGTCTCAGTGAAATCTTCCCTAGGCATTAGGGAATGGATGAGAATTTTGTTTCTCTTAGGTCTTCAGTTTGAGTACTACTTCAGAAAAGAAAAAAAAAAAAAAAATCCTGCACACTATAGCTGTTTGCTATAGTAAAGGTTATGAAAATTAATAGAGAGAATCAAGTTACTTTTACTGGGACATCAATGAGAAATCTCATACTAAATTATCAGTTCATGCTATTAACAAAATAAAGTTATTATAACATTTTAAGAAAGACATGCCCAAAGTTCATTTAGGAGAAGCTCTTGGACAATAAGTATATTGAGTCAAATATTAGAAGGCCATTGAACCTAATGAACTCGATCCTTTTTAATTTTATTATTTTATGACTCAATTACCACTTTTTTGCAAAAAGATAAAATTAACAACTGTCAGTCTTCTTGACTGACACAAAGAGACGATGTGGTCACCCAGCAATCAAAAACAATGTGGCCAGATGTTCTGCATCAACTAACCACCAACACATTTAAGTAGACATCACTGACTAATCTGGTGTTAATGAAAGCAACTCTTACAAATGAAAATCAGATGTTCACCTATCTCGACATCTGTGATGTTCATCTCGTCAACTGAGCTTTTAATGACAATTAACTGTGGTTTTTACACATTGCATATTGCTCCCTTGTCACAAGGTATTAGATCATATTTTGAGAAATCCAGAAAATATAGAGAAAAGAAAGCATATAAAACCTTATCAAAAGAACACTCATGGTGAAAGTGGTGCTAAAAAGGAAAATGCATTTGTATTTTGGAATTAAAAGCCATTTGTAGCTATGTGTATTTTGAAAATGGAAAAGTGATTCAATTACCAACTCAAACTTCAATGAAACCAGCCTCTCTTCTCCCTCTCCCATCTCCTCTTGCTGCCTGCTCGACTGCCTTTCTGCCCAGCAATAGACAGTCACACCCTAATCCTTAAGACCACGATACTGGGCATTCTCAGTGTTTAATTCTATTTCTTTTCTGTGAACTTCTCCTAGGCAAGCTCTTTACAAAAGTCATATTAAAGTAATATCTGTCCTCCTTATCCAGCATCAATCTATTACCAAGGATTTTGTTTTTTTTTTGAGATTTAATATACAACAACATGGATGAACCTGGAGGACATTATGTCAAGCGAAATAAGCTAGGCACAGAAAGACAAACACTGCATAATCTCACTCATATGTGGAATCTTAAAAAGTTGATCTTGAAGAAGTAGAGAGTAGAATGATGGTTACCAAGGGCTGAAGTGGTTGGACATTGGGGGTTGAGGAGATATTGGTCAGAGGAATTAGTTGAAAATATCTATTGTACAACACGGTGACCGTAGTTAAGAATGTATTATATTCTCGAAAAATGAAAAAGAGTGGATATAAAGTGTTCCCATCACAAAAATGATAGCTATGTGAGGTAATGCATATGTTAATTAGATAGAGTTAGTCATTCCACAATGTATATTTTCTTTAAAACAACACGTTGTACATGGTAAATCCATAATTTCATGTCAATTTAAAAATAAATAAATAAAATTTATTCATAGAGTTTAAGTGCAAGAGATCAGAAAGTGAAACTGGAAAAGTTATACAAATATTCTTTTTTTACTGTAAAATATATTTAGTTAAGTAACATGCACCCAGTTTTTAAAAAGCAATCAAATGGCACGTTGCCCCCTCTGATTTCAATGATTTAAATGTTTTTAACTTTAGTATTTACCTGCTATATTTCAAAAACTTTCTAATCTTGCTATTTGTTGTTATTTTTAGGCACTATCTAATGACTTTCTCTTATGCAAATTTAACTATTTAATATTATCTTATGTGCTTGGTGATGACTCCTACTTCCACCTATCTTCTTGGTACAATAGAATAATCATTTTTAGTTAATAATCAATGTTTATATCATGATGACTACTGTTCACTGCAGTGTGTTATCACTGCATTTCCTTTCTTGTAAAGCTTTTGCCTTTTCTTTCATTTGTAGAGTTTCCTACTCCTTCATTCTTTCCCCAAAGTTTCGTCAGATAAGGCATATTCCTATCATAAATTTGCTTGTTTGTTTGTATTTTGAGATAGGGTCTCACTCTGTCACCCAGGCTGGAGTACAGTGGAATGATCACAGCTCACTGCAGCCTTGACCTCCGAGGCTCAAACAATCCTCCCACCCCAGCCTCCCGAGTAGTTGGGACTACAGGCTCACACCACCACACCTAGTTGATTTTTTATTCTTTTTATATATATAGAGAGAGATGTGGTTTTGCCATGTTGCCCTAGCTAGTCTTGAACTCCTGAACTCAAGCAATCTGCCTGCCTCAGTCTCCCAAAGTGCTGGGATTACAGGTGTGAGCCAATGCACCTGGCCCAGAAGTTTGTTTTTTTATACCAAAAGCCCTATCGTATCTGATGATTCATTTTCTTCTTTTTCCTGGAGCCTGTCCTTGTTCTTTCAGATCTAGCGGGTACTTGTCATCTGCTAGGCCAGCCATCCTGTTGCCTCCTTACAGCTCATTTTGTTGCTTGTCAGAAGTGTGATTTTTGACTGCCTTACCGATTAAGTGAGTTTGGTATTAATGTCAGGTCTGACTGACATTCAGGTCTGACTACACCTGAAATAAGAAACCTGTGAAATGAGACTGTAAAGACTATAAACTTAAGAAAGTGGGACAAAGTAATTTCTCATAAAAAGACAGATGTTTAATCACTCATTCACCACCTAGTATAGAACCTCACACTTCACTCAGAGGAAAACCACAACCAATGCTTGCTCCAAGTCTAGTTCTGCTCAGCAATTCAAGTTCTCTGAATTAATTTAACTAATTTGGTCTCTTTCTAAGTAGATATGTTGGCCTACATCTGGCTGCCATGACCTCACTTAGGGTAAATTCTACAGCCTGAATTGGAGTTTCAGAATGAGAACTGTCAGTCTGTTTGTGTTGCTGTAACAAAATACCTTAAAATGGATCATTTATAAGCAACAGAAATTTATTTCTTACAGTACTGGAGGCTGGGAAGTCCAAGATGAAGGCTGTAGCTGACTCCATGTCTGGTAAAGACTCTCTGCTTCAGAGAAGGCACTTTGTTTCTGCATCCTCAGATGGCAGAAGGGGTAAAAAGGGATGAGCCTGCTCTCTCATGCTCTTTTATAAGGGCACTAATATTATATCACTTCACAAAGACCCCATCTCTTAATATTATTGCATTGTGGGTGAAATTTCAACATGAATTTTGGAGGGACCCAAACATTAAACCATAGCAAGAGGGCTGGGGGTGGTGTCTCACTCCTGTAATCCCAGTGCTTTGGGAGACCAAGGAGAAAGGATCACTTGAGGCCAGGAGCTTGAGACCAGCCTGGGCAATGTAGTGAGACCCCGTTTCTACATAAAAGTAAGTTTTAAAAATTAGCTGGGCACAGTGGTGCATGCTTCTGGTCCCAGCTACTCAGGAAGCTGAGGCTGAAAGATCACTTTGGCTCAGAAAGTTGAGGCTGCAGTGTGCCATGATCATGCCCCTGTACTCCTGCCTGGGTGACAGAGTGAGATCCTATTCAAAAACAAACAAACAAACAACAGCAACAACAACAAAAGCCATAGCAAGGGCCTTGAAAGGCACATTAGTACAGTATTGCCATTTGCACAGGTTCTCTCTCCTGTCCTTTTTGATAGGCTCTCAATTGTGCCTCTCAGAGATTTGCACACAAACATGATATGATTTAAAAAATGCCCTTCAATAGCATTGTTCCCACTGTATTTCTCATTTGCTTGTCACCTTGGCAATGTGGTGGCAGGATACAAGCATCTTAATTACAATACTGATCCTAAGAAATAGGGAGAATAATTGAAAATTTTTACTCATACTCACTTTCTTTGCTTAATATCTATTGAATAAAAAGTAAGAAGTAGGCTGGGCGCAGTGGCTCATGCCTGTAGTTCCAGCATTTTGAGAGGCCGAAGCGGGAGGATCACCTGTCAGGAGTTTGAGACCAGCCTGGCCAACATGGTGAAACCCTGTCTCTACTAAAAATACAAAAATTAGCTGGACATGGTGGTGGGCCCCTGTAACACTAGCTATTTGGGAGGCTGAGGCAGAAGAATCACTTGAACCCAAGACGCAGATGTTGTAGTGAGCAGAGATCACACTACTGCACTCTACCCTGGGTGACAGAATGAGACCCTATCTCAAAAAATAAATACATCGTGAGAGGTAAAAGAGATGCAGGACCATTTCATCCCTCAGGATAGGTACAGAGCCTACCAGCTTTCCAAAGACCCACTTTTGGGAAATACTAAGGAACTGAAAGGGGGGAAATGTTTATTATCTCTAAAATAGAAAAAAATTAAAATTGAAGTAAACAAATGACAAATTAAACATTAAAACCCCACAAACTATTGAGTTTAATGAATTATTTAATAGATTATTACATTGAAATACTAATTTTATTACATATAAAACACTTTGTAAAGCTTAGATTCTTTTCACTTTCCAGCAGTGTCCAAGTATGCATAATGATTCCAACAAGAGTAGTAATATTAATGATAGCGGCTGCATTTGGAGGTCAGAAGGCAGCTTTCTAACTTATTTTGAAAAATGTCAAACCACAAAGTTGAAAGAATAGTCCAGTGAGTATCTGTACACGTCCTACTAAGATTACACAATTGCTAAACTGTTAAGAATTGTTAAGGGTTTTTACAAGCTCAGTAATTCTTCATGACTCTCTGAAGTAGTTCTTTTTAGCATCCTTAATTTGCAGCTGAGGCATGTGAGGCACAGAGAGATTATACAATTTTTCTTAGTCATATAAAGGCAAATGGTTGGTCTGGGATTCAAAGCTAGAGATTTTCTAAAGGCATGTTTCTTAAGCTACGTGCAAAAATCATTCCTGTATTAAATAAAGTAAGTAAATGTAAATCCTTTATAAATTATTTTACATCGAAATTTTATTTAATATAGGATATAGGTGTATTTTAATGTACTTTATGGGTGAAATCTCTGAATATAATAGTGTCTAGAAAGCTTTCTAAAAGCCTCTAGGCAAATAGACAGCAAGGCAGAAGTAGATGTCCCTGGCAGTAGAGCCAGGGGAAGAGGTGAGGAAACCAAACAAGACATGCAAAGATTTTGGACTCATGTCTGCATTTTTTGGGATGGAGCAAGTTTATTTTTCTCTGGGATGACTGTGTGCATTTCAGGAAGCTTTCTATGTTCCACAGCCTAGTTTTTCTCCACAACAATGGAACTAAGAAACATATCACTAATTCTTACAGAATTAACAACTCTTGTTCCTTATGAGAGACACGGACACCAAGATTCCTGAACCAGCCCCAACTGCAGCCTCTTTCATTTGTGGCTGTTAATTACGGGACTACTAACCATAATCCAGCAATGTTCTGGCATACCAGGAAAATTCCTGGTCCAGATTCAGACAAGTGGTTTATAGTTCCAGCTCTACTTTGAGTTAATCCTGTTTAAACTGGGGAGGCATGAATGTCTTCTATGATACTTAGTGAACTTCAAGGCCAATTTCAGTTCTAATATTCTGTGATTCACTTGTGGAACATATACTGAGTCATTCTGAAAAGTTTTAGGCCAAGGCTAACTTTCTTCTATGCAACATGAAGTTGCTGGAAACATACCATGTTGCCTTACAACTGTTTCATACACTTTCGGCCTGACACAGTGGCTCATACCTGCAACCTCAGCACTTATGGAGGCTAAGGCAGGAGGGTCACTTGAGCGCATGAGTTTGAGACCAGCCTGGGCAACATGGCAAAACCCCGTCTCTACAAAATTAAAAAAAAAAAAAAAAAAGCCAGATGTGGTGGCCTGCACCTGTTGTCCCAGCTACTCAGGAGGCTGAGGTGGGAGGATGGCTTAAACTCAGGAGGCAGAGGTTGCAGTGAGCCAAGATTGTGCCACTGAACTTCAGCCTGGGTGACAGAGTAAGACCTCATCTCAGAAAAAAAAAAGTTTTTATCTATTGATATATCTCATTTCACAATCTTCAGTCTTGTGAAAGTGTTATCCCCATTGTTCCATTGAGAATACGGAGATACTAGACATTAGGAGTTAAAAAGCCAACTGGTAACAGTGACAAGACTAAAACCCAAGCCTCTGACTCCCAGCCATTCCCACTCCAACAGGCACAATGACTTCTATAGCTTCATTTACCACTATTTTTCCTGAGAAATTTATGTATTTTTCCAGCATTAGCATCAACAGTAGACAAAATAGAAGGTGACCAATTAGATATAAATTGCGAGGCTGCCATCGGGTTCCTTTGACCAAGAGTAACACTCCTTACCTATTTGCTTTAGGTCCAAAAATGTCACAAGCACACACATTTGTTAAGGCCCTAGGCAGGGCTATGAGTCTACAAGACAGTGCAATCAACGTACTCCAAGAGATGGCATATCCTAAGCAGAAATTGGCTCTTTGTCAGGAGAGGGGTGGGAGACAGCTATAATTGGCATGTTTAAACACCTTCTGGAAATGGTTTTTAGCAAAAGGTTCTGAGATGGTGAGGAGGGATGGCAACCTAAGTTGTCAGTAATGGAAAGAAAATATGATGATACTGAAGGTAGTGGACCAAAAATAGACTTTGCTTACTTCATAGTTTTGCCTAGGGCCAGTTTTGATTTATTCCATTAACACAGCATTCACCCTGCCTAACCTTGAAAGTTTATGAGGGTTTTATGTGAATATAAGAAACACAGAAGTAATGACTTTCAAGGTCACAGACAATAAAGTTTCTCTAACTGTGGTCAGGGTGTGTGCCTCTGATGTCCTTCAATCTTAATCTTTCTTTGGAGAAGCATTTTCCAAGTATATTCTAAGAATAGTGTTTTTGTTTAGTTTTTTGTTTGCTTTTTTCTTAATGGAAAAATCTTGGGATCTGCTTACCTGAAATTTTGGGGAGTGCTGGCTAACATGTTTAACCCTGAGGATCAACAATGTACAGCTGCACATTACACGTTCTAAGAAGTTTGGGTTTGTTAACCCACTGTTTCCTAAATCATTGTGCTCAGAAAAACTCCCTTTTAAAAATATTAGTATTCTGTGAAGTGCTCTTGGAAAATGTTTTACTATTTGCATAATAAAAATAGAACAATTTAAAATTGTTGTCCATGTTTACCTAACATCTAATAGTTCGAATTATGTTTGGACTTGTTGTAAATTTTTATTTATATGGAATTCCATTTTTGTCTTAGTTAATGCTTTTATTGTGTAAGACTCATAGCATACTTTTTATTAATTCTCAAAGTTAGGTACAAAAATGGTTGGTCCTCTTTTTATTTCAAATATTTTTATCAACTTCATAATTAAAGACATTAGTTGAATTTTCTTTTGGTGATATAATAACACTACTGATATTGCATAGAAAACATATTTTAGACCTCAGCAAAACATTTTCCTCACTCATGTTCTAGACAAAGAGAAATCAAGGAGATAAACAATTAGTAGATAATGCTAATTGTAACGCTATAAATATTGGTAATTATATATAAGGATACCAGTATTACCTTTCAGTGGGCAGAGTGGTTAAAAAATAGTTTATTTCCCTTGTTTTTGTGAAAAGGATTTTGATTATCTACCAAGACTGGAGATGGTTGGTGCGGAACAGTCACACCCAATATGGCCTTTCAAGAATGGTGGGAATTCACTTAATTGGGAATGAGGAAGCCTGAATTTAATGTTTGGCTTTTCACTAAGTATTTGTGTAAACCTGGTTGTGTAACTTCTAATAGGGCTGTTATTTTCAGTTGTTATTATTATGTTTATAGTTTTAGCATAAGGTGTATAACTGAAAAGGTTTGGGATGTGTTTGTTAGTTACTGTGAGTTATGAACTTCATATGATGTAGGATCCATTAACTACCATACTACTATATTGTGCTGCTTCATACATTATTTAATAAAATATAAAAAGAAACCTCATGGGCAAGATACAGATGAACAAGGAAACATTTACCTGGGAAAATACAAGTAATGACTGCATAAGCTTAGGAAGTTGTAATAATCACTTTCTTCCACAAAATTGGGCTCACAATATGATATATATTACTCTTATTCTCATTCCTGTTGTAATCAAGTCTTCTAAACACCTATACTACTGATATTTCTTCTTGTGATTTCATCCAGATTCATGTCTTTAGAATCTATAAGCTGATTATTGTCAATGTGAATTTCCAGCTCTGAGTGTTCCCCTGAGTTCCCCTGACTCAAAAATCCAACCATCTACTTGACATCTTCACTTGCTTTTCTAACAGACATGTAAGGCTTAACATGTCCAAAACATAAATCCTGATTATCCACAAAATCCTGACCCATAAACTTTTTGCCCAACATCTTTCCATTTTAGTACAGAGAAGATATATTTTTCCAGAACTTAGAATGGATCCTTATTTACTCACTTTTCTTCATCTCCACACATGAAAATTAACAAATCTAACTTCTCTATTTCTCATCCTCTCCAGTGATATTACACTAGTACACACTACTATCATTTCTCCCTTGGGTTTTGGATATAGATTACTCACTGCTAGTTCTGCTTCTTATTTGCATTTATTTAATAATCTTCCACATAACAAATAGTGTGATCTTTTATAAACACAAATTAGCTCATTTTACTCTTTGACTCGAAGTCTCCAAAGGCTTCCCATTGTATTTAGAAACAATGTCAAATTCTTTTCCATAAAGCCCTATTTCATCTAGTCCTATCTACCCCTTCAACCTTACCTTCTAATCCTCCTTCCTCTCTAGTGTTCAAAAATGCCAACAAATAACTCAGTTCTATAATAACTTCATTAGAGAGGTAGATAATGACAAAGACAAAAACTTCTTGCAATTTGTTTTTACTATGTTACAGCACCACTGGTGCTTCAGTAACCACTGCACAAAAATAATTCTGAACAATTAGGCATTCACTCCTGAAAAAAATTGTAAAATATTATGTTGTATGTTTATATATATTGACTTGCTCAGTGCTAACATAAAGCAAGGGGAACAGAAACAAAACCCATCCACCAATCAGTAGGCATTTTTAAAATATTTAAGCCGCCACCAATGCACCAATGTAAAACTCACATGAACACAAAATATCTCCAAATTCTACAACCAGCATCTTAAACTAACTCTGTTTCTTAATGTGCCAAGGAAGGGCAGTGCGAGGCTGCAGGGTAGGACTCTCCAGTGATCGTCTCTATGGAGAAACAATAATTTGAACAACAACCCATGCACAGAAATACCTTCACAAGAGCTAAGGAAACCAGATCACAGTACTTAGTTGTGGTACAATAATAAGAACAGGCACATTGAAGAGGGTAAGGATGTCAGTATTATATTACATGCATTATTCCTTTCCCAACCCAAGGTGCCACAGTACAGAGAGAGGTATAGTTCACTTGTGGAGGGGGGAAAGAGATGTGAGTGCAGAACTTTACCTTGGATACTAACACTGGGCCCACCAAAGTAAAACCCAGCACTAGGTACCCACGGCCTCATATTCAAGGCTGATTCTTACATATTAAGCCTCTGGATCTACCCTGGTGTCACGAAGGATCACACTGTTCTAGGCTTCAGGCATGCGTGTAAACTCAAACTATGACCTGCATCACGGCTCAGTGGATGTTAGTGGCTCTGGGCTCTGGACAGCTCTCAACAGCAGGCTGGCCTCAGTGGGCCTGGGCTTCTGGCCTGCCCTAGTGGTACATTTGCTGTAATGAGTGCTAGGTTTCTAGTAATACTTCACCAGTTGTAGCTGCATCAGGCTTCTGGTGCACCCCAGCACAGCATTTGCACCTGGCTTTCCCAGACATAGTTGCTAAAGTAAGTACCTACTTTTTCAAGTATGTAGACATCAACACATACCCAGAAGGATCAAGAACATTCAGGAACACATAATATCATGAAATGAACAAAATAAAGTGCCAGTGACTTATCCTAAATAACTGAAGATGTATCAACTGCTTGACAAAGAATTCAACACAAATGTTTTAAGAAAGCTCAGTGAACTTCAAGAAAATACAGAAAAATACTTCAATAAAATAAGGAAAACACTAAGGGACCAGACGAAAAATTTAATAGAAAAATTGAAATATTTAAAAAATAAAATAAATAGAAATCCTGTAGCTTAAAAATACAATGAATGAAATGAAAACTGTAACAGAAATCATCAATAGCAGAACTGACAAAGCAGATGAAAGAATCTGTGAACTCGAAGACAGGTTATTTGAAAATATATAGTAGAGGAGAATAAAAGAAAACAGAAGGTAAAGGAATGAAAAAAGCTTATGGGATTTATGAAACATCATCAAAAGAGTACATTTTTGAGTCACAGGAATTTCAGACAGTGAAGAGAAAGATCAAGGGTTAGAAAGTTTATTTAAAAAAGAAATAGCAGAAACTTCCCAAACCTGGAGAAAGACGTAAATATCCATGCATAGGAAGGTCAAAATTCTCCCATAATGCCAAATCTACATAAGAATTCCCCAAGACATATTATAACCCAACTGCCACATATCGAAGACAAAGGAAGGATCTGAAAGAGAAAACAAGCAAATAGGTATAAGAGAGTCCCAATAGAGACAGCACCAGATATCTCAGTAGAAACCTCACAGACCAGGAGAAAGTGAGGTGAAATATTCAAATTGCTGAGGGAAAAAATCTGCCAAGTAAAAGTACTGTGTCATGCAAAACAGTCCATCAGAAATGGAGACAAAGATTTTTCCAGAAAATAAAAGCTGAGAGAGTTTCTCACCTGCAGAACTGTCTTACAAGAAATGCTAAAGTGGCTTCTTTAAGTTGAAAGAAACAGACACTAATGTGTAATATGAAAATATATGAAAGTATAAAACTTACTGGTAAAAGTAAGCACAAGGCAAATTTAGAATACTCTAATACTGTAATTGTGGTGTATAAATTTCTAAGAATGAAAAACTAAACTATTAAAAAATGGCTACAATAATTTATTAAAGGATAGACAAGATAAAAAGATATAAACTGTAACTTTAAAAGTTCAAGATTTGGTGGCAAGAGTGGAGTAAAAATGTAGAGGGGTGTGTGTGTGTGTGTGTGTGTGTGTGTAATTAAAGTTAAGTTGTAATCATCTTTAAATAACCTGTTATAACTATAAGGTGATTTTGTAAGCTTCATAATAACCACAACACCAAAATCTAGAGTAAATATTCTTACAGAGAAAAGTAAAAGCAAAAAATCAAAACATATTAATTTAAAAAATCACTTAACCAATAATGAAGACAGCAAGACAGAAAGAAAGGAACAAAGGATCTATGGGACAATGGGTTTAATTTTGTCAGTGACAAAATTAAAAGGGAAACAAAAAAGAGATAAATGAAAATGGAAACACAACATACCAACACACGTGAGATACAGCCAAAGTAGATATGAGAGGGAAGTTTATAGCAATAAATGCCTAACTCAAAAAAAAAATAAGAAAGATCTCAAATAAATAACCTAACGTTGCATCATAATGAACTAGAGAAAGAAAAACAAACCAAACCAAAGTTAGTAGAAAAAAAATGAAATAATAAAAATCAGAACAGAAATAAAATAGAGACTAGGAATACAACAGAAAAATTAATAAAACTGAGTTGTTTTTTTGAAACAATTAACAAAATTGACAAGTCATTAGTTAACCTAAGGAGAAAAAAGAAAACTCAAATAAATAAAATCAGAAATAAAAAAGAGACATTACAGCTAATACTACAGAAATACAAAGGCTTATTGCAGACTATTATGAAAAATTATATGACAACATATTGGATAATCTAGACGAAGTGGACAAATTCCTTGACACATGCTACCTACCAAGACTAAATCATTAATAAATAGAAACTCTTAACAGATCAATAATGAGTAAGGATATTAAATGAGTAATAAAAACATCACTTATCAAAGAAAAGCCCAGGACCTACAACCTTCACCACTGAATTCTAATAAACAATTAAAGAATTAATCCCAATTATTCTCAAACTCTTCCAAAAAATCGGAAAGGAAGGAATACTTCCAAACTTATTTTATGTGGCCAGTACCACCCTGACACCAAAACCAGACAATGACATTACAACAAAAACTACAGGCCAATATCCCTGATGAACATAGATGGAAAAATCCTCAACCAAGTACTAGCAAACCAAATTCAACAGCGCACTAAAAAGATCCATGACACCATGATCAAAGGGAATTCATCTCAGGGAGATGTAAGGATGGCTCAATTACTTATATCAATAAAGGTGAAACGACACATAAACAGAATGAAAGACAAAAGTGATATAATTATTTAAATAGAGACCTTAAAATTTGACAAAATGTAACAACCTTTGACAATGAAAATTTTCAACAAATTAGGTACAGAAGATCCCTTCTATAGGCTGCAACACAATAAGGGCCATATATGACAAACTCACAGCTAACAAATTACTCAACAGGGAAATATTGAAAGCTTTTCCTCTAGGATATGGAACAAGACAAGGATGCCTATTCTCACCACTTTTATCCAATACAGTACTGCATGTTCTAGGCAGAGCAATTAGGAAGAGAAATAAATAAAAGTGATCCAAATTGGAAAGAAATAAGTTAAATTGTCCCTGTTTGCAGATGACATGGCCATATATATACAAAACCCTACAGATGCCACCAAAAAGAGTTAGAACTAATGAATGAGTATATTAATGTTGCAGAATACAATATTAATATTTAAAAAATCAGTAGAATTTCTACACACTAACAGTGAACTGTCTGCAAAAGAAATAAAACAATCCCACTTACAATTGCTACAAAAATATAAAATATTAGCAACAAATTTAACCAAGAAGGTGAAAGATCTCTACATCAAAAACTAAAAAATATGGCTGAAAGAAATTGAAGACACAAATAAATAAAATGATATTCCATATTCTATGGATTGGAAGAATCAATATTGTTAAAATGCTGATATTATTCAAAATGATCTATTATCAAAATACCAACGATATTCTTTAGAGAAGCAAAGAAAATCCTAAAATTCATATGGAAAAACAAGACTCCAAATAGCCAAAGCAATCCTGAGCAGAAGGAACAAAGCTGCAGGCATCACACTTCCTGACTTCAAAATATACTACAAAGCCTTAGCCAACAAAACCTCATGGTACTGGCATAAAAACAAACACATAGACCAGTGAAACAGAATAGAGAGCTCATAAATAAATCCACACATTTATGGCCAACTTAATTTTGACAAAGCAGCCAAGAACACACAAAGGAGAAATGCCAGTCTTTCCAAAAAATGGTGCTGGGAAAACTGGATATCCACCGGCAGAAGAATGAAATTAGACCTTTATCTCACACCATATACAAAAATCAACTAAAAATGGATTAAAGATTTACATGTAAGACCCAAAACTATGAAACTACTAGATGAAAACATAGAGGAAAACTCCAAGACATTGGTCTGGACAATAACTTTTTAAACAGGATCCCCAAAACACAGGCAACAAAGCAAAAATAGACAAATAGAATTACATCAAACTGAAAAGCTTCTGCACAACAAAGTAGACAGTTAAAAGAGTGAAAAGAGAACCTACAGAATGGGAAAAATATTTTCAAAATATACATCTGATAAGAGTTTAGTATCCAAAATATATAAAATCCTCAAACAACTCAATAGCAAGAAAAGAAACAAACAAAAAAACAATTACAGAACACCAAGAACCTGAATGGATGTTTCCCCAAGAGAAGACATACAAATGGCCAACAGGTACGTGAAAAAATGCTCAACATTACCCATAATGACATAAATGCAAATTAAAACCACCATGAGATGTCACCTCACACCTGTCAGGATAAAAGACAAAAAAAGAGAAGTGTCAGTGAAATTGTGGAGAAAAGAGAACCGTTGTACACTGCTGGTGGGAATGTAAATTATTATAGCCACCATGGAAAACAGTATGGAATTTCTTCAAAAAATTAGAAATAGAATTACCATATGATCCAGCAATCCAACCACTGGGTACATATCAAAAGGAAATGCAACCCGTATGTTGAAGAGATCACTGCACTTCCACGTTTATTATAACATTATTTACAATAGCCGAGATATGGAATCAACCTAAGTGTTATGGCATATATACATAATGGAGTACGATTTGGCCATAAAAATCAACAAAATCCTGTCATTTGTGACAACATAGCTAAATCTGGAGGACATTGTAGTAAGCCTAATAATCCCAGCTTAGAAAGACAAATACTACATGATCTTACTCATATGTAGAATCTTAAAAAGTTGATCTCCCAGAAGTAGGGAGCAGAATGGTGGTGACCAGAATCTGGGATGGTGGTGGGGGCAGGTGGCTGTTGTGGAGATGGTCAATAGATACAAAATTGCAGTTAGAAGAAATAAGTTTAAGAGATCTATTGTAAAACATGGTGAATGTATTCAATAATATGTTATATTCTTTAAAAACGCTAAGAGAATGGATATACAGTGTTCTCACTATAAAAATAATAACTATGTGAGATAAGGAATATATTAATTAGCCAGATTTAGTCATCCTATAGCATATATATACTTCAAAACATTATATTGTACACAGTAAATACAAACATTTTCATCTGTCACAAAAACTTAACTATACTAAATACAATGAAAGTGATTACACATAAAGTGTTTTGATTACAACATTACTACAACAGAATATATATTGTGAAACATCTTAAAGCATTTGTAAAAACTTACACAAATGAGGAAAATATCAAAATATAAACTTACTTTTATCTAGATGTTAAGAATGCCACTTATTTTCTCCTGTCACCCTCTACCTTTAGCAATGCCAAAATGCTTGTGAGTCTCTAAAAGCACCATCGTATACCACAGCATTCTACTTTTATGTTTGTTATTTCCTCTGCCTCAAGGGCCCAACTAGGACAGCCAACATCAAGGTTTATCAAGTCCCATGTGCTTTATTCCCCAGTGACCCTCACACTCTCCTCCTGGACAATTAATCACTCTCTCTTCTGCATGTAACTAAGTCTGTATCTATATCTGTACCTGTATCTATATCTCTTTCTAATTTATCTACCATCTATCAATATTTTGTTAAAACATACACAAACTTTCTTTTTATATGAAATATGAACTCCACATAATTCATATTTCTAAGAAAGTACATTGTACATATTATTTTGTGTGTCACTCTAAAAAATAATTATTTATTTAATATTTATCTCCTCTATAAGACTGTTAGCCTTTTGACTTCATGAACTATGTCACATTCATTCTTTTATCTTTCACAGCTTATCCTGGTACCACATATGGAATAAGTGTCTGGGTTTGCTTAACTGAACTCTATTTTATTTTTATTTATTAAATAAGTATACAGTTTACATTGTCCTGTGCCTGAGTTTTGTGGGCACTATTGATAAACAAAATGAAAGATAAAGAGAAATGAAAATCTGAACTATATAAATATCAGCTAGCTTTCATATTTTGCAGCACTCAAATCTAATTTATATATATCTTTCTCTTTTGATTTCATGCTTTGTTAAATACATTGACTGTTGAATTTTCCTGTTGGCATAGAATGTCTAGCTGCTTCTTTTATACAAATGCCTACAAAGAAAAAATGAATGACTGTGACAGAATCAACTGATAGCAGATTTTTTAGGCTAGACATGCTAGGCACTCACTACTAAACACTAGACATGTTATTTAATTATCAATACATGATAAAGCTTCTATAAATGTTGATATCTGTATATATTATAACATGTACACTTTCTGAGATATCTGGGGCTTTCAGACCAGTCTTGATTGATCAGGATCCCTATTTGAGGCTTACTCTTCCCAGGTAATTGCTCATATGTGTTTCCCAGTCTCCCCTTTAAAAAACTTGTGTGATTTTATATTAAGGCCCAAGTGACTAATAATAGTCTAACATGCCCACCTAAGTGTCAGTTGAATAACATCTTAACTTAATGGAAGGGCCAACTGATGAATGAGTACCAGGCATTTGTTGGAATAGATAATTTTGCATGGGAAATGTCCCAGCACTAAATACTTCCATCACATGCAACATAACTCATGTGCACATGCAATGTGAAAGGGCCACATTTCATTCTACTTCCAACCCTACCTCATCCTAATTTTTCTACTCCTTCACATGGCCCTCTTTGGGATGCACTTCACAGTTTCAATAAATTATATTTTAAAATAACATTAAATATTCTCTCTCAGTTTTAAATAGCAGATATATTATTCTTCCTGCAACAGTTCATGTCTAATTGGCATCATCCAGCTTTCACTTCTTCCACTGTTGAAAACATCATTCTCACATGCCATGAGTTTGTTCTAGATAGGAAGCCATTTACTAACCTAAGTAACCATAAAAATGTTCATTATGTATGTATGCATTATGCATGCTATTGAAAAAAAGCTGGAAGACCTAAACGTTTTACAGAGAAGGATTGGCTAAGTCACTTGCAGGATATGATGTGGAAGAATACTCACTGGCTTATTCATGATACGTTAAGTGGGAGAAAATAAGTAGGTTAATAAACAGGCATGTATGTGTGAATATATCCATATCTAAATCTAAATCTATATCTATATCTGTATCTATATCTCTAATTTATCTACCATCTATTAATATTTTGTTAAAACATACACAAACTTTCTTTTTATTTTTTTTTGAGACAGGGTCTTGCTCTGTCATCCAGGCTGGAGTACAGTTGTGTGATCATAGCTCACTGCAGCCCCGACCTCCTGGCTCAAGTGATCTCCTCTAATGTAAGCCTCCTGAATAGCTGAGACTCTAGTGCACCACTATGTCTGGCTAATTCTTTTCTTTCTTTTCTTTTCCTTTCTTTTCTTCTTTTTATTTTTTTGAGGCAGGGTCGCACTATGCTGTCCAGGCTGGTCTTGAACTCCTGTGCTCAAGCAGTCCTCTCACTTTGGCCTCCCAAAGTGCTGAGATTACAGGAGTCAGTCACCATACCCGGCCTTACACAAACTTTTAACAGTAACTTTACTGAATAGAAAGATTATAAGCAATTTCTGTTTTCTTATCTTCCTTATGTTTATTTTTTTCCCAAGATCACTGCAGTTAGAATGCTTTAAAACAACCACCACAACAACAACAAAAACACCAAGATAATTAATTTTGTAAAATGACTCAGGTTTTAAGACTGGGTTAATAGGAGAATGACGAGGGCTATTATCAATTTGGGTAACAGAGGGTAAAACAGCTTAGGAGTAATATGGTATAATAGAGTGGTATGCTCTTCTGAGCATGATAAGTTTGAGCCAGCAGTAGGTCATCTACTTGGTCATGTTTGGTGAGTACTTGAAACAAACACAGCTTGTGTAATAATACTTGTGCACTGCAAAATTTTCAAACAGAACAAACATACATGAAATTGAAAGCAACAGCTATTCCTCTACCCTTGTCCCAAGCCCTTTGGACTTCTTCCAAATAGTCATCGTATTTTCTTGATTAAGAAAAACCACATCGGTATCCATATTTATTTTACTTATTAGAATACACATACTCTCTGCAATTCTTTTTCACTTAATAATATCGCTTGGAGCGCTCTTTATATCAGAATATAAAGATGTTGCATTATTTGTAGTTGCTATAGAGTATTCCCTGGGATGCATTTAATTGAGCCATTTTCTCATTGATCCTTGGAGTTGTCTGTAGTATTTTGCTGTAGCATATAACCTTCAACAGATATTTTGGCTCATACATTTTTTGCCAGCATGATTTCAGGTAACATTCTTAAAACTGGGATTTCTGGGTCATGGATTATGTACATTTTAAAGTTTGAAAGATACTACAAAATAATTTTCCAAAAATTTGGCATCAATTCACCTCCCAATCAACAGGCTTTGAGAGTTACAGTTTCCCCAAACTCTTGCCAGCGCTGAGTAGTACAAAACTTTCAATTTGTTGTCAATCTAATAGAAAAAAGAAGGCAATAACTTGTAGGTTGGCCATGGAGTCTTTAGTCTGATGGAGCAGTAATACTGCAACTGGGATTCTTTGAGTCTCTTCTTACAGGGCCATCTGTTCTGTTAGAGGAGCTTGTCTAATTTATTTTCTGTTTTCTCTTCTATTCTAATAAATCTCAACTAATTGCAGTAAATAATTTGCTCTCAGTGATTATACTCATTTTACCTTTCCTTTCCAGTTTACCATTAAGCTAGAGAACAAAACAAAATAAAAAACACTCAGCCTGGTAGCTCTTCCTGGCTTTGGTAAATTGCTGAAATCGTAGGAGAGGTTTTGAGCCATTGCTTTTTTCCTCTCTTGAGGGATTTTCTGCTTTTCCATGGGATTTTCAGTGGATGGGATGCTTCCTTATCACATAAATTTACTTAAAATCACTAATGGGAAGTGGTTATACCTACACTACTGTGAGGATTATGTTACCTGGATTGCTTTGATGTGAGAATAGCGGCAGTGATGGCAGGTAGATCGAGGGGAGCAATAAACGTCACATGGTCATTTCCGGGATTCTTTGCCTCCCTAACTACCACTATTCCAAAATTATGACTTGAGATTTTGCAATATATATATATACACACACACATATATATCTATATACACAAATACACACACACACACACGTGCGCGCACACACACACACACATGTTGCCTAGGCTGGTGTCAAACTCCTGGGCTCAAGCAATCCTCTAGCATCAGCCCCATGAATACCTGGGATGATATGATAAGTGTGCACCTCCGTGCCTGGCTCCTGGTTTTGCTACTTCCTTTGCATAAAGCTGAGAATATACTTTGCCTGTTTTAAGACTTTTTGGTGGTTAATTTTATAAAGTTTTAGAGAAAGCAAGTCAATTGTATGACTTTTCTCTAACATATCACTCTAGAAGTCTCTTAGCATATTCTTCTCAGGTTTTAAAAAATAAATATGTGTGTAAAAATGTGTATACTGATTTTCTGAAACAGAACATCTCTAATGGGACTCTCGCAATTACTACAGACACTGCTTCTAATATTGCTATCACACACAACAGCTGCTACCTAGCCCTTTTTTCTTTTTATCAACAATCAAATGTTCATGGAGAATTATTTTCTGTTTCCTGTGTGTTAATATCTTTCTGGAGTTTATTCTCTAAAGACTATCAAGTAGTACGTATTTCTCCACAGTTTATTTAGCTTCTTCTAGAACATTTTTCTTGCTCTGACAAGGACTATCATGGAAAATTAATCAGGGAGATAAAAGTCATATAGTACACCAAAATGATAAGAGGAAACTTGGGAATTTAAACCAGATTTTACAAGGATATCAGATTTTTGCATGCAAAACAGCACAACTAAAACTAGTCTTGCAGTTCAAACTCTTAAGACCCAAAGTATAATGTAAATGTTTTATGAAGAAATTTAATATACTTTAAATACAGTCTCTGGGCAGATATTCATAAAATATTTCATGGTAGTAGGTTACTCCAAACCACATTTTATTGTTCTTCCAATAATTTTCTTTCTGGTTTGATACTTCCTCTTTTTATTACATGACATAAACAAGCCTTTTGATGGGCAGTTTCACTGCCATTTTAAATAGGTTTACTTGGTTGCTACAGCACTTAAGCCCGGGACATGTCATTTCTGCATTATGCACCTCTCTCTCTCTCTCTCTCTCTCTCTCTCTCTCTCTCTCTCTCTCTATATATATATATATATATATATAATATATATACACACACACACACATACACACATACACACACACAGATACACACACACACACACATATATATGTATATGTATATATATGGGAGATAAAATATAAAAGTCATATAGTACACCAAAATGATAAGAGGAAACATGGGAATTTAAACTGAATTTTACAAGGATACCAGATAGAGACAGAGACAGAGTGCAAACAAAAGAGAAATTTAGGTGAATATAGATAAATTTTATGTATTTATAATTATAAAATATAAAATATAAATATATTTTTATATTACATAAATATATATTTATAAATTTCTGTGGATATAAAATATATAAACATATATTTATGTACATTTTATTTTTGGTTTATGAGTGTGTTCGTACACAAACATTTCTAAATTAAAAGTAAAATTATAAGCCTTCCAGTCAATTGAATAGACCCCCTCTCAGTCAAGGGCATTCCAAAGTAAATCAGAAAAACTAGTTCAGGCCATAACGGAAAGAGGACGTCAGATATGCCTCATTATACCCACCTCCGTTTGGAATTCAGGAACAACTGACCAGCATTGTTAACATTAAAACAAAGAGTTTAAAGACTGACAAACAGACTCTTTGCAGTAATAAGATACATCATAAAATGACAGATAAAAGCAGGCCTTGAAAGAAATTGAAGTATTTTACCCTGAAATATATTTCTTTGAAGTATTTAAAATGGCCCGGCAAAACTGTCTTTCAAGGGGGAAATCTACATTTCATAGAGAATCCCCTTCACTTTCCTTTTTTTTTTTTTCTGATCCAGGATAAATTAAGAGTCTGGCACCTTTTTAAGTCTGATAAGAAACATTTACCATCCATTCTCTTTCAAACCTTCTACAGGGAGGCTTGATGGGCATAAGAAGAGCCTTGGGTTCCACAACCCCTTATCTTAACCCAGACATTCCTTTCTATTGATTCCAGGTCTTTAGATCATAACTGAACTCTTTTGACCAATTCTCAATTAGAAGATCTTTGAATACACCTATGACCTGGCAATACTTCCACCTCTGACCCCCTTCCACTTTGAGTTGTCCCCTCTTTCTGGACTGAACCAATGTACAGCTTACATGTATTGTTTGACGATGTCTTATAACTTATGTCCCCCTAAAAGGTATAAAATCAAGCTGTAACTCAACTACCTTGGGAAAATGTTCTCAGGGCGTCCTGTCACTGTGTCACAGGCATGACCTTAACCTTGGCAAAATAAACTTCTAAATTGATGGAGACTTGTTTCAGTTACTTTTTGGTTTACACATTTTTACATATATGTATATGTATATATAAATATATATACATAATATAAGTCTGTGTGTGTGTATATATAGATATAGATATATAGATATATGTGATGTGGACAGGAGACAGGGAAATACTGGGTGGAAGAGAGTAGTTCCCTGGGAACACCAACCCTGGAAACCCACAGCCCTAAATGGGAACAGACATTCCTATTTTCATGCCCAAATGTTGCCTTTTGGCCCACCACATCCCTCTATCCTGTATCCATATAAACTTCAAACCCCAGGCTCCATGAGTAGATGGGCAGATGAACAGAAGAGCAGAAGAGCAGCAGAGAAGGAGAGAAGAGAAGGAACGTCTGAATGTTGAGAGCAGTTTGGCCGGGGATGGTTGGAAAGGAGATCATCCACTGGATAACCAAACTCTAGGGGAAGATTGTCTTCCAACCCCATCCCCTTTCTAGCTTCTCATCCATCCCACTGAGAGCCACCTCCAACACTCAATAACAACCCTGCATTCACCATCCTTCAAGTCTGTGTGTGACCTGATTCTTCCTGGGTGCCAGACAAGAGCTTTGGATACAGAAAGCTGTCACACTGGCCCTCTGCCCTTGTGAAAAGGCAGAGGGCCCACTGAGCTGCTTAACACTTAAACTGTCCACGGATGGCAAAGCTAAAAGAGTGCACTGTAACACACGCCCACTTGAGCTTTGAGAGTTGTAGGCACCTACCCCTAGACACTACCGTGGGTCTGGAGTCCAAAAGAGCTTGCCCAGATCCTGCACCTTTTGCTCCCCGTCCATAAAAGGTTTCAGCAGTGGCAGCAGCCAAACAGATGAGCCACACCCCTGTTGCATGTCCTGCAAGGGACGTCAGGGAACTCTGCCGTTTCACATATGCATACACATACATTAATAACTTTTTGCCTAATCCCTTGGAAGCATGCTCTTTCTCCTTTGGAAGATGGTTGTTGTATTCAAATGTAAGAATAGAATAGAATGGAGTGAGAGACAATTAATTTGTTTACATCTTGGTAGTTCTCTTCACCAATAGATAAACAATGGCAGGAATATAAGACAGTCTAATATTTACATTTAGTCATTAACTTCTAATTCTTATGTAACAATATATTAGCCAATATTCATTTGTTAGAAACATCATTGTTAATTGACAAATAAAAACATGTGAGGCTAGTTTGTGTTAGACAGTTTATGATAAGTTGTTCTTTTCAAAATATTGAAATTGTAACTTGATATTAGAAAACATATTAGAAATAAAGTTTACCCTTTTCCCTTTGAATGCGGAGTTTGACTTTTTCCATCAATGTTTTTATATCTGAGGAAATGAGTAAACTCAGAATTACTCTGATTTCAAGCAAGATGAATCCTGATAAAGGATAGAAAGATCAAATATTCTCAGAGTGTAATGTGTATATAATAGCAACCTCAGTGAATGTAGTCACTTTATTAAATATGCTGATGGTGACAAAGGAAAATATATTGTACATTTTATGCTTTAGTCCCTAGCATATATTTATTTCCATATTTTGTTCTTCTAGAAAGGTATAATAACAAAGACAACAAGAACTATCATTTTGTGAGTATTTGCTCTATGGTAGGTATTGTTCTAAGAGCTTTATATGTAACTGCTCTTTTAATCCTTGTCACAATGTTATATAG
Source organism: Colobus angolensis palliatus (assembly GCF_000951035.1). Taxonomy (NCBI): domain Eukaryota; kingdom Metazoa; phylum Chordata; class Mammalia; order Primates; family Cercopithecidae; genus Colobus; species Colobus angolensis. Next base: position 7,969,756 of record NW_012121154.1, on the reverse strand, counting down.
AAGGTTTTTATAATTTTCATTTTACTGATGAAGAAACAGATGCCAAGAAGTTAAGTGTCTTATTTATAGTTAAAAAGGAAATGAGCAGGAGAGTTGGAATGTAAACCAGTGAAAGTAGTTCTGTACTCTAAACTCATTAGAATAGTTTCTGTGCTTTGGTGACTAAGAATTAGACCTTTGAACAGGGCTCCATTTTAACCGGCTATAATACCTTGAGCAAATTATGTCACAATTTCCTCTCTGGGGATAATAATGCCCACCTCAGAGGGTATACTAGGAATTAAATTACATTTTGGGTATAAATAAGGTAGAATAGTGCTTGGTACATAATAAGCCGTCAATAAATGGTGGTTATCATTATTTATTAATGTAGTTATTTCCTTTGCTAATATGATAAATTATCTTCTGTGAAAAGGACAGCAAATTATGGCTTTCAGAAGCTTTACTGTGAACAACATGTATGAATATTAGGCTTCTGATTTGGAAAAAAAAGTATTGTCTTGTTTTGGTCCCAGCATTGTCAGCATTCATAACTGCTGACAGAGACTAGAACTATAGTCTGCAACCAATTGAAGAAAAATGAAGTTCCCTGATATGCAAAGAGCAGGAGGGTGGCTATATTACAGAATTTTCTGAAGTTACCCATTAAGCTGTAAATATGTACCTTGAGCCTGTCATTCCTCTGGGACTGCATGAATACTTTGTATTCCATGACCTTATATATAATGTTTCACAGGCCGCCCGCACTGTGCAAATCGCCAGTGTGCTATCTCCAGCTAGTGACTTTTTCCTAGCACCAAGCAGAGCACCTAGGATTGCTGTAAGAATTAACTAAAGTGATACATGTAAAATTGTTATTACTGTACCATTTGTACACAGTGAAGGCTTCATGTTTATTCCTTTTTTATTCTCCAGTTGTGATAAACATCCACCAGTAGAAAAAGCATTTGTATTTTATTACTCTGCATTATAAGATGCTACTCTATAAAAATTTGGATTCAAAATATTCAGCTCACTGAAAACCCTTTCTTGAATGCTACTTGTCAATATAAAGAGGTCCTGATGTAACATATTTATATAAAGTATTAGTGTTTATAAACTGACAAGACTGGCAGTACACAAAATCAAAGTCTAAGCTCCTACCTATGTACAGCATGTGAGGCCTTCCCCTATGCTATTCCATTTAAAACATGCAACATGTAGAAGTTACATAAGTAATGTTCCTTTTACAAATTTTCCCCGATATTGTTAAGATGTCCCTGACAAAGAAGAATGAGGTCTCTGTCTACAGAGAATTGTAAGTAAAGAACCCTAGGGATTTTTCCAATTGCCTTATATTTGCATGCAACTAAGGACATTACCAACAGCATTTGCTTTTGAAATACTAATTCTGGCACTATAATAACAAACAGTGTATTAGATGAGTTAACATTTCTACAATATTTAGAACACTGACTGGTATACTGTACGTTTTAATATTTATCATTATTATTCCTGCCAAAAGCAATGGTTTTAGTTAAAAAGCACACATGGCTAATGTTGTTTACTCACAAATTAAAGTTCTTCATGTGATCAAAAAGATCACAAAAAACCTAAATAAAGGTAGACTTCTTTGTTTCCTTGTAGGAAACAAATGGTAAAAGGAATATAAAACCATCTAATCATTTTATAGAACAGCTACTGGCTCAGCCAAGAGCTCATTTAAATGATCCCATTTGCTTCTGAAAACGTTATATGTATTTGGCATTTAGCGTTCCTCTGCTTCAAAAAATTTAGACTTTTCAAAGAGATAATGAAATCGCTTTCAATTAATACCCAGAATTGTTACAAAGTGGCCAGTTTGTCCTTGATTGATTGCTTTCTGCATTTTGTCAGTATTCTTTCTTCACTGAAAAATGTGAATTTGGTTATAAAAAATAAAGACATATTTACCTTTTAAGTTGCTTCAGGGACAAAGAATGACAAATGAATGAGACATAGATTGAAGCTGTTTTGGGCTCAGTTTTAGAATGTCTTACATTTCAGTGCCTTCACATTTGCAAATCTTAATTCAATATATTTTTACATTTTCCCTGTGCTCAGTATTTGAGAATCTCAATACTGCCATCTGCATACGCTATCTGGACACTAGAAATCTTTGAATTTTTAATTGCAGGGATTTTAACTCTAAAAATATTTGGCCACTAAATGCATATTCTTAATTTCTCTGCTTTCCTATAGAAAACTAATGAGATTAATTGAGAGCTGGGGTTAATAAATAACACATACAAGTTTTTTTGATCTTATCTTCACAATACTCATACGGGGCTGAAAAAAGGGAGCAATTAATAGTGTTTGTATTACCAAAATGTCTCCCTTAACCTGTTTCTCTATTTTCCTCTCCTTAGGCTTCCCAATGCTAATGGCAGAAAGGAGAATTCAGTGGCACTCCTCTGAAGCCAAAGCTAAACCAACATATTTACAGCACTCTTTTAGAACCTACATTTGTGTCCTTTTCTATCCCATTCCTTGCAGGGTGGTGATGTGGTGGGCAGGGGAAGCAGGGAGGTGGGTGCATGCTTTTCAGAAATCACTACCTTACCCAATCAGAGCATGTCTTATCTCACACACAATGTCTTAACTACCTCACAGACAGCCTTAGTCAAAACATATAAGAAGACATTATACATGAGGAAGAAAGGCTAATAACAGGTCAGAAAAAAAGACAGTATTTCATTTAAAACTTATATTACTTGAGATCAGCTCTTTATTTATCATTACATAAGTCTTTAATGACCCCAATACATACATACACTGACCTCTCCTGTCCTCCTTACTCTCTCACACACACACGAACAGAAAGCCAGCATCCTCAAAGCACTCCCATGAAAGATGGACCCTTTAGAGAATCTCTTGGTTGGCAAGTCAGAGAAGGGGCAATGATATGAACTGGAGGAATAACAGAAGAGCAGATCCTAGAGCTAATGCTCAGGGCCTAAATAAGTCCTGGTGGCCCCCAAACCACTTCTACCGTGCGGTCTGGAATAGTCACCTCACTCTATTAAACTCTTTGAAATGTTATCAAGTTGAAACTTGTGTGTCTTAACAAGCACACTCTCATTAAAATATCTGAGAAACCCAGTCACAGTGAGGAAATCATAAGCATTTATGCCCACCATGGTGCCAATTATTTCACTATAGACAATGCTTTCCTTCTAAGAGTCACCTGAGAAAAGAGACTCATCTGATGAGATCTGAATTTCGACTGGGTGTAAGGGAATAAAAACGTAAGGTTATCCGGTAGCTTAAAATTCACCACCAGTAAATGGGGGGAAGGTCTGAGGAGCAGTGTGTGGTGTAAAAAATCTGAGAGAAAGAGCAATATCACGTGCACGTGGTGGTAGAAGGGTTTTCTCTTAGCCTAGAAAGTTCATGTAGAATTTCCCCCCTCATTCTACTTACTTGTCTAAGCATTAAAAATATGAAGAGTCACAAAATAGGTCTAAATTATGAAATGACTGCCTTTAATGAAGCATAATCATCTATGACTTCTTATAAAGCAGCACATCTAACTATTCTTATTTTTAAATCAGAAAATTATTTCCATGCATTACCTTTTATAAGAAATGTGGATTGTTATTCCATGTTCTACAACCATGTCCAGGGAGAGCTGCCATTTAGGAAGAACCTGTCACCTGCCCAGCCCTGTGCTATGTTATTTCACTTAATACTCTCAGAAACCTATGAGACAGGTGCACAGCAGGAAACCAGAGACAGGGTGTGGTTTATGGTAGATAATGCATAACTGTATATTTTGTGTAGCCACTGTTGTCATTTTATATCAAGGGCAACTTGACGTGGGAGCTAAATGACTTACTATCATTTTTACTGTATCTTGAGTGAAGCTGATCACATGGAAGGAGCTGCAGGTGGCACCAAAAGTCGATTGTTAGGCAGGCAAAATCATACTGGGGAAGGTTTAAATTCAAGGCTCATCAGATTATTTTGCTTTCACTTTTATTGTTCTTCTCTAGAAGTTTCAATGTGTCACTGAAAAGTTTAATGCACAATGTTTTATAAATAGGTCTGTTATGAAAACCTAATTTTGTAGTTTTAGAATGGATTAGACAACAGAAGGGTAAGATTGTAGGCATGAAATAGTGAAGGTCTGGATTGCGGTATTAGTCATGGATATAGGAAAGATGGATCAATAGGGTTACTTTAAAAGAAAAAAAACATTAATAGTTCCACAATAAGCACATTTTCCCCAATGTTCAAAATTAAATAATTTTTATGCTACAGTATAAATGAGAATAAGGACAACTATTACATATAAAACAGCTCATCCACTCATTTAAGGGTATAATACCATCTTGTGAATGATTAAAAGCTACCAAGTGTTACATGGAAAAATACGCAGTTATGTTTTAAAAGTAATTTACTTGGGGGCACGCATACCAAATAAATAAATTAATTAATATCCAGAGGAACCTAGTCCTTTGATAACCTCATATTAAACAGAAAGGTTCATAATAGCATGAAGTAAACTATGTCTTAAAAAAATAAATGGAAGTTCAATCAACTCGTTAGTTATCTAAAAGATATTCTGGTAGCCAAAGTGTCAAAATTACTTGAAATACAGAGTTTAACAAGAAATATTTGGAAGTTCAGAATTGCTTTCAAATGAAGCAATATTATATTATTTATACACTTTGAAGAAATGAAAATAGAGAATCATTGAATCATCCAGTTGGATGGATCAAGGACCAAGGAAAATAGACTGTATTACAGGAGATGCTGTTAGAACATCTAGTTTAACCTCTAATTGAAATGAAATAATTTGTTTTAAATCATGACTGACTGTTATATTCTGCATAATAAAAACCAGTCTCCTCCACTAGACAACTCTAATGATTAAGTCCATTTTATCTTTTTTCCAAAACTATCTCCCTTAACATCTATTTAATGGCCCGTTCTGGTCTTGGTAAAAGCATAAAATAAGATTACTCGTCCTAATAGATGGCAGCCCTTTAAATATTCCAAATGTACCTTTACTAAAGATTTTATTTGCCAGGATAAACATTCTAGTCTCATTATTAATTCTGATGAAAACTATCTTACGATTATTTTCATGAGAAAGGAGAGAGAATGCATGTTTGTGGTTGTTTCATATACATTATCTCATTTATTTTCATTAAAGACAGACAAAGGCAACTTGAGATGAAGGTTCTCATTTATGTTGTTTTTAAATGGATTTTTAAAAGTATTGGCAGAAGTTCATTATCAATCTTTAGAATGTATTTGAATGCTTGATTTTTTTCTTTGAAATTTAATTCATCAAGCCTAATTTTTAATTTAGAAGTTAACACTTCATTATGCATGTCTAGAGAAAAGTGTGGGGAAACTAACTGTAGTGAGGAAACATTCACTGACTACCAGGAATACTGTAGAGACATTTTGTTGTTGTTTCATTTAATCTTCCTAAAATCCCTATAAGGAAGATACTGCCATCTCCATTTTTCAGACAAGAAATTGCAGACCGGGTGCAATGGTTCACACCTATAATCCCAACAATTTGGGAGGCCAAAGTGGGAGAATCGCCTGAGCCCAGGAGTTTGCAACCAGCCTGAGCAACATAGTGAGACCCTGTCTCTACTAAAAATAAAAAGAAATTTGAGTTCACAGAATTTAAGCAATTTATCATAGATTATCATAGTAACAAATAGACTATCATAACAATAAGAAGTAGCTCTGGTACAGTCTGCTGACCCTAAAACCTCTACTCTTCTCATTACAGTCAATACTGTAATGGCACCTCCTTCACAGGGCTGTTGGTACAATTAAGTGAGTTATTGTTAGGCATCAGTGTCAGAGATTGACCATCTTAAGAAGGCATCAGCTTAGTTCCATGTAGTTAAGTCTCTTCTTCCCAGTGAAATCTATTTAGCCTAAACCATGATTATTGGGAGTGGGCTATTTAATTCCTCTGAAGTGTTAACAGTAAGCATTTGTCTCTAATTGCACAGCATTCTGGGCTAATAACATTGAAGTCTTGATTATGTTCCACACTCTTGTTTTCAAACAGGAAACTAGTGGGAATAGGTACTATCATAGGATCCTGAATTAATAATAGAATCCTAAACTGTTCTTGTTGACTCCTCCCTCATATCTACCCCAAGGTCTCCTCCAACCAGTTTAGGTTCCACTCTGATACCTCAGATGAAATGAAAGTATGCCCAAATGCCATCACTGCTTAAAACCCTCCCTACTGCCTGGAGAATACAGTCTGGGTTTCTTAGCATGAAATAAGTATTGAGCAATCTGGTCTTGGCCCATGTTTTTGCTTCCTCCTTTCTCTTACCTTGTGCTATAGTAATGCTAAACAGTGAGTACTTTTTTTGCTGTTTCACACTTCTGCCAACTGCATCAAAATATCACACAATCCCAATCCTAGATATTTACCCAAGAGAAATAAAAACAACATCTGTCCATACAAAAGGCTGTACATAAATGCTTATAGCCACTTTATTAATAATCTAAGAAACTGGAAACAACCCAAATGTTCATCAATTGAGGAATGAATTAACAGTCAGGGTTACATCCATCAATGGAATACCACTCAGCAATAAAAAGCAACAAAATACCGATATATGCAACAACATGGGTGACTCTCATATGCATTATGCTAAGTGAATGAAGACAGACTCAAAATACTACATATTGTGTATCCCGTTTATGTGATAATCTGGAAAAGGTGAAATTATGGGAACAGAAAATCTGTCAGGGGTCACAAGGAACTGAGGTAGGGGTAGGGCATTGACTAAAAGGGACATAAGGCAACTTTAGGGAATGATGAAAATGTTCTTTATTCTGATTGTGGTGATAGTTACACGACTATACGCATTCGTCTAAATTCAAAGAACTGAACACCCCAAAACAAATGGATTTTACTGCATGTAAATTATGTCTTAATAAACTTTACATATAAAAGTCACATATCTTATTTCACTTTTGTCCGTCTATTCATGCACTTTTAAAATAATCTCCTTCATTTTGGGGAAACTCCTGCTTACCTTTAAGACCTCTGCCTTAAGTATCAATCTCCTCCAAGCAATTATGCCCTCAATTCCATACGAGGCTGTGGGCTTCTCCTCTGAGCTTTTCAACCACCTGTGCATGCATTTATCAGTTATGATACATAAAATATAGAACCACTGCCTGACACTGCACCACAAACTCCTTAAGAGGAAATACAAAGTTTTATTTATTTTCACATCTGAAAAGACTCGATATAAGAACCCAATAAATGCTTGTTGTACACCTCACAGTTAAGTTTGGAACTTTGCTATCTTCTAATTATAGAATTATAGAAATCATAGAATATACTTGATTTAAACTCAAGTCCATTTGACTATTGTATAAAGTCTGTTTTCATATTAGAAATAGTGCAATGAAGTTACTATCACACAGTCTGATTATAATACACCTTTTAATGGTTCTATATTTGACATATTTTTTCCTGGCAAAATGTTTGTGAGAGATATGCTAAACAGAGTAACATAAAACATTCTAAAGTTTGTAAAATATATCATAGAAGCTAATGATGTAAGAGTTCTTTTGCCTTTTTTATATTTTGAGCAACTTTTTAAAATCTCAACTTATGCAAATGTGTGCATGTAAAATTATAAAGCTCTCTGGATTAAGGGAACTGAGAATCCTCATTGGTCAATGAAACATTTAGAGGAGGAGGATAATCCATGCAAATTAGACTGCTCAACTGAGCCTGTTTTGTAATATTCCAAACTGCTGACTCTATCTTATTTCCAGAGACAGGAAAACAAATTTTATGGCCTGATTGTGATGCAGAGCTGTTGGGAAAATAGTTATTATGAGATAATTATATCCCAACTGAATGTGAGGTGCTTGGCTGCCTTCTGTATAGAATGCCACCTAAGCTGTAAGAGTTGTATACCACTTTTATTCTAGCAGGGAGGTTATTCTGATTCATAGCCTTTTCTGTTTTTAGGCATTAGACCACTGAAATGATGTTTTTCAATCAAAACAAAAAATTAAGATAAAAGTGAAAGCTTATGATCAACTATAGTTCTTAATTTAACATCTAAATCTTACATTTACATTTACTCTCTGGTAAAGAATGAAAGAATACATTTGTGTCCAAAAATGTAGGATTTACTGAACAAACTAGAAGGAAGAGTTTCTGCAATGATTATTCCATCAAGATAGCTACAGTCACCAATCATAACATTATCAGTCCTTCCATTTTAGAGTGGTGTCTGGGGATGAGAGTTACCGAAGCATTGCAAGGGAATGTTTAGGCAACCCAATCCCCATTATATATGGTTGTGACAGGTACAAAATTTCATTTCCAGAATATATAATCTTCCCTTTTTATACTGATCACTGATAAATTATAAGACCCATAACAAATAGCATAAAAACTGGCTTTTAACATGAAAATATTTAATAGATCTGAAGCTTTGGAATAAAACTCAACTCAAATAAAATAAAAATACATTGATAGAAAACAGGTTGAGCTATCTGGTTACTGGGTTTTCTTCCTTTCTCTTCCCTTCTCTTTACTTTCCTCCTTTATTTCTGTCCTTCCATTCTTCTCTTCCTCCCTTCCTTCCTATTCTAGTTACCAAGGATCAATAAATGGAGTCACAGGTAGATTTCCTTTCACACCCAATCTACTCCTAGCTAATAGTATTATAGTGAAATTCCATTTTAGTTTTAAAATAGATATAGTAGCACCTATCTTTAAAAGATTACTTGAAGAAAGTGTCCATGCCATGCTATGCATCATAGCTTTGCTTTGAAATCTCATACCATTAAAATAATTAGAATATTTAATTTGCAGGTGACTATTGTCTGATTCTTTTGTAATGTTTATTTTGTTTTTAAATCTCTTAACCAATATTGAAAGTGTTTTTCAATCTCTAAAGTAGCTATGAGAAAGAAAAAATTCGACTGAAGTAAACATTTCAAGAAGCATTTATTTTTGCACTTAAATGGTCAATATTTAATCAGTAGGTTAAGCATCCAATTTCAGGGTTCAAATGCAAGTTGGCTGCTAACAAAAGCATTGGCAATAAATAGTATGAGTGTTCTTTCATGCAGCCATAAATTACTGTCTATTATCACTAAGCTCTTGTGAACAAAACCTCAAAAAAGTTAAATTGGTCATAAACTTAAAAAATGAATGCATGCAAAGTGGTCAGTTTTGCATGACTCATTTGAGAATGAAGGATAATGCACCCACTGTAATGTGACTTATCTCCATGCAGACTGTTGTCTTATTCTCAATATATTTCATGGCAGGGGCATTTAATGGTACGATAAAAATGCAAACATTTAATTCTTTCTGCCAAACACTCAATGGCAATGCATCACATCACACACTAAGCAAAGCTAGGCAAGAAATTTGCTATATAGTTAACAGTATTCAAAATTGTTATAATATATTCTTTTATTTTCTTCACTCCTTATAGACTTTTTTCCAGCACATAATACTTTTGTTCCACTGATGAAGCATATAAATATAATGTCACTTCTTTCTCTGATACACATAGCTAATTTTATTTTTAGTGAGAATAAACACATAAGTGTATCCTAAATCTGAAGTACAGCTCTCAACTTCTAGCTTCCAAATCACAAGCAAATTAGAAAATAAATCTTGATCTGTTTTTATCTTTTATGGAAAAAATGGAATTGTTAACTGGTTTCCTTTTTGGTTGTTTCTAAACTCAAGACTCTACAGGCTGAAAAATAATTTCTTCCTGGTTGCTCCTCACGCTTCCTATCTTTCCTGTTCTTTTAATATTTTAGGTCTTGTGACAAAATGCTGCTTAATTCTCTATGAAACAATATCATATCTAAAAATGTTGGCACCACTGAAGTGAACAGCAATCTGTGTTAATGTGGCCAGGGTAAAGCTAAATCACTGTGGCCTCTTTTAGAGATACAAACAAACAAACAAAAAACAAAACTGTTGAGGGCTAGGTGCCTTATCTCACATCTGTAATTGCAGCTACTTGAGAGGGTGAGGTGGATCACTTGAGACCAGGAGTTCAAGACTAGCCTGGAAAACACAATGAGAACTCGTCTCTACAAAAAGATTAAAAATTAGCCAGGCGTGGTGGCATGTACCTGTAGTGCTGGCTACTCAGGAGGCTGAGGTTGGGGATTGCTGGACCCCGGGAGTTCAAGGTCACAGTGAACTATGATAACACCACTGCACTCCAGGCTGGGTGATACAACAAGACCCTGTCTCAAACAAAGAGGCCAAAAAAAAAAAAAAAAAGATTCTCTTGTCTTGAAAAAAGGAAAAGAGAATCTATGCCAAGTGTTTATGTGCTGTGAGTACCCCAACAACTACTAATTATAAAATGTGTAAAAGGGTATTTTATTTGCTAAATTAAGACATACAGAGCTAATAAAAAATGTTCTCCTAGCCCAGTCTTATGTGACTCTGGCTAACATGACACAAGCACTCTCTTCCAACAATGAAAACTAAGAAAACGAACCCAAAGAAGCCTTGCATAGAAGTATAAGTCAGATTGTTACGGTTATTTGTGGTTGTGATTGTTTGGGCCATATCTTATGAACTGACATGACTTCTTAAAGGACAAGAGAGTTAGTTGGTGACCCAGTTGAGCCCACATCAAAACCTGAGAGGAGTCTTTCCTAGCTTTTCAGTCCATTCTAGATCTAAGTAATAAGAAAGAGTCCCAGATTTTTAGAGGATGCTAATATGTACTGAACATTGGAAGAGGAGTAGGGGCAATGGTTTGGTGCTGCTGTTTCCTGCTTTGTCTACCCAACACCAGTAAATTTGCCTCTATTTAAAAACCTTGGCAATGAATGCAAATTTTATTAGCCCATGTGGATTAAAAAGAAGTAGGATGAGTTGTATTTACTTGTTGTGAACTTTGCTCCAGGTCTGAAGTAAAGCTCTGCAGGATGTATATGACAATGTTTTTTTTTTTTTTTTTTTGAGCTAAACATAAGACTTAATTACTAGATTGGTACCAAGCATAGGAAAAATAAATATAACACAGAAAAGTTATTTATAGTTTGTACGGCTTATCCACAGTTTTCTTCAGGAATATCTCTGCTGCTTGCTTCTGACGTGATATCTCACATATCTTTGAAGTTCAGAAATTTTTTGTTTTTTTCTACCTCCCCCAGGCCATCCATAAAACCCCAAACATGCTCATAAGAACAGAAGTGAAGAACAGGACAAAACAGTAGTGAAAATAAGGAATACAGCCTTTGGGCCTACCATCTTTCCTACAACCTACAAGAGACCAACATAGAAGGGGAAAAAACTTGAGTCAAACACATTTTCAGATTGGCTTCAGCTACTGACTGATACATTAAAAATATACTGGTTTTGATATTAGTTACTATTCCAGAGCCTATAATAATATGCAACAAGGAAAAGTACAGCTTGAGAGTTATTTCTTTTTGTTTTGTTTTTTTTTTTTTTGAGGCGGAGTCTCGCTCTGTCGCCCGGACTGGAGTGCAGTGGCCGGATCTCAGCTCACTGCAAGCTCCGCCTCCCGGGTTCACGCCATTCTCCTGCCTCAGCCTCCGGAGTAGCTGGGACTACAGGCGCCCGCCACCTCGCCCGGCTAGTTTTTGTATTTTTAGTAGAGACGGGGTTTCACCGTGTTAGCCAGGATGGTCTCGATCTCCTGACCTCGTGATCCGCCCGTCTCGGCCTCCCAAAGTGCTGGGATTACAGGCTTGAGCCACCGCGCCCAGCCGAGAGTTATTTCTACACGTGCAAATTTCTATTATCAAGTGGATAATGGATATGAATTTGTGTTTAACATAATTGACCAAGAATCAGATTCTGGGCTCCAGTTGCAGAGAGAGAGAACAGAATTCTAAATATGCCCATCTGCAACTGATGATACGACTTCTCACACATATTCTTTCATTTAGCAAAATTTATTTGAAAAATATTCTAAGTCATTGCCTTACCTTTGAAAACACTTTTAGCTAGGACTTTGTTTACTTTGTTCACTGCTGTATTTTCGGGTTCTTGGCAGTACCAGACACACAGTTGGTACTCAATAAACAGTTGTTAAAATAATGACAAATATGCATTTCTACTTACTCTGGGAAATGGAGAAGTCCAGCCACATCTTCAATGCTGTGCAGAAGGCTCTAGGTTTGCTGGCATTTGGGCATATGCTATATTATATAGTGCTTGTATTAGAAAAAGGCTGGCTTTGGAAGAAGGAAGTCATTGGAAATGAATAAATCAGGAAAAAGCATACTTCTCTAAAACCATGTGAATTTTCTTTCCCTTTTATTTTATCTGAAACATCTGCCATTAACCATAATCTTAAATGATAATCTCACTGTATTAAAACAATAGGCTATCTGAGAGAATTAATATGCTAATGGGTTAATACATGAGCAATAATTAGTTAATTTCCTATCCACACTCAATTCACAAAAGTGTCAAGGGAGTAACGACAGACCAGTTAGCCTGGGTTTCTGTTGAAGTCTAAAGGGGAATCACAGTAAGGAAGTCAAGGGTTAGCATGAGGGATCGGAACTGAAAATCATTGCTCAATAATTGTGTATAAGGCTGTTTTTATGAAAAAGATTCAAATACACTCAAATACGGTTGGACATAAGCAGCACAAAGCAGCATGTCTGGAGTCAGCAAAGCTGGCCAGCAATCTCCATTCTGGGAAAGAGCCACATAGCCTCGGGTGAGACCCTTCTTATCTTTAAACCTCATGTCCCAAGTCTGTAAAATCAAAGTATCGAACTCGATGGGCTCTAAGTTCTGTTCCAGCAATAAAATTCTATCATCTCTTGTCTTTTATCTGATTTGTCACAGAACATTTTAATATCATTGATTTTTAATAGCATAAAAAGAAAAACACTTAAAACTTATTGCTAACATACTGCATAAACAATGACAGTTTTATTAACCATATGTGTAAAGTGCACTTAAAACTTAAATAGATAAGCCTGGGCAAGTAAACAAGACCCAATCTCTACAAAAAAATAAAAATATAATTAGCTGGGGACAGTGGTGTGCAAATGTAGTCCCAGCTACTCAGGAGACTGAGGTGGGAGGATTGCTTGAGCTCAGGAGTTTGAGGCTACAATGAGCAACGTGTGTGCCACTGCACTCCAGCCTGTATGACTGAGACTCCATCACTAAAAAGAAAAAAAAAAAAAAACTTGAATAGACAGCTCTCAGTTTGTACCTTTAAATAGCATGAGAAAGCATATCAGAATTACAGACTTGCTGTTAATAACAATAATGATAATACATTAAAATGGGTCTTTACAAAGTCACAAAATATTTTCTGATTAGAAAAGTTTTATACATGCGGGTAGACCATGCATGCATACACATGCAAACATATATTAAGAAAAATGTAGAAATATTCTCTAATCCTCTATGCAGAAAGATACCATGAGCACTTTAATATTGATCTCTTTCTCTCTAGGTTTCTCCCTATCTCCCTCTCTCTCCATACTCATGCCTACACTCACAGTTGGTTGGAGTTCTCTACCTGTTATATTAATATATCCTACTTTCCTCACTTAACGTAAGCATTTTACCATAGCCCTAAATACATTTTACAAACATGATTTTGATTACTTGAACAATAATCCGTCCTTGAATATGCTACAATGTATTCAAATATTCCTCTGCTGTTGGGCTTTTGGCATTTTCTAATTTTTCACAATGATTTTAAGTGAAATGTCTTTGTACATATGCCTTTGAATGAATCTCAGATTATTTCCTTAGGATAGACTTCTGGAGAATATTAGGGAAAAGGAAGATGGTGGCTAAACTTGAAACTCTGAGACAATCCTGAAATCTAATATCAGCATAATTTGATTAATAGATGAATATGTATGAATTTCCAGGTATATTTAAACTAACAGGTGTTCTTGAGATTAGGATTTTCAGCATTTTATTAAAAGAATTACAAATCTAAATATTCCATTAGATTCTACTGGGAAATATATTAGCTTAACACATTTAAATTTGCTTTTCTTATTTTTAAATTTTCGATTCCTGCTTTTTTTCCTTTCATTTCCTTCAAAACTGATTTCTCACCTCTGAGGCTTTATTCTTATCTTTGTGCTATTTCATGATTCTTACCTCCATTTGTTTCCAGAATTATTTTCTGACATACTCTATTTCCTTCACCAAATATATCTTCCTCTTACACCTCTCTACCTTTTACTTTCTATCAGAATTCACACTTCTCATGTGTTTCTGTTCCTTGTTGATCTTCCAATGCCTTCTTTCCTTCCTGGGACCCTTCCATTTGATCCTATGTATTTTATTCAATCAAAGCCATGTTTATAAACTAGTATTATGGCAGGGCATATACGTCAAGAAACTGGAGAGAAGATAAAGCATATCATTTGGATAAAATATTTTATCAAAACTTTTGATTCATCTGTGTCCCATTTTATACTGAGATGGTTTCTAGTAAAAACAGTTTACTAGGAGTTTTAAGGAACTGGAGTCAGGACATATGAAGTATCTCTCATCATTAAGAGTAGCTAATCACTATTTACAACGTTTCTCTTAAATATTACTTGAGAGGACTAATTTGCTTTCGATAAGAACTTTGAAATCTTACATGAGCATAAACTCTATCTTTGAAATTCATACTTTATTTATGTGATAAGAACTCATAATAGTAACTTCCATATTCTCTTTTAAGGTATTACTAATACAATTATTTAAAGAGAAAAAAACATTTTGCAGGGATAGAGGTTCACCTCTCTGAATACATTTTTTAAACTGGGGCTGATAAATGAAAATTGTGGAACTGATGACAGAGCTTGAGGATCTGGCATGAATTCCAAGAGAAGAAAAGGAATGAGCATTTTAGGACACATATAATAATAAAATTGTAGTAACATTCATTAGGAAATAATGTTCTAAGTGGGAGATACACATCTCACACACACCTGACAGCTATGCACTTGCACACCATGTGTTTTTAAAAATACTGGTTATGAATTTCATATTGATAAAACTATATTACTATATTAACATAAAATTGTATTAATGCATGAATTAATTGTATTAATGGGTAGTGAGTTTACTAGTAGTTACTTTTTTCCCATAGAATATAAGCAGAAAAGTGACTAATGCATTTGACAAACTTGTAACTATGTAATTGAGAAATACTAACTCACTTGTCTTTCAAATTTTATGTTTCTAAGACCCGACATTATGATTCATTATTATAAAGAGATATTTTTTATTTCCTCATAGTTTAGATTAATAGTTTCCCATAGAAGAGAGGTGCCATATCATATGTCACTGATCGATGGTTTCAACAACTAATCTTTTCATTCATACATCAAAACTTTGCTGACTATAATACACCATGAGTTTGTTTGGTTAAAATAGGATGTAACAAAGGATTGAATAGAAGCATTGAATATGGTTTTAGAAGAACAGAATGTGTAGCTTCCGAGAAAGAAAAAATGCCACTCCCTGACATCTAGAAGCTGACCTGGCACTCACAGGTGAACCCTGTTACTCTTCTACTGGATATAAACAATCTTACACAATACCAACCACAGACAAGTTCAGTATAAAATCATGATAAAACAAAACAAGGTCATTTCATAATTTTGTGTAAGTACAGACAAAAGCAAGTTTACCACATTACCCACAAAATGACAAGCTTCCTTATTTCTCAACTAAAATGAGTGATTGGTACTTCCTGTCAATCACAGCTTTATCCTTTTCCTAGGTGGCCCTCCTTGTGGGTAAAACTTACTGATAAGCCCAATCTTAGAATTGCTCCTGCCTTCTGATGACACCTAATCTAGAGAAAACCCCTGCTTTTAAAATATCTGCCCTGAGATTATCCAATGAAAGCCCAAATCCTTTCAACATCCTCTTATCGATATGTGCCACAGCTTCCATAGCAAGTGCCAT
This sequence comes from Colobus angolensis palliatus, assembly GCF_000951035.1. Taxonomy (NCBI): domain Eukaryota; kingdom Metazoa; phylum Chordata; class Mammalia; order Primates; family Cercopithecidae; genus Colobus; species Colobus angolensis. Next base: position 7,953,795 of record NW_012121154.1, on the reverse strand, counting down.
CCCTTGTTGCCAGGAGAAATAAACCCAGTGTGTTCTGTTGCAGTGGTGTTCATCCTGGTCTGAGACCTGCAGGCATTGCTTTCCTCTGTACTGACAGGAGGAAGATGAAAACCTCACAGAGGAAGGGGCCCTGTGACAGTCAGTTCTTGAAGGATGAGCAGGAGTCAGGGTGGGTGGAACAAAGAACTGTCTTCTAGGCAGAGGAAACAGGATTTGTGAAGGACCAGAAGACAACAGAGCAATAGTTTGGTTTGTTTGGAATGAAAGGAACATAGGAGAAAGTGGTGGTTTATGAGAATGAAAAAAAAAGATGAATGAATGAAAACATTGGGAGCCTATGTCACCTCCTGTTAGTGACAATTTATCCTCTAAGGAAAGGGGGGATAGTGGACAATGGTATGTATTCTCACCATAGAGAGCACATTGGCATAGGCAACATCCATCAAAAAATATGCAAGTTATCATTATTTTACATAGTGATCTCTTGGTGATCTAGAAATCTAATTTGTTCCATCTCTGATGCCTTATCTCTTCCTTGATATGAATCTGTTAAATTACAATTTTTGTCTCCTTCCAACTTATGATTTCAAGGAATATTAGGAACAGCTGGTCAGCAGCTCTACTGAGCAGCTTCGCATATACTTGAAGGACATTATTAAATTGTCCCGTGCTTTCACTTTTACAATTGCATTTTCTTTGATGATTCCCTCACAACTCTCTTTTTTCCAATCTTTATTCATGTCTGTTGTCTTCAAAACTCTGTTGAATTCTCTATATCTCTTCTTAGGCAGGTACTCACAGCTCTAGATTAGTCTAGTGAAGAGGTAATGGCTGGGCACATCTTATCCCATTTGTTTATTTTTTATGCCTCCCTTCAAAAAGTAAACTAATAGGTAGTCTGACTAGTAGGATTAGTATTATACAATTATATACTTTTTATTTTGAAAAAACTATAAAGAACCATGTCAGTATCAGTCTTCATAATTTAAAATTGCTTTCATTTGTTTTTATTTTGAATAATTATGTTTGGTCACTGATGTCTTAGTTGCTTGTCCTCTCTCTACCATCCCAAATTCAGTGTTACATGAATGTGATGATGGAGTGGACAGGAGGAGAAATTTATTGCTCTAATAGCATTTAAGATCATTGCTGTTCAAAAGCAAGCCAAAACACAACAAAATAAACTGCCAAATAGAATCATTCTTTTCTAGTTTGAAATTGTTTGCTAACTAAAAGTCATATTAAATACGATACTGGAATTAAAACCACCTTTACAAAGATTACAACAGTGAGATAAGTTTAGCAGGGCTGACACTGTCTTGCTTTTAGCTTCACAGGCTGTCTGTCCTCCCTTATTCTGGGGATGGGCCAAGTTAACCATGGGAGGAATTTAGTTTGTAGTTTAACTTTAAAGCAAAGATGATAATAGTCTCTTCCTAAAACTGATCCTGTCTTTGTTTTGGGACTGAAACTGCCTTTGTAAGACTAATGAAAAATGACAAGATTAGGCTATGGGAGAGGCCTGAATTCTACTACGACATATGCATATCATGTCTATCTATAATTATTTACTGCACCAGAAGTCACAAGATTTGTGACTCTCCCAATTGATCCTATAGATAATATCATATTGTAGAATCTAAGACTGATCTTTTGAGATGTGTTTCAAACATTTGCATTCTAGTGACTGACTGACTCCTCCTGGATTTGTACCTCATGATTCAGCCCATCCTGTGGTCCCCATCCAGATGCAGACTCAGCTCATGCACAAGGACAGTTTTCCACATCCCTGTGATTTCATCCCCAACCAATCAGCAGCACCCATTCTCTAGCCCCACTGCCTGCCAACACTAGCCTGTGAGTTCTCAGGGAGGCTGATCTGAATAATAAATTCCATCTACCACTTGGCTAGCACTGCATTACTTAAGATCTTTCTTTGCTAAATTTCAGTTAGTTGAGAGGAATAAGTTCAAGAGATCTATTGTACATTATAGTGATTATAGTTAATAACATATATTGTGTAATTGAAAATTGCTAAGAGAGTGTATTTTAAGTGCAAAATATAAGTATGTGAGGTGATTCATATGCTAATTAGCTTGATTTAGCCATCCCACAATGTATACATGTATCATAACATTATGCTGTATCCCATGAACACATACAATTTTTATTTGTCAATTAAGAAGAATTAAAATAAATAAATCTATAATTTCATTGACCATTTCTCATAGGTTGTTTTAAAGCATAAATTAAGGTGATGAACATATTCTTCTCTTGGTTATACTTTTCCCTACTTGATATATTAGTGAGAATATTAAGTATCACCTCATTCTCAATGCCTAGGGTGATTACTAAAATTATTTTAACTAATATAACTTTAAATACTACTTTAGAGTTTCTACTCTTAGTATGCTTTATTTGTGGATAAACACTATTAGTTATCTAGGTACATTTTTATGGCACTTGGATTTGATGGGAATAAGAAGAAATTAGCCTGATCTAAAGCTTTAGTCTTTCTTTGTATTCTTCATATATTAGTCATGGTTTTGTTGGTGTTGAAATGTCCTCTTTTTGGAGTTAACATGCCTGATTTCTCTTTACATTGGCCAATAAGAGGATGTAGAACTGCAGCTGGTATTTAGTTCTAATTATTTGCATTTTTTGATAACATTCATTTCAGAAAAACTTTTCATTTTAAGATTATCTTTTGCTAAGCACAAGATATTCAGACATTTGCCATTCTGCACCGTGTTCCTTAAAAGCATAACGCTAACAGAAATCTGCATCTTGATTAATTTTTATACTAAAAAAAAAAGTGGCTAGGCACAGTGGCTCACATCTATAATCCCAGCACTTTGGGAAGCTGAGGTAGGCGATCACTTGAGGTGAGGACTTCAAGACCAGCCTAGCCAACACGGTGAAACCCCATCTCTACTAAAAACACAAAAATTAGCCGGGTGTGGTAGTGCACACCAGTAATCCCAGGCAACAGAGCGAGACTCTGTTTTAAAAAATAAAGAAAAGAAAAGACAAATGAAAAAATGATAAAATATTACAGTGTTCTGAAAAGCCCCATACAGCATTAGCTCACCCATGTACACAGACAGACTTTACCAATAGAGCTATGATCTACACCAACAGACGTATGATCTACACGTAAGAACCCAGAGGGTAATTTTACTTTAATGGCACTTAGGTTCTTAAAAGGTGATTGTAAAGAGTGGATTTCTTATCTAATTTTACTGTTTTTTAAATTGTAATCCCTGATCTAAACTAGCTGCCTCATGTATGCTTTCAAAAGCACTTGATGCTGGAAGTAGACAATATGGTAGAATGTGGGGATATTATAATAAGGGCCAAGTGTGAATAGCCAAACCTGAGAAAAATGGGATGTGAGTTGGTGATGTCATGGAGAATTAACTTAGGAGTTAGTGGGTGAAAAATATGATCTCCAGGGAAATGAGTTCAAACTTTTAAAATGCTGGAAAAAAGAATTTTAAACCTGAGAGAACGGATTTCTCACTTTGGGAACATTTTGGTGGTGGAGGGTCGGGGATTGGTAAATAATTTCTGGCTTACTGCTGGTTTTGAAATATTTTAAATTCATATTCTTTATCCTATGGCTTTAATGTCCATAACTTAAAACAGTATCTTCTAAAATTATTGTGATTCCATAAATATGCATGTTAAAAAATAATGAATACTCATCAAAAAGACTACTCTGTTAGATAATAGAAAAGAAACAGTTAGTAGTGAGGATTTCAATTTTCATAACTTATTTCCTAACTCCATGGTTTGTAAAACTTACTTGAAAGAGACATTATTTCCTTTATCCCTGTCATAGCTCCTCAGGCTGTATTAGGCATGCCACATCCTTTGTAGCCCTCAGCCTTTGGTGGAAAAAAAAATAGTAACAATTACATCTATTTGCTGTTTCTTCTGCCCATGAGGTCTTTGTATAAGTACTGCACACTAACCAATCATGCCATTGGATCTCCATGAGGTCTTTGTAAACCTAGAAAATGTTTTTCTCTATTGAAACAAATCTCATTATTAAAACATACTGAGACAGAGTAAGATAGCTAAACAGGAGCCTCCACTGATCATCCTCCTCAAAGGAACAAAAAAAAATTGAACAATTTTTCTGTGGATGCACAGAAAAGCACCTTCATAAGAACCAAAAATCAGGTAAGCGATCACAGTACCTGGTTTTTAACTTCATATCACTGCAAGAGGCACAGAAGAGGGTAAGAAAGACAGTCTTGAATTGCTGATACTACCCCTCTCCCATCCTCCAACATTGGCCAACTGGTGCTGACAGAGTCTGTGCAACTGCAGGAGGGAGAGTGCAGTGATTGTGGGACTTTGCATTGGAACTCAGTACTGATTTGTTACAGTGGTAAACACACTGAGCAGAACTCAGTGGATGCCCGTAGAGGGAGCGTTCAGACCAGTCAGCCGCAGTCAGAGGGGAACTGCCTATCCCAGCAACTGAAACTAGAGTTCTGGCAAGCCTCACCACCTCAGGCTAATGACTCTGGAGTGCTAAATAAACTTGAAAAGCAGTCAAGGTCACAAGACTGCAGTTCTTAGACAAGTACTGGTGATGTGTTGGGCTTGGAGCCAGTGGACTTGGGTAACACACCTAGCAAAACACCATCTGGGGTGACCAAAGGGAGTGCTTGTACCACCCCTCCCCCAACCCCAGGCACCACAGCTTACAGCTCCGGGACAGACTCCTTCCTTTCACTTGAGGAGTGGGGAGAGTAAAGAGGACTTTGTCCTGCAACTTGAATACCAGCTCAGTCACAGTAGGATAGGCAACAGGTGGAGTCCTGACGTTCCTCTTCCAAAACCTAACTCTCAAATGACATTTCCAGATACACCCTGGGTCAGAAGGGAACCCATAAAGGTAAGGACTTAGTCCTAGAGGGATTCATCACCTGCTGACTAAAGAGCCCTTGGTCCCTGAATAATAAGTAGCAGTACCCAGGCAGTACTTACAGTGGGCCTTTGGTGAGACTCAAAGATGTGTAGACTTCAGGTATGACCTGACACATTCCCGGCTATGGTGGCTATGGGGAGGGACTCCTTTTGTTTGAGAAATAAAGAAGGAAGAGTAAAGGGGACTTTATCTTGCAGCATAGGTACTAACATGACCACAGAGGGATGGAGCACCAAGCGGGCTCATAGGGTCTCCAATTCCAGGCCTTGGCTCTTGGATGGCATTTCTGAACTTGCCATTGGCCAGATGGAAGCCTGTTACCCTGAAGGGGGCGTTCTAGGTCTGGCATCATTCACCAGAAGCTGACTGAAGGGCCCTTGGTCCTTGAATGAACATTGGCAGTAGCCAGGCAGTACTCTCCACAAGTTCGGGGTGCTGGTGTCCATGAGGGGAGATCCCTCTGCATGTGGAAAGGGATGGTAATAGTGGGAAGGACTTTATCTTGTGGGTTGGGTGCTAGCTCAGCTGCAGTAGAATATAGAACCAAGTGGATTCCTAAGGTTTATGATTCTAGGCCTTAACTCCTAGATGGCATCTCTGGACCCACCTGGGATCAGGGAGAACTTGCCACCCTGAAGGGAAAGACTTGAGCCTGGCAGGCTTCACCATCTGCTGACTGTATGTCCCTATTCCCTTGAGCAAACAGCCAGTTAGTAATTACCCTAGGTCTTGGGCGAGATCCAGTGTTGTGCTGGCTTCAGGTGTGGCCCAGAATGGTCCCAGTGGTGGTGGCCAGAGGAGTGCTTGAGTCACCCTTTCCCCAGCACCAGACAGCCTGGCACAGAAAGAGAGACTCCATTTGTTTAACAGAAAGTGAGAGAAGAGAACAAGAGCCTCTGCACGGTAATCCAGAGAATTGTTCTGGATCATCTCCAAGATCAAGAAGGCAGTATCTTATAGACCAAGGTGGCACATAAGAACTACAGAATTACTGGGCTTAGGGTGCCCCCAATGCAGATATAGCTGCAGTGACCAAAAACTTAGATCATAACACATATAGCCCTTCAAATACATGGAAAACCCTCCCAAGAAGAATGGGTTCAAACAAGCCCAGATGGTGGTGGCTACAATATCCAACTCTTCAATGCCCAGATAACAACGAATATCCAGAAGCATCAAGACCACCCAAGAAACATGGCCTCACCAAACAAACTAAATAAGGTACCAGTGACCAATCATGGAGAAGTTGAGATATGTGGTCTCTCAGAGCTTTCAAAATAGCTGTTTTGAGGAAATATGAGAAAATTCAAGATAACACAGAGAAGGAATTAAGAATCTTATCAAAAAGATATAAGAAATAGATTTAAATAATTTACAAGAATCAAGCAGAAATTCTGGAGTTGAAAATGCAATAGACATACCGAACAATGTCTCTTAACAGACTTGATCAAGCAAAAGAATGCATTAGTGAGCTTGAAGACAGGCTATTTGAAAACACATAGTCAGAGGAGATAAAGGAAAAAAGAATGAAAAATAATGAAGTATGACTATAAGATCTAGCAAAAAAGCCTCAAAAGGGCAAAGAGTCATTAGCCTTAAAGGGGAGGTACAGGGAGAGTTAGGGGTAGAGAGTTTGTTCAAAGGAATAATAATACAGAACTTCCCAAACCAGAGAAAGATACCAATATTTAAGTACAAGAAAGTCATAGAACACTAAGCAGATTTGACCTGAATAAGACTACCTCAAGACATTCAATAATCACACTCCCAAAGCTCAAGCATAAAGAAAGAATCCTAAAGGCAGCAAGAGAAAATAAACAATAACATCAAATGGAGTTCCAATATGTCTGGCAGCAGAATTATTAGTGGAAACCTTATAGGCCAGAAGAGAATGGCATGACATATTAAAAGTGCTGAAGGAAAACTTTTATTCTAGAATAAAAAATCCAGTAAAAATATCCTCAAATATAGAGCAGAAATAGTTTCCCAGACCAAAAATCCTGTGACATTTCATCAACACCAGATCTGTGCTACAAGAAATCTAAAAGGAGTTCTTCAATCTGAAAGAAAAGGATATTAATGAGCAATAAGAAATCATCAAAAGGTACAAAATTCACTGGTAATAGTAAATACACAGAAAAAATATTATAACACTGTAATTGTGATGTGAATACTACTCATATCTTAAGTAGAAATAATAAAAGGTAGACTGATAAAAAATAATAACTGGCTGGATGTGATGGTTCACCCCTGTAATTCCAGCACTTTGGGAGGCTGAGTTAGGAGGACCACTTGAGCCTAGGAGTTTGAGACCAGTCTGGGTAACATGGTGAGACCCCATCTCTAAAAAAAAATAAAAAAATTAGCCATGCAGGGTGGTACGTACCTGTGGTCCCGGCTGCTTGGGAGACAAGGGCACAAGAATGTCTTGAGCCTAGGAGATTGAGGCTATAGTGAGCAGTGATTGTGCCACTGTATTCTAGCCTGAGTGACAGCATAAGACACTGTCTCAGATACTACTGCTATTACTACTAATAATAAATATAACAACTTTTAAAGACACAGTACAATAAGATACAAATAGAAACCACAAAAAGTTCAAAAATGGGGTGGGAGAAATTTACAGTGTACAGTTTTATTAGTTTTCTCTTTGCTTGTTTGTTTATGCCATATGTGTTAGGTTGTCATCAGTTTAAAATAATGACTTATAAGATATTATTTGCAATCTTCATGGTACCCTCAAATCAAAAAACATACAACAGATACACAAAAAAGAAGAATCAAGAAATTAAAACATACAACCAGAGAAAATCACCTACATTTAAAGGAAGTCAGGAAGAAAGGAATGAATGAAGGAAAGAACACAAAACAACCAGGACACAAATAACAAAATGGTAGGAGTACGTTCATACGTATTAATAATAATATTGGATGTAAATGAACTCTCTAATCTAAAGACACAGAGTAGGTGAGTGGATGAAGAAAACCAGATGCAATGATTTACTGTCTACAAGAATTCCACTTGACCCATAAAGACAAAAATAGAGTGAAAATAGATGGAAAAAAATATTCCATACAAACAGAAACTAAAAAGGGGAGAAGTACCTATATTTATGTCAGACAAAATCGATTTCAAGACAAAAACTACAAAAAGAGACAATGAAGGTCATTATATAATGATAAAAGGGTCAATTCAGTAAGAGGTAATAACAATAATAAATATATATGCATTTAACACGGAACCACCCGGATTATAAAGCAAATATTGTTAGAGCTAGAGAGAGAGATAGACCCCGATACAATAATAGCTGGAGATTTCACAATCACATTTTCAGCATTGGACAGATCATCTAGACAGAAATCTAACAAAGCAATATCAGACTTAACCTGCACTATAGACTGAATGGACTTATATAGATATTTAGAGAACATATCACCCAATGGCTGCAGAATACACAGTCTTCTCCTTAGCACATGGATCATTCTCAAAGACAAATCATAAGTTAGACCACAAAACAAGTCTTAAAACTCAAAATAACTAAAATAATATCCAGTATCTCCTCTGACCAGAATAGAATAAAACCAAAAATTAAACACAAGAGGAATTTTGGAAACTATACAAACACATGGAAATTAAACAATATGCTCCTGGATAACCAATGGATCAATAAAGAAATTAAGAAGAAAAGCAAAAACTTTCTTGAAACAAATGATAATGGAAACACAACATACTAAAACTATTTTACTATTTATTTTATTTTATTTTATTTGTTTTATTTTATTTATTTATTTATTTTTTTTTTTTGAGACGGAGTTTCACTCTTGTTGCCCAGGGTGGAATGCAATGGCACGATCTCGGCTCACTGCAATCTCTGCCTCCCAGGTTCAAGCGATTCTCCTGCCTCAGCCACCCAAGTAGCTGGGATTACAGGCACCCACCACCACACCCAGCTAATCTTTGTATTTTTAGTAGAGATGGGGTTTCACCATGTTGGCCAGGCTGGTCTCAAACTCCTGACCTCAGGTGATCCCCAAGTGCTGTGATTACACGCATGAGCCACTGTGCCCAGCCTAAAACTTATTAAACACAGCAAAATCAGTACTAATAGGAAAGTTTATGGTGATAAGTGTCTGCATAAAAAAGTAGAAAAACAATCTTACAATGCATCTTAAAGAATTAGAAAAACATTAGTAGGAGAAAATAAATGATAAAGATCAGAGGAGAAGTAAGTGGAATTGAAAGGAAGAAAACAATACAAAGGTCAACAAAGTAAGTTTGTTTTCTTGAAAAGATAAAATCAACAACATTTTAGCCAGACTAGCTAAGAAAAAAAAAAAAAAAAAAAAAAAGAGGAGAGGGAAAAGGACTTAAATAAATAAAATCAGGGTTCAAAAAATAAAAAAGACATTACAATCATTAACACAGAAATTCAAAGGATCATTAGAAGCTACTATGAGCAACTATATGCCAATAAATTGGAAAACCTAGAAAATAGGATGAATTCCTAGACACACACAACATACCGATATTGAACAATGAAGAAATCCAAAACCTGAGCAGATCAATAACAAGTAACAAGATCGAAGCTGTAATTAAAATTCTCCTAGCAAGGAAAATCCTGAGACCTGATGGCTTCACTCCTAAATGTTACCAAACATATAAGCAAGAACTAAAACCAATCCTACTCAAACTATCCTGAAACTGATAGGAAGAGGGAATACTTCCAAATTCATGCTATGAAGACAGTATTACTCCGATACTGAATCTTGACAAAGACACATCAAAAAAAGAAACTCAAGGTCCAATATCTTTGATAAACATTGATACAAAAATCCTCAACAACAACAATAACAATAACAACAATAACAAAACTAGCAAACCAATTTCAAAAGCACATTATCATTTATCATGACCAAACAGATTTATCCCTTGGATGCAAGAATAGTTCAGCATATGAAAAGTAATCAATGTGATACACTGAAGGACAAAAACCATGTGATCATTTCAACTGATGATAAAAAAGCATTAATAAAATTTAACATCTCTTTATGATAAAAAATAAATCCTCAAAAAATGGGGAATAGAAAGAACATAGCTCAACATAATGATAGCCATATAAAACAGACCCAAAGTTAGTGTGATACTGAATGGCGAAAACTTGAAAGCCTTTCCTCTTCTCTAAGATCGAGAACACAGCAAGGACGTCCATGTTCATCACTTTTATTCAACATGGTATTAGAAGTCATAGCTAGACCTTTGTTTGCGGATGATAGGATCTTAGATTTCGAGAAACCTAATGACTCTACCAAAAAAAAAAAAAAAACACACACACACACAGAACTAAGAAACAAATTCAGTAAAGTTGCAGGAATCAAAAGCAATATGCAAAAGTCAGTACCATTTGTACATAACAAAAGTGAACAATCTGAGAAAGAAATCAAGAAATTAATCCTATTTACAATAGCTACAAATGGAATAAAGTATCTAGAAATTAATTTAACCAAAGAAGTAAACAATCTGTAGAAGAAAAATCATAAAACACTGACAAAATAAATTTAAATGGACACAAAGAAATGGAAAGACATTTCACGTTCAAGGATTGGAAGAATCAATATTGCTAAAATGTTCAAGGCACTGTACAGATTCAATGCAATATCTATCAAAATTCCAATTATATTCCTTACAGAAATAGGAAAAAAAATCCTAACATTTACATGGAACCGTAAAAGACTTAGAATAGTCAAAGCTATCCTGAGCAAAAAGAACAAAACTGGAGGAATTGCATTACCTGACTTCAAATTATATAGAGCTATAGTAACCAAGACAGCATGGTACTGGCATAAAAACAGACACAGAGGCCACCACAATAGATAACCCAGAAACAAATCCATACATCGACAGTGAACTCCTTTTCAACAAAGATGCCAAGAAAATACATTGGGAAAGTGACAAGTCTCTTCAATAAACACTGCTGGGACAGCTGGATATCTATATGCAGAAGAATGAATCTAGACCCTATCTCTTGCATATACAAAAATCAAATTGCAATGAATTAAAGACTTAAATCTGAGACCTCAAACTATGAAACTACTAGAGGAAACATTGGGGAAACTCTCCAAGCCACTGGACTTGGCAACAATTTATTAAGTAATATCCCACAGTCACAGACATCCAAAGCAAAAATGGACAAATGGGATTCCATCAAGTAAAAAAGCTCCTGCAGGGTCAAGGAAACAATCAGCAAAGTGAAGTAACAACTCACAGAATGAGAGAAAATATTTGCAAACTATCCATCTGACAAGAGATTAATAACTAGAATATATAAACAGTTCAAACAACTCTATAGAAAAAAATCATAATCCAATAAAAATGGGCAAAAGATCTGCAAAGAGATTTCTCAAAAAAATGAACATACATATGGCAAACAGGCATAAGAAAAGGTGCTACACATCACTGATCATAAGAGAAATGCAAATGAAAACTACCGTGAGATATTATCTTGGTTAAAAAGGCTTTTATAAAAAAGACAGGCAATAATAAACACTGATGAGGATGTGAAGAAAAGGGAATCTTTGTACACTATTGGTGGGAATGTAAATTAATACACTCACTATAGAGAATAGTTTGGAGGTTCATCAAAAAACTAAAAATAGAACTATCACATGTTCCAGCAATACCACTGCTAGGTATATACCCAAAGGAAAGGAAATCAGTATATCGAAGAGACATCTACACTCCCATGTTTACTGCGGCACCATTAACAATAGCCAAGATTCGTAAGCAACCTAAGTGCCTGTCAGTAGATGGATGAATGGACTTAAAAAAAAAAAAAAAAAAAGTGGGCATGTGGCTTATGCTTGTAATCCCAGCACTTTGGGAGGTCAAGGCAGGAGGATCACTTGAGCCCAGGAGTTCAAGGCCAGTGTGGGCAGCTTGACAAAACTTCAACTTTACTTAAAATAGAAAAATTACCCTGGCGTGGTAACCCACACCTATAGTTCAGCTACTCATGATGCTTAGGTGGGAGGATTGCTTGAGCCTGTGAGGTGCGGGATGCAGTGAGCCTAGATGGTGCTGCTGCACTCCAGCCTATGGGTCAGAATGAGACTCTGTCTCCAAAAAAAAAAAAACAAAAAACAGAAAACAAAAAAAAAAAGAAGAAAGAAAATGTGGTATATATACATGATGAAACACTATTCAGTCATAGAAAGTAATGAGATGCTGTCATTTGCAACAATGTGGATGGATCTGAAGGTCATTACGTTAAGTAAAATAAGCCAGAAACAAACAAACAAACAAAAACAAATTTTGCATATTCTCACTGGCTTGGGGGAGCTAAAACTTAAGACAATTGAACTCACGGAGATAGAGAGTGGAATGATGGTTACCCGAGGCTGGGAAGAAGAGTTGGGGATGAGAGGAGTAGTAGGAGAGGGAATGGTTAATGGGTACAAAAATATAATTAGATAGAATGAATAAGATTTAGTATTTGTTAGCACAACAAGGTGACAACAGTTGACAATCATTTATTGTACATTTAGAAATAAATAAAAAATATAATTGAGCTCTTTGTAACACAATGAATGAATAAATGTTTGAGGTGTTGGCTACCCCATTTACCCTCACGTAACTATTACACATTGTATGCTTGTATCAATATATCTTATGTGCTTTATAAATAAATATACCTACTAGGTACCTACAAATATTAAAAATTAAAAAAATATTATTTTACAACTTGATATTAAGAGACAAATTCTTATTTTTAAGAGGACTATAAATCAGAAGGTTTTCAATCACCAAGTACAAACCAAATAAAAAATGTAGTTACAAGTACTGGGGCAGTGTCTACTGGCAAAGCATATTAATAGGAAATCTACTTTCTGAACAGCCTAGGGTTTGCATAAATGATAATGTTTGTCATGCCACTGTTAAAATAATTGACATATCTAAAAACACTTTGTGTGTGAATAAATTCATAAAATAAAAAGCACTGAGTTCTTTATGATATAATATAGAATATCAATCACATTTCTCTTCTACAAAAGAATCCTTTAGGGTGTTGGAAGAATAAGTGAAGCATACAATTCGTACAAACTCCAGAAACTGTCATTTTTATTATATGAGCTTTATTATTTTTTAAAAGATCATATATATTCCTATATTATATGTTTTCCTAACTACTATTTTCAAGTTAGGACAGAAGATAAGCTCGAGTTTTTCTTAAGTATATTTTAATCTATCATCATTCTTTACACAACCTCTTTAAGAAGTACTTTAGCATGCTGTCATTTACTGCTAAAATCTGACACAGTTGGCCAGGCACTGTGGCTCATGCTTGTAATCCCAGCACTTTGGGTGGCCTAGGCCGGCAGATCACTTGAGCTCAGGAGTTCGAGAGCAGCCTGACCAACATGGCAAAATTCTGTCTTTACTAAAAATATAAAAATTAGCCTGGCATGGTAGCACATGCCTGTGGTCTCAGATACTAGGGAGGCTGAGGCACGAGAATTACTTGAACCCAGGAAGCCGAGGTTTCAGTGAGCTGAGAGAATGCCACTGCACTCCAGCCTATATGACAGAAAGAGACTTTATCTTAAAAAAGAAAAGTAATAACACAGTTTACAACTGTTAACATTTACCCAATTATAGTAAAAATGTCAAATTTGATAGAAAGAAGTATAAAAGTATAGAAGTATAAAATGATAAGAAGTAAAAATTTAAAAATCCTCTCTAACTCCCTTTCCTCCCCCAGAAACCAGCACTATAAATAATTCTTCATGTTATATTCAAAGTGTATTCTGCAAATTTTAAAAGTAATAAACAATATAAATTTGACAACACAATAGAATAATCTACACATATAGTTTGCCAAGTTGATTACAGGATAAGTACCTTGAAATGAAACACTGGATCTAAAGATATTTATTATTTCAGATTTTGAGAGCTATGCTAAGTTGCCCTTCAAAACAAAACAAAACAAAACAAAATGGCTACTGTTAACAGTGTATAAACATACTTTTATCCTCTGGGTTCTATTAAACATTCCATTTTTTTTAAATCATATATGGAAGTGATATCTTGGTGTTACTCTATGTGAGTGAGGCTGAGCAATTTGTCAAATGTTCATTTCTATTTTGCTTTTTCTGTGAACTGTCTGTTTATATTCTTTGACCATTTTTCTCTTGGGTTGTTCAATTTTTTCTATTAACTTGTAAGAACTCTCTGTATAAAATAAATTAATTCTCTATCATACGCTTTACAAGTATCTTCCCCAAATTGTTCTTTATCTTTTGACTTGTTTATGGCATTTTCAACTCCATAGAAGTATTTAATTTGCATGTATAATATGTATCCATGTTTTCTTTTATAGCCTCCAAATTTATTGAGATACTTACAAAGACCATCTTACTGAATATGTTTTTAAAAAGCTTTCTTGCCATTATTTTCTCTATCTTCTCTTCTCTTTATGTTTAAAATTTTGGTGCATCTAGAATTCAATCTGATGTAAAGAGTAACTAAGAATACAGCTGTATGCTTCTATAAATGGTTAGGCCGTCATTCTAAGACAATATTTTGTCCAGCCTATCCCAGTGAACAAAAATGCCACCTGGGCCTCTACATTTTTCCATTAATCTTCTACTTTTGTACCAAAACTATACCACTTTATTTATTACAGATGTGTTGAAATGTGTTTAATATGTAGTAGAATTGAACTCTCTCAATCTAGAGTAATCAATAAATGCAATAGAAAGTCAGTGCTTGAAGAGACAATTAGGAGCACCTAATTCAGCTCCTTCAGTTTGGAGATAAGAAAACTTAAGGCCAGGAATGTTCCAAGACTCATTTGAAATTCCACAGAAGTTCATGGGAGAGAGGAACTAGAACAAGGATTCTTGCGCTACTATTCTAGTATTCATTCTTCTGAGCCATGCTAATAACTATTAAGAAATACATTCCCATAGACTTTAATACTTCTCAAACTATTTCTAGTCCGTGTTTCTGTATGATATGTATTTTTCTATTCTAATTTTTTATGCCTTTGAACCTCCATTTTTCTATAAACTTGTGATACTTTCATTATTATACATACTTACAAACACCCATATCCCATGAAAAAGAGTGGGAGACAAACCCAACCTGTTTGCCAACATCCTTTATCATGGCCTATTTATTTTACTCATTAGAATCCTAAGTGGGATTTTTCTAATGTTAAAAGCATTTTCAAACCAATGCACAATTTAATAGTACAGTTTTGACTGATGATCACCATGGGAGTTGTCTGCTAGAGGCTGTCGTCGGCATGTACATGAGATCTACGGTTTTGCATGAAATGTAAGTTATTGCAAGCACTACTGAGGGTATGAACATAATACACATCTAACTTCTATTAGATTTGAAAAATGTGAAACAGTTATGTACAAAGAATATGAAATATGTGATGGAATCACACAATGATTTAGAGAAAGAAACTTCACAATTCACACAAAGAGAAAAAGAAGATAAATTTAAGAAAACTTTAGAAAATAGTACCAGATTAAATCATGAGATCAGGTCAGCGTCTCTGGAGGTCTGCCAGAGAAATAATAGCAGGTGTGGAAATTGAAGAATATTAGAGTCCGGTAAGTCACTGCCTGGGGTGGTTTCATATAAAGAAGCTAGACGGTCTACAGAACTAGGAATCCATCTTACTCTCATGCCAATAATAAAAGTTACAATTTTAGACAATTATGCTATCACCCTAGACAACTCTAACTGAAAAAAACACTTGTTATATTAAATTTGCCCAAACCATTGTGGCAAAATTAAGGATTTGAATGATTTCCAGTTGAATGGGGTTGGTCACATGATATTAATGAAAGAAAGCACATAGTTTCCCCAAAGCTAAAAGATCTGAAACACTTTAATAAAGCAGTGTGGAATGAGAGTTTAAGCCAAAATGCAGCATCATTTCTTATCTAGAAAGCACATTGTACAATAGCAGAATGTTGAAAAGAGTCATATAGATTAAGAACTAGAAAGCATCACTTGAATTAATAACTTTCACCCAAAGATAGAAAACTAATGCTCCCACTTATACTACTCTCAGAGAATTAGATGCAGATGCCTCTAAGCACTACGGATGACTACTTTTTACACAAACAAGTAAGGACTTCTTATTTTCCTTTCAAGACGGGTTGGTATGTGAAATTGTTACTATGAATTGTTACTTTCAGAAATGAGTTTCCATCTTGAATACCAGAGTATATACAGCATGGCTCTTCCATATCACAAACAAAGGCATCGAATAATATTGTCCTCTTCAGTGACAAACATTTGTTCATTGCTCAGGAGTTTCTCTTATTCATTAGGAGCTGAAATTTCAAATAAATGTTCAATTTCTTGTTCATATATTTTACAAAGTCTTTTCTCTCTCTCTCTCTCTCTTTTTTTTTTTTTCCCTGATAGAGTCTTGCTCTGTAGTGGTGCAATCACATATCATGGCAACCTGGACCTCCCTGGGCTCCGGTGATCCTTCCACCTCAATCTGCCCAGCAGCTGGGATTACAGGTGTGCACCACCACGTCCAGCAGTTTTTGTATTTTCTTAGAGACAGGGTTTCACTGTGTTGCCTAAGGCTAGTCTCGAACTTCTGGGCTCAAGCGATCCTGCCACCTTGGCTTCCCAAAGTGTTGGGATTACAGGTGCGAGTCACCACGCTCCGCAAAAATACCTTTAAAATTTATATAATAAAACTTCCTTTTCTAAGATCTGTTAAAGTAAAATCCATACACTAAATGTACTCACATGTACAATTTTCTTATGCCTGAATTAGAAAGAACAACAATATTGGTCCAAGGATACATATTTCAGTTAGAAAGAAGGAGTAAGTTCAAGAGACTTATTGTACAACATGGTGACTGCAGTTATTGACAATGTATTGCTGAAACATGCTAAAAGAGTAGATTATAAATCTCACCACAAAAATCATACTTTATGATTAATACATATGTTAATTAGCTACATTTAGCCATTCTACTATATATATTTCAAAACATCATACATGATAAATACACACAGTTTTATCTATCAGTTATAATAATAGTCCCTTGTATTTATAAAAAGAGCTGCAGTTCAATACATAAATTATTCATATATGTATACTTCATAAGTTGCTTTTAATAATAAGAAAAAGAATAAAAATAAAATTTAATGAAGCATTTTCATTATAACTAACCATATTATCTCACAGACATCTGAGTGCTATAACTTTAACAAACAATTCAAGAATGACAAACGCAAAAAAAAAAAAATTGTATTTTGATTTATCAAATCCAAACTGTAGAGTTCATCTTAAATTTTACGTAGGATTCAGAGAAAATGAAAAAAAGCATTCACTTGTGTCTATTAGATCCAAATACCCTAAACTCACTGGCTTAATTTATTAGCTTGAATGGTTCTTTGTCAACCTTAGTTTTCTGCGTTAGAAAAGATGTGCCAGTCATCACAGATGTCTTTACAATGAATATGAGTTCACCACTTTTAGTGATTAGCTTTTAGATAGTAACATCCATAGTCACTAAAACAGTGAGCATCTTTTGAAAGGAAAAGATAAAACAGTAAGCATCTTTTGAAAGGATAAGGGGCTTGGCAAAGTTAAAGTACTGGGGACTGCTCTAAAACAAATTAGACTTCTAGGTCACCAAGAGATCAGTACAGAAAATAATGATAAATTGCATACAATTTACTGGATGGCGCCTATGCCATTATGCTATTCACGATAAAAAAGATTAAATAAGAGACACACAGTTATTGCTGTATTTATTATTTGTTATGTGCAGCAACATTTTGCCCAACAGAAATTCTGTGGTGGATGCCTTTCTGAAACTTGGAATATCAAAGATTTATAGTACTCTCACTGGCAAGAGAATATAAGATTAATCAGCTCCTTAATCATACATTTTGCCTGACCTCATGCATTTTTTCTTAAGCTTCGCAACAATTATAAACCTCATTTTAAATGTCTTTGAACATCAAAGATGTTCCATGATTGGTTTTGTCCATATTGATTTTAAAGCCAGACACAGTAGTACATCAGGGGTTGTATGTCAGGGGTCAAATGAAGAGACACAGATTAATAAAGCATTCATTCTGTCCTCAAAGAATCCCTCCTCTAACAGGAGAGTCAGTGTTTGATTAATTATCACCTTGTGTGGTAAATGTAATAGAGACACTTGCAAAATATTATAAAATCTCTTTGTCCAGAGAGTCATTTCTAGTCCACAAGAAAACAAATTGCTTAGTCCCTCTGGGATAGTCAGTGCACATCTAACTAATAAACAGGGGAAAAAGCTTTACACAGACACTTCATTATATTACTCCCAATATCTCAAACCAAATAAACTTTCTTCCTTCAACCAGGCCATTCTCCACAATGCCATTAATCTCACCTTGCTCGTCTCTCCATCTTTTCGAGGGGAGGCTCTGCTCTTCACTTACAGCTAAGTTATTGAAAGATTATTTTGGCTTAGGTAGTTTTTTAAGAGCTTTGCCTGCATCAACTCATTTCATCCTCACAGTGGCTCTAAAAGGTAACTACTTATTATTTATGTTTAGAGATGGGGTCGTGCTTTGTTGCCCAGGGTGGAGCACAGTGGCTATTCACAGTACTATCATGGCATACTATGGCCTCAAACTCTTCGGCTCAAGGGATCCTCCTGCCTTGGCCTCCAAAGAGGCTGGGACTATAGGCACATGCCTGCATGCTAGGCAAAAAAAAGGAATTACTCTTTAACCTCTTTGATAGATGAGAAAATGAGTGCAAGTGCAAAGATCTTCAGTAATTCATCACACAGTCAATGAACAAACTTTCAAAATGGAGCAATCTACTAGCTGTGATGGCTGCTACAAAGTAAATCTAGTGCCTATTGCTTCTGTCACTCACTTCGTATTTCTGTATGTGGTTACAACTGCATGCTTTACATCTTTGGAAAGATCACTAGATAGGGACCACAGACCAAATTTTGAATCTCTTTCAGTGCCTAGAGATGAAAGGATACACTCAGTGAATGTTATAAATAACAACAAATAACAATACTTTATATTAATCATGATTAAATTTCTGTCCCTTAGAGTAAAAATAGTAGGACAGTAAATTCCTAAAGAAGTTTCTGCAATGTGGTAGGAATACAATTCTTAACATATTTGTTTTCACTGTTCAAAAATTTTAAGCTGAATGGTGCCTTATAGATCTTAGAGGCAATCAGCCACAAATCACATAGAACCCTTTCTGTTTGTTATATAAAGATTGGCTTTATTCTGTAAAATAATTTCCTACACATCATCTGAATATGCTATGTTGAAGAGGCATATCTATTATAATTAATAATGAAGTCTTTTTGAACCACGTGTGAAGAAATAATTTGTCAATGCATTTAAAACAAAACTTTAGACCCCCACTTCATGTTTTATTTACATATTCTGTAAGTGGTAGTGTCCTTCTTAGATAGGTGATATTTAGTACAAAATAATCGAGATAACAATCTATGTGTATAAGTTATAAATTTGGGGAAGATGTTAAGAGTTTTTTGTTCCAGTAATATTTTTCATTACCAAATTGTCACTTTATTGTTGTTTTATCAATTTTGAATATAATGTTCAACACTGCTCAAAACTGAGAAAGTACTTCAGTATTTATTCTTTGTTTGATGTGTGCTATACCAGATAGTATTTACCCTGTTTAACACAGAATGGTGGTAAGATAATCCTTAAAATATATTTATTTTTATAGTTTAAAGAATTTCTGAGCTGCATGGCAATTTATAGGAAAATTGTTTTCTTGACTATGTTGGTCAAATTAAAATTGGTCAGAATCCAATGTGTTTGATTTCAATGTGTTTGATTATTAACAAGATATTGTACTGACAATACAAAGGTATTTAAACATGAAATACATTTTCAATTATTCACAAGCACAGTACAAGGCGAGGCATGGTGGCTCATGCCTATAATCCCAGCACTTTGGGAGGCTGAGGCAGGTGGATTGCTTGAACTCAGGAGTTTAACACCAGTGTGGGCAATATGGCAAAACCCTGTCTCTATCAAAAATACAAAAATTAGTCTTGCATGGTGGAGCACTCCTGTGGTCCCAGCTACTTGGGAGGCTAACAGGGGAGGATCACTTGAGCCCATGAGATTGAGGCTGTAGTGAGCTGAGATTGCGCCACTTCACTCCAGCCTGGGTGACAGAGTGAGACTCCATCTCTAAATACACACATACATACATACATACACTACATTCATGACCTAAGAACTTTATCTTCAATAATAAGTATGGTAGAGCTATAAGAAGACAGGAATCTGCCTATAATCAAAGAATTTAATATTTCTGTCAGGTATCACACATTAATTCAACAAATACAGGTTGAACATTTCTAATCTGAAAATCCAAATTCCAAAATTCTCAAAAATCCAAAACTTTTTGAACATTGACATGATGCCACAAGTGGAAAAACTCCATACCTAACCTCATGTGATGGGTTGCAGTGAAAACACTGCCAAAACTTTATTTCATGCACAAAAGTAATTAAATTATTGTATACAATTACCTTCAGTCTATGCATATAAGATGTATATGAAACATAAGTGAATCTCCTGTTTAGAATTGGGTCTCATCCCCAAGATATCTCATTATGTATTTCTAAATATTCCAAAATATGAAAAAATCTAACATTTGAAACACTCTGGTCCCAAGCATTTCAGATAAGAAATACTCAACTGGTACTAATTGAATGGGGGTATTCACTATACTAGGCCTTACTAGAGTTCCAAGCATGGATAAGATATAGTCCTTCTCCTTAAATTGCTTATATTCGACACGGGAAAACAAACAATAAAGAAGTAGAAGTGACATAACAATGAAAGAATTAAACAACTCAAGAGAAGAGCCAGGGGCATTCAAATGGGTGTTTACATGCTATAACTCAAAATATGGTCATGTTTCAGTATAGAACTGTCAAAATTGTAGAGGTTAATCAACAACCAAAGACAGCCCAAGAACCTGGATTGAATGAGAAGACTTGATTCTCAACAGCTATTAGACTCTCTCACTTCTTACGTTCACATCTTCATTCATTGTGGTTCAAATTGATTGTCCCTTGTTGTCCCTCCAACACACCAGGGTTTCCCCTGGCCTACAACCTTGGCATTCCCCTGTTTCAGCTGGAAAGCCCTTGCCTCACAAATTGCTTGAATCAGTTTTGCTGCAATTACAAATGATACCAAAATCTCTGCTTACATTTAATTGGTCAAAGCAAACCACATAGTTCAAGCCTGAGGTTAGTGGATGGGACGTCAAATCCTCTCCCTCAAAGGACAGGCCTCATGTGAGGGCTTTTTGCCACTTCCTTCAAGTTGCTCAAATGTCATCTTCTCAGTCACCTCCCTCTGACCAGTTTATGTAACGTTTCTACCCACCTCCCCATACACAAGCATGCAAACTCTATTCATATTCCCCTATTCTCCTCCATTGCTTTATTCCTACCCTTAGCCTCACATTTTCTAGATATTGGGTCAATGAAACAATGAGCATTTTCCAAGTCAAAGCTAAAATGTTTACACACAACACAATTTAAAGATCTCTATATCTTACTACATTAATATCACTTATCATTACTTAAGACCCCGAGTCATCCATACCTGCACTATTTATTGTCTACATTATGACTTTACTATTCCACAGTCTTCATCAACATGACTTTACTATTCTGAGAAACTCTTACCCCAAAAGATGAAAGTTGTAAATAACTTTGTTGTTTATTTGAGAAACTTCATGAAAATCTATTTCAATCAACCATGAACTACTTAACTTGCAAATATAGTATCAATTGATTGTGTATTCCATAAAACCCCCTAAGAAATTCTCCCCTAGTAGTATTTATCAATCTTCAGTTATTATATCACTAGTGTTACCCCATTCTTAAAAAAACCCTGCTTAAAATACCTGTCTGTAAACCAGATTCTCAAACCTTTCTTTATCTCTAAATATTTCTACTTTGCCCTTCCTTCCCTTAGATGTTAAGACTCTGTTGAGGTAGTAAATTTCCTATACCATAGGAAGCAATAAACTCAGTTTTGTTTTATTTAAGGTTATTTTGGTGACATTTTAGAGGACCTAGCATTCAATCTACTTTCTGTGAGCCAGAGAGACATGTGAGACACTAGACTCAAAGTTCAGGGCAAACCAAAATCCTAATTCACTTCTTTGAATTTGTGCTTAAAATACACATAACTAAAAAGGCTAGAAAGCATTTTGCTAATTCTACTTTCCTTTGCTCTCATCTCCATTGAGTATACATGGAAAGCCAAAGAAATATTTTTGAGCTTATAAGGACTAACAGTTTTATCATTTATTTATCAACATTTTAAAATTACAACGAGAAAAAAAAGTAACAAGATATTACAAGGGGATTCTTTCTGTCACTTTTTTGGCTGAAGTAAAAGAATAGATGGAAAGTATCACCACATTACAGTGAGTTGCTATACCTGGGTAGGATACGTAATGGATATGATTAACCTCACTATGAGTTATGTGACTCACACAACAGAGTTTTGGGCAAAGCACAGAGTGCAGTTCTAGAAAATACATACACGGTTATATGAAGTTAGCATATTGATAACCTACAGTGAACTTTCAAATACTTTTATAAGCTAACATATCATCACACTGACATGCTAGTATGTTTTATAAGGTTTGAGAGGTGCCTTTTTAAAACTTAAGTATTGACCTATTTTTCCCTATGGTTATCAAGTCATAAATTTCTGTGATTCCTCTCTGCAACTGATGCAGCATTTTAACAGAGTTCCCAATGCTGCTGTGCTTGGCTTGTATATCATTATATCTTGGTCATTTCCAAGCTTGTTTAGAAGTAGACAGTCATGTGATTTGGGCAGCACTTAAATTTTATGTAAAATATACTCATTCACATAAAACAGCAATAATAACCACAATAATAACCACCACAACAAAACAACCATATAACTTGTATATGTCAATCCCCTATGAATCTGCCTGTGTAACACCTAAGTATGAATGAGGTTTATGGAGGACCTTCTGTGGTAAGGCACTGTGCTAAATGCTTCACATTTATTTTATGGTGTAATCTTCAACCCTCACAAGAGTCCTCTGAGGAAGGCACTATAATTAGTCCTATTTCACAGGTATGAAAGCCAACAGTTACTCATAGTTGCCTAGAGGTAAATAGAAATAGCGGTGATGGAGTCTGGATTCACATCCTGGTTTCCCAGTTGACACCAGGACCACAGCTAATAACTAAAAGAATCTCTCTATACATTGTTGAAATACAGAGCCTTCAAGTTAACAAGTTTTTGCAAAGTCTTGTTAAAATTCAAATACAATGACTCCCGTACCACCAAATGGAAATTCTCCTTAAGAAAAATTCTATATGTGTCATTACTTCCATATATTTATTCTGCAGTCATGAGACTTTTGGATTGAGTATACATACTTGACCCTTGGAATAGTGGTTTAAGGTCTCTGAGGTATAAAATGACAAATGTATTGAACTCTTGAATGGACTGCCCAAGAAAAATATATGCTGCTTTCTTTTTCATTGACACCCTGAGGCTATACTAAAGACTTATTATATCTGAATAACAAATAAAAATTAATTGTATAGTAGCCGTGTGAGATGTAGGAAGTTACAATGATATTTTGTGTTTAGAGATTTAACCATTTCATTTAGAATAACATACTAAAAAAGCAACGTTAACAAAGGCCATGTGTGAGAGGGTTTTTAGTGTAGAGACCCTGATCTCCAATCTTAGTTTTACTGTAAGGTCTATGGCAGGAATGTAATGAGAGTCATATTTGTGTTTTAACATTTTCAAGAAGCCACCACATTTTTTAAAAGTAAAAAGTAGAAAATACTGAGAACATCCTTTGAATTCTTTTTTCTTAGTCTTTAAAATCCAGTGTGCATTTTATACCTACAGGACATCTCAGTGCACATTACCCACATCTCAAATGCTCATTAACCACGTGTGGTTTGTGGCTGCTGTTTTAGACAGTGCAGATCTATATTCTATGAATCTCTTAGCACAGTTTTTTTTTTTTTTTTGAGAAACAAAATGTTTTTGGTTATAGATGAACTATTATATGCTATCTGAGATTGTCAGTTTAATTCAGTCAACAATTAATTCAAAACGGTGGGGTTTTTTGGAAGGAAATGTGTTACTTTGTGAAGATTCTAGACACTAGGACAAAGTCAGGTAAATTTTATTTTACTATTCACTTTTTTTTAGAAGCTAATATTTGTCATTATCTGATTAAGCAGGCATAGAACTAATTATATTGCCTAATAAGCATAAGCTTACTATACATGTAAATTTTACAAGCCCTGCGTTAATTAATCTCCCAACATCTCTCTGGGATAAGTATTTTACTATTTTATTTATATGAAAAAATATTTAAGCTAAAAGAGATTAGTCACTATTTCAGTCTGTTTACTCTTGCTATAAAGGAATTCCTGAGAGTGGGTGATTTAATAAAGACAAAAAGTGTATTTGACTCATGATTCTAATGTTAGGAAAGGTTCAGACATTAGAACCTGGTTGAGGATCTAGTGAGGGCTTCAGGCCTTCAGGCTGCTTCATGGCGGAAGATGAAGGGGAGCCAGAGTGTGCAGAGGTCAATGGCAAGAGAGGAAGCAAGAGAGAGAGAGAGAGAGAGAGAGAGAGGTGCCAGGCTCTTTTTAACAATCAGTTCTCAAAAAAACTAATAGAGTGAGAAGTCAGTGGCCCTCTAGGGAGGACACTAGTCCATGAGGAATTTACCCCCATGACTCCACCACCTCCCACTAGGCTCCACCTCTAACATTGGGGATCAAATGTCAATATGAAGTTTAGAGCAGACAAAGAATAATAATCCAGACCATAGCAATTATTTACCTGAAGTTCCACAACTAAACATAAAACTCATGCTCTGAACCAGTGGTTCTCAAAGTTTGGCTCAAGATCAGCAGCACCATCATCACCGGAGAACTTGTTAAAAATGCAAATTCTCATTCAGACTCCAGACTTACTGAACCAGAGAATTGGGGTCGGCTCTGTGTCCAATAATCAGCTTTAACAAGCTGTCTAGGTGATGGTAATATACATGAAAGTTTAAGAACCACTGCTCTGTACTGCTATATTGCACTACCTCTTCCCAATAAATACCTACTATAGAATATATTAAAAAATTCAAAAATGATATAAAGTCTATCCACCATTACCCAAAGCAAATCATTATTAATATGTGGTGTATTAAATTTTCTTATAGTACTTTTCCTTTTATTAGTGTTGGTTTGTGTGAATGTCCATATTTTATACACATACACATTTCCTTTTTTACATTTGATAGTGTATGTAATTATATAAATAAGTATATGTGCATGAGCATATATACTATAACAATACAAAACTATAGTCTTGAATTTTATGTTTTAAAGACAATATTATATTGTATGCTACAAGTAAGTTTTGAGTGAGTTTTTTTTTTAATTAAAGAAGTTATCATGGTGGGGTGCTGCCTGGGAGGTGGGTTATTGGGCACTGGGTGATGGGGGGAGGCAGGCACTAAGAAGGACATTATTATATGCTGAGAATGTAATTTGTCTAAGCTTCCTAAAGTGCTAACCTGAGATCTGTTAACAGCTATGTTTCTCCGTTTCCTAATTTTATCCTAGCTTGATCTTAAACAGCATTTGTTTTCTATTTAGTGCTGTTTTGAAAGCTGAAAACATTTTGTGGTAATTTCACTTATTAATGATAACTACAGAGAGAATTTAACAAAGTAGAAAGTTAAAAAGAATGATTTTTAATTTTTTTGCAAATTTATTTATCTATTAACACTAAAATTTCTACTTCCCTCTCTCACTACTTCATGCGGTAACAAGGTGATGTATTTCCAGAGCTGGAGGATGGAGTGGCATGAATAAACGTTGTTGGTCACTGGTATTGCAGGAGTCCGGATCCTGAGCCCATAAGGTACACAGTGCAGCATGACCTTAGTGACTCAAACATCATATCCCTCCCTTCTCACCCCACCCCTCCTCTCTGATCACTTTGTTCAGAAAGTCTTCATATACTAACAGGTGTGACTTTCTGCTCATCTCACACACTGAGGGAGCTGAATTTATCATGAGCTAAAGATACCCTGATTTTTCCAAACCATCACAGTGTCATTTGTTCCCAAATTACTTTATAACCAACTCTGATTCCCCACAGAAGATTATCTGATTACTGAGCAGTTAAATGAGAGCACTTCTCTGTTCTCCACAGCTAATTTCCCCACTAAGGGGAGTCGGGGAAGGTCTGGTTTGAAAAGCTAAAATAAGCAGCTGCCCAGGTGATATAATGTGAAATGACTGGGAAGAAAAGTCTTTTCTCTGGCTTAACCCATTGCCATCCATCATTAGAGAAGCCATCTATATGACACGGAAACATTTTTCTTAATATTCTTTAAGAACCCTTTGTACAATTAAACTACCCCATACTGGGGAAACTTTCTAAACACTTGGTCAAGATGACTATGGTCAGGGCTACTAGAGTATATGGAAAGTTAAGACAAAGTAGGGACCCCTCTTAGGGACCTGACAGATGCCCCCCCACCAAGCAAGCCAGAGTCATACAATGCTTTGGTTCCCTAAAGGAACATATGTTCTTGAGTTATTTTTCAGAAACTCCTACCAGATGGAAAATGAGGTCTATCACATAGACTTCAGATAAGGGGGAATGATACAGACTTCAGATAAGGGGGAACTGAGGACTGAACTCTGATCATCTTTCTTTGTTCCGAATTTCTTCCTGAGGACCCTGGAGAGAGTCATAGGTATGGACCAGACCAACCTAACACTTCCAGGTATCAGTTTATGATTTTGCTTGCAACTTCCCCTTTCCTGAAATGTACCCCTGCCTTTAAGAACCCTTGCTTGTAAGCCACTGGGGAGCTCAGGCCTTAAGTGTTAGCTACCCCCATTCTCCCTGCTTGGCACCATGCATAAATGCCCCTTTCACCTGCTCCAAATCTCTGCATCAGTGTCTGACTTTACTGCACTGGGTAAGGGGACCCCAGTTTGATTTGGTCACAAAGCCTTCAGGCAACTTAGAGACTGGCTCTCTCAGCATGTGTGTCTTAGGAAAAGGGGCCTCTCTGACCCAGCCTCTTGCCCACTGATAGGGTTCCTTTGTGCAGAACTTAACACTGTAACCTACAGCAAAACCTAAGTGGGCTGACTAGAAAGCGAGATAGGACAGTGCCAGTGTGCTGGCTCAGGGTTGCCTTATCTGGTTAGCCATGAAAGTTTATAATAGTGCTAGTCTATGTTGCCAATAGTTTACAATGCAGTTTAGTTACTTGAGTTGCTGCCATACTCTTTCATCTATACAGAAATCAAAATTGGCTATATCAGATGCAGGGGCAAAGAGAATTTTCCCTTCCCTCCTGAAGGCTAGAGTCTTTCGAAATAAATTGACAATAGATAGCTAGAAGGAGAAAAGACACAGAAAGTTATTAATGTGTGTAAGCACGGGAATCATACAAAATATGAGACTCAAAGACTGGCCGGATGGCTGAAGCTTAAATAACACCCTCTTCATAGGAGAAATGGAGATGGGGAAATAAAGGCAATGTTAAGATAGTAAATGATTTTTGGGATAATTTAATATGCAGAAAATAATTTGTAAATGATTCCCTTTGGAAATTGAATGGGACTGGAGGACCGACAATAGCTTCTGAAAAAGTCTAGGTGTGATGACATTCTTCAGTTTTCCTTCCTACAGAATGAGTTTAATTTCCCCTGGTCAATGATATTTCAGGGAGGAGATTGAAGGCCATCATGCTCCTTCTGGAGAAGCGTCAGATAAGAGAACTTCAGAGACAGAGTTCTATCCTGTGCTCGGAGGTAGAAGCAGGAGAAGGTTAAAGTTCTCCATCCTGCAGTCGCTTGTAAGGCCTTTTAATTTTCTTTAGTTCAAAACACTCAGCATGCCAGAATGCCATACTTTAGGGTACTGTTATCTGAGCCTCAACACTGGAAAAGCCTTGTATGAAAATAAAGCAAAATAATACTAGCAACTCAGATTTATATGGTGACCATCATCACAAATATAATCTAATAAATAGAACTTATAGAGTTTAATATCTTTTTATTGTAAAGGGCCAAAGGCATTGACGATGTATTAAGAATCATCATGCTTTTTCTTAGCTGCTATTTATAAATATGTAGTTTTCCTAGCTTTGGAAACACTAACCTTTAATTAACATGGTTCAAAGTAAGCTAGCCTTCAAAACCATATTACTCATAACAATTGTCCCAGCATCACGGAGAACGTGACATTAAATGCTTTTAAATTTGAGATTTTTAAAGTTTTAAATAGAGACCGCAGACTGAAGTATACTAGAGATATTTTAGCTTCTTTTGAATTATCTCTATATTTCCCTTTAATCTCAGTAGATCAGCTCAGTATTTGCAGGCTTTCTGGGTCTCTGAAATTCTGTATGGCAAGTGCCTGAGTTTAGATCTGACAGAAGATTTAAACTGTCAACAGCAACAGAAAGAAATAACCTACCAGCTGATTTCACAGGGGGTCGCTGTGCTGGCCTCTGCCTCAATACTGTGACATGGGGCACAGGTTAGATGATGACAGGAGAAGGTTGTTATTAGCTCCCAGAGAGTTTTAACCACACATCAAATAATGCCTTGTTTAAAAAGCACTTAAACACGTTTCACATTGTTTTCAAAATGCTCTTCCCCACATCATTCCCGCAATCACGGGAAATGGTGGAGTTGATGAAAGAGGGGAGGAAAAGTAAATTTCAGTAAGATTTTATTGGAAGTCAAATCCCCAGCTGGGATGTGAATTTACAATACAAGAAAGCAGAAGGTAAATATACCGAAGTGAGGCATTGCTAGCAGTTCTCTCTGCTTTTAGAGAACAGTTTAATTGAAGTCCTACCAAGACAGAAACGATCACTTAGCAAACCACATTTTAAAATCATTTAATGGAGCAACTCAATCCCTAGTGGAACTAACTTTTTAAAATAGAAGAGCAATAAGTAAGAGTATTATAGGTGGATAACAAAATTGGATTCTCATATAGCTGCTTATTTCTATCATTTTGATGAAATATAGGTTGCTCAGAATTTCAGGGTAGAAGACTGAAATGCCTGTCTCTTCTGCCAGGCTAAGAATTCCTCAGCTGCAGGGCTCTTTGTTTACTCACGAAGTGCTCAAAGTTCGGAAAAAAATAAAACTAAATAATAAAATGAAAAATATACTTCAGGTTTATCACCTTTTCAAAATAAAAATCAATGTGGGTGGAGTACAAAACTGATAATATTTAACACTCATACATAAAATGTCTTTAGTGCTATATATATTGATTATAATGTTTATAAAACTGCCTTTGCAAAATTATAACAGTAAGAGAAATGTGACATCTTGCTTCTGCTTTCCAAGCTGTTTTTGGTTATTCCTGGGTATAGGCCAAGCTAACCTTAGCAGAAATTTAGCTTATAGTTTAACTTAAAAGCAAGGATGACAATAGCCCTTCCTTAAAAAATAACCCCCTCCTTGCTGAAAACAGCCTTTGTAAGACTAATAAAAGGCCACAAGAATAAGATTATGGGAGGGGCCTGAACTTTGATAAATTCCTCAGGAGTCATGTGGCCAGAAGCCACAAGTTTTGTTGAGTTCCCCAGTTGCTCCTATAGAAAACATCACTACTGTAAAACTTAAGACTATTTTAAGAGATTTTTTTTCAGATTTCCTAGCAATCAACTGACCCCGCCTGGGCCCGTGATATGTAACTCAACCTGTCCTGTGGCCCCACCCAGAGAAGGACTCAGCATAGGAAAACCATTTTCCACACCTTCATGATTTCATCTTCAACCAGTCAGCAGGACCTGTTCTCCAGCCCCCTGCCCACCAACTGGTCCATAAAAACCCTAACCTCTGAGTCTTTGGGGAGATTGATTTGAGTAATAACTCTGTCTTTTCTGTGGCATGGCCAGCCTTGAGTCAAACTCCTTTACTGCAATGCCACAGTCTCAGTGAATTGGTTTTGTCTGTGTAGTGGGCAGGACAGAACTCTTGGGTGATTCCATATTCACCTTGTTTAGATGATCAGTTTCCTAACTGAGAGAAGTCATTCCAGAGACTGGTACTATTGGCTAAGATTGAAGCAATCTGTGATCATCAATTAGGATTATAACTTTTTCAATCATTCAACATTTCAGTACTTACTGACTACCCACTTCCTTTTTAGGCACGATAAAGGATACAAAGATGAACGAGACAGATCCTTGTAGAGGAAATTTTCAGAAGAATGACTTCAAGTATCATACAGGTGACATGTGTATACATCTTTATTTGATACTCATCAGTGACACATGCCAGGATCTCTGCCATTAATTAGCTAAATGTGTGGTCTGGGGAGAATCATGTATCTCTGAGTCTAAGTTATTTTTTTTTAACTAGGATAATAAATAGCATCATAACCCCTTATAGCATTATCCTGTATTATTCTATAATATTCTAACCTGGTTTTCTTTCTGTCATTCTCTTGGTTCTTCATACTACTTTCCCTTTTATTTCAGCTACATTTTACATTACCAATTTACCACCATTTTGAAACAGCTCTTTCTTGGTTTGTTTCAATAATATTATATACACTATCTTGGTATTTTTTTCTTCAACCTTTTCTAATAACTCCCCTATTTCCTTTACTGCTTCCTCTGTGTCTTCACAGATCCCAACACTCAACTTATGGTTCTCTTTGATTCCAGTCTCTGGACTTTCTCCCTTAAAATGCTTTACAGTCTCACCTAACAGCTCTGTGCTAATAAGTTTTAATTTTCTTCCTAGGGTTCCCTTGATTAAGCTAGCCTTCATGGATTTCCATCTTCTCTGAACTCCGGACAGCACATATTGATGATTCTACACACTGAAAACACAATCATATAGCATTCTGTGCCATCACATATATGTCAAGTTCATCTCCCCTCATGGACTGTCAGCTTCTGGAGTCTAGAGACCATGTTTTATATCAGCATTTTATGTCTAGCACTTGGTGAATGAGGCACCATAGAACTCCATTAGTACATCGTTTGGTGGGTAATGGACTTAAGCCTCTGAGGCTGTAAATCTGGCACCTCTGACACATACTAAATAATTGGAGTTAGCTTGCCTTGTGTTCTGGCTTTATAAAGCCTTTATAAAGTTTTTCAACAACACAGTTAGCTTTCAAGAAACCAGGTTTGTTTACATAACTTTATAAAAATAATTTTATATTTTTTTCTTGACTTAGAGAATGTTTTAAATGTGGGTGATTTATTTTCCTATGCTAGGGAGTATAAGGAAAAAAATATTTCTGCAGGATGCTTACTATGGTGTGAGTGATCTTTTGTGTGTGTGTGAAGACTGTTGGATAAATAGAGGTAAAAGAGATTTTAAAGGTTGCCACCACACCCCTCCATTGTTTTTATTGATGAGAAACCAGATTTTTATATTTAGTTGTTTGTTTCAAAAAAAGTGATTAACAACCTTGACTCTTTGTTGAAATTATCTCAAGTACCTCCCCCAACCAAAAAAAAAACACTGATGGCTGCTCCCTCACAAACTCTCCCCACCACAATCCTCAAAGAATTCTGATTTAATTACTTTGAGGTGGGGTCATGGCACTGGAATGTTTTTTTGGACATTTTAATGAGAACCACACTGGTTTAAAATGTCTAGGTTTACTGAATAGTAATTTAAACAAAAACACTGAGTTATGGTTTAAAATTATATGTACAAAAATCATTTTTATGAATTCTTATTCCTGGTTTTTAAAGTTAGCAAATACTTTCATAGTCATTTAATATATCACTTAAAATGTATGTATTAAAATTTAAGTACAATTTCAACACTAAGAAATAACACCGATACATTCACTTTATGAAACCCATTATTTTGTAATGAAATTTCTGATTAGTACTTTTATTAAGCAGCTGTTGGAATTCTACTCTTTGACCAATAGGTGGCACCAGTAATTTCTGTGTTCAACTATATAGCAACTAAACGGCACAATCTTTAGTGGAATATATTTTATGTATATCTCTATTAGGATGCCATTACAAGCTTCAGCTTGTGAAATTCAGTTTTAATTTATCTGCGTGTGTTTCATTTAAGTGCTCTCTAATTACTAGAACGTTTAGCATAATGAATTCTGAAACTATGGATTGATTTAATGCCACAGTAAAGATTTTCTGCTTTAATCTTTAATTAGTTCACTGAACTTGTATCCATTTAATATCAGCAACTATGATATTACTAATGATAATATTGTTTTCAAAGCAGAAACAATGCAATGCACTGAGCCCTCTTTAACAACAGTATCAATCTAAGGTTATTTCTGAGAAATAATTTCAATGTTAAATTAAAATATACTTTATAGTTAAGAATATTTTTTAGGCTTTCTGTAAGTTTAAATAAAGATATGTGTTAATCTAATACCATAGTACGCTACGACTTGAACAGAATATAGAGTTTTAGTCCAGACAAATCATCTAGTTAATTAAGAGTTAATTCACAATTTCCTGCTCCTCCACTTTACATTTTCTGCCAAAATGCCACCACTTGAATTCAAGAGTAATGATAATATATACCAGAAGATATCTATCCATACAATTTTCCCTCGCCAAACAACAAGAAAGATACTAAGTAGCACTAACTCTGGCCTAGCTCTCTTCCTACAGTATTGTTGGTCTCTCTATTAAAGTTCTTTTTCTAAATTTCTGGAGGTTTTTGTGGTTAAATACTAGGGAACAGCTTTTACCATGAAACTTGGCTCAGGCAAGCCAATTCAGCAAATATTCTTTCAGCTGAATTTAGTTCAACATATCTCTAATTCAGTAAATTTTTCAGGAAAAATCAGTCATACCAAGATATACCAAGATAACACAGTCTTTTGTTTTGTTCTGTTGTTTGGTTCTTAAATTACCCTTAAGATAGTATGCCAAAAAAAAAAAAAAAAAGGTTTTGAACCCTGCAATACCTCTTTCATTTAGTCAATTAGCCACAGAAAATTAGTACTGAATCTCTAATCTGAATCTCTAATTCAGATCGTGGAGCTATCCTTATTATCTTAGTATGAGGCTCCCAATATTCTGGGAAACAATTTTCTCAGCCCGGAGACATGTTTGTTCTTTATAAGAAGATTCAAGAGGAAATAAGTAGGATAGAAGTATATAAAGTTTCTCTTGCTCTTGGGGGTTTTCTGCAACTTATTTCAAGAAGGCTTAAAAATTGAATGGTCGCAAAGTAGAGTGAAACTTAAGTAGGTTTTCATTGATCAACCTGAACCTGGCCATTTTGTTGTCAGAATTGTTTCCAGAATTTTGTTGCTGTTTTTTTCTTCAGAATAAATACACTAGAGATGGTGGGGTATTTGTTTGTTGTTGTTGTTATTGTTTCTGCTTTTTGGGGGAAAAAAAAACAAAACTTTTGTTACAGTAAGACTCACTTTATCTCCTTGCCCCAAAATTTCTGTTGTCCCCAGTGTTCCACAATCAGACATGCCTTCACTGTTCCCCTTATGCAAAGCTCTATTAGGCATTTTGAAACCTGTTCCTCTTAGGAAATGTGTTCTGATGTTTGTTTATTACTATCCGCTCTTGAGATAATTTTGGTACTAATAAAAAACTGCTTATTAAAACAAAACTCAACAACAACAACAACAAAATTCCCTGGTTCGATCAACTGAACATAGGAGTAAATGCAGTTCAACAGAAGTCATAATCCTGGGGTGCCATGGTTCTCAACCTTGATGCACATGAGACTCACCACCTGGAGGTAGGTTACTAGAGTTAGCCAACAAAAACACAGGGCACTCACACAGATTTGAGTGTCAGTCAAGCAATGAATCACTTTTTAAATATAAGTATGTCCCATGAAATATTTCAAACACAGTTATACTGAAAAACATTTATTGTTTATCTGACATTCAACTTTAACTGAGCATCCACTATTTTATCTGGCAACCCTACCTGGAAGGCTTGGTAAAACATAGATTACCTTTGAATCTGTACTACCTTCAGAGTTCCTAATTCCGATTGGATTTAGCACAGGAATTTTCTAAAGTTTCCTGGGTGATGCTAATGCTGTTCGGTAGAGACTAGAGAGGGCTATCTTGGAATTTTTCAAATTTATCAGATCATGATTTATTAGATCATGGAACAACACCCTCTTCCCCACAGGGAAGCAGTTTAAGCACGTGGTTTTCTGTGAGGAATCAGATTAGGAAATGTGGCCGTGGTTCACAGGGCATCTAAATGCAAAATGGCATCATTACAAAGAGGGATCCATATATATATTATATTATATATATATATTTTTTCAATGATTGTTGGCATCCAACAGAATTATGCTAAAACTAAAATGCATTCTTTACTTACAGGCATATTTTGTGTTACTATGTTTCACTTTACTGCACTTTGCAGATATTTGTGTATTTTACAAATTGAAGGTTGTGGCAACGCGATGTTAGACAAGTCTATCAGTGCCATTTTTCCAACATGATCACTTTGTATCTCTGTGTCACATTTTAGCAATTCTCACAATATTTCAAACTTTTTCATTATTATTATATCTGTTATTGTGCTCTGTGATCAGTGATCTTTGATGTTACTATTATAATCATTTTGGCGCACTTTGAACCATGCCCATATGATACAATGAACCTAATTGATAAATGCTGTAAGTGTTCTAATTGCTCCACTGACCAGCCATTTCTTCCTCTCTCTCTTTCTCTTCAGGCCTCCCCATTCCCTGAGACATGATGACACTGAAATTAGGACAACAAAAAACCTACAATACCCTCTAAGTGTTGAAGTGAAAGGAAGAGTCACAAGTCTCTCACTTTAAATCAAAAAGTAGAAATGATTAAGAAAGGTAGTAAAGATGGCATGTCTAGTGATGCGATAGATCAAAAGCTAGCCCACTTGTAGCAAACAGCCAAATCATGAATTCCAAGGAAAAGTTCTTGAAGAAAATTTAAAGTGCTACTCCAGTGAACATACGAATGATAAGAAGTCAAAACAGCCTTTTTGATAATATGGAGAAAGTATTAGTTGTCTGGATTGATCAAACTAGCCACAACATTCTCCTAAGCCAAAGCCTAATCCAGAGCAAAGCCATAACTTGCTTCAATTCTTTGAAGGCTGAGAAAGATGAGAAAGCTTAAGAAGAAAAGTCAGAAGCTAACAGAGGTTGGTTCATGAGGTTTATTGAAATAAGCCATTTCAATAACTTAAAAGTACAAGGTGCTAATATGAAGCTGCAGCAAGTTATCCAGAATATCCTGCTAAGATCATTCATGAATGTGTCTACATTAAACAACAGATTTTCAATGTAGACAAAAATAGCCTATTGGAAGAAGATGTCATCTAGGACTTTCACAGCTAGGAAGAAGTCAGTATCTGCCTTCAAAGCTTCAAAGGACAGTCTGACTGTCTTGCTAGAGGCTAATACAGCTGGTGTCTTTAAGTTGAAGCCAGTGCTCATATACTATTCCAAAAGTCTAAAAAAGGGCCCTTAAGAATGATGTTAAATATACTCTGCCTGTGTTCTATTAGTGGAAAACAAGGCCTAGATGACAGCATGCCTGTTTGAAGTATGGTTTTCTAAATGTTTTAAGCCCACTGTTTGAGACCTACTGCTCAGAAAAAAGATTCCTTTCAAAATATTACTGCTCCTTGACAATGCACCTGGTCACCCAAAAGCTCTGATGGAGATATATAAGGAGATTAATGTTGTTTCCATGCCTGCTAACACCCATTCTGCAGTCAATGGATAAGGAGTAATTCCGATGTTCAAGTATTATTATTTGAGGAATACATTAAGTAAGGATATTGTGTCATAGATTGTGATTCTCCTGATGGATCTAGGCAAAGTAAAATTGAAAACTTTCTGGAAAGGATTCACCATTAAGAATATCTGTGATTCGTGGGAGGTGGTCAAAATAGCAGCATTTACTTGTGCTTGGGAGAAGTTAATTCTAATCCTCAGGGATGACTTTGAGGAGTTCAAGAATTCAGTATAGGAAGTCACTGCTTATGTGGTAGAAATAGCAAGAGAACTAGAATTAGAAGTGGAGCCTGAAGTCACTCCACCCTTCAGCAACTACCACCCTGATCAGTTGGCAGCCATCAATTTTGACACAAGACCCTCCACCACCAAATTAATTATGACTTACTGAAGGCTCAGATGATTGTTAGAATTTTTTAACAATAAATATTTTAAATTAAGATGTATACATTGTGTGAACAATTTGCTGTAATTTCATGAAAAACTTGAACAGAAGAAGAGATGAGGATTTACTTCTTATGAACGAGCAAAGAAAGCGGTTTCTTGAAATGGAATCTACCCCTGTGAAGTTACTGTGAATATTGTTGAAATGACAATAAATGATTTAAATATTACATAAGATGCAGTGGCTCATGCCTGGAATGTCACCACTTTGGAAGGCCAAGGCAGGCAGATCACTTGAGCCTGGAAGTTCAAGACCAACCTGGACAACATGGCGAAACCTCCATCTCGACAAAAAAATTCAAAAATTGATCCAGTGGGGTGGCACATACCTGTCGTTCCAGGTACTTGGGAAGCTGAGGTAGGAGGATTGATTGAGCCAAGAGGTGGAGGTTGCAGTAAGCTGGGATTGCACACTGCACTCCAGCCTGGGTGATAGAGTGAGACCTTGTCTCAAATAATAATAATAATATTAATAAAGTATATAAACTTAGTTGATAAAGCAGTGGCAGGGTTTGAGAGGACTGACTCCAGTTTCAAAAGAAGTTCAACTGTAGGTAAAATGCTACGAAACAGCAGGACTTGCTACAGAGAAATCTGTCAGGAACGAAAGCATCAATTGATGCAGCAAAATGTCATTGCTTGTCTTATTTAAGAAATTGCCACAGCCATCCCACCCTTCAGCAAGTACCACCTGATGAGTCAGCAGCCATCAATAGGGAGGCAAGACCCTTCATCAGCAAATTGATTGTGACTTGCTGAAGGCTCATATGATTGTTAGCATATTTTAGCAATAAAACGTTTTAGTTAAAATACATGCATTGTGTTTTTTTAGACATAATGCTATTGCACACTTAATAGACTATAGTACAATGTAAACATAACTTTTATATACACTGGGAAACAAAAATATTGTGACTCCAATGTGCTAGTCACTTTATTGTGGTGGTCTGGACACAACTCTGCAATATGTCCATGGTATGCCTATATTCATTTATTCAACATATATGTTGATCATCTAAAATGTATATACGGAGCTACATGCTATAATGAAACAAGGAAGAATTTGATTGAAAATACTGCCCGTAAGTGGCTCACAGTCTGGTACTTAAAATATTTAACAATGGGTATTGACCAAGAATGCATTAACATGCCCCTCAGCTGGACTAGACTTCAGACATGTTTCTTTCTCACTGTAGGCCCTTGACTTCCCTTTTCTTAGAGCATTTTCTTTAGAAAATTCCCAGTTGTAACTCCCTTCTCTGTCTCCTTGAGATGTAAATCTTTTACAATCCAGAAATTACTTTCTGAAAAACCTGGAGTCATCTCTTTGAAACGTAATCATTAAACAAGATAGTGTCCCTATCTCCCAGTATCTGTGAAAGGGTAGGAGCCTGAGTTTCATAAGTGACAATTAGCAAAAACAGGCAGCCCAATCATATTGACTAACCTCCCCCTAACATCCTCTAGAACTTTTCCATTAGCTCACTGACATGATTTGGATGTCCCCTCCAAATCTCATGCTGAAATGTGACCTCCAGTGTTGGAGGTGGGCCTAGTGGGAGGTGTCTGGATCAAAGGGGCAGATACCTCATGAATGGCTTTGCACTATCTACTTGGTGATGAGTGAGGTTTTGCTCTGGGTTCATGTGAGATCTGGTTGCTTAAAAGTGTGTGTGCCACACACTTTTTGCTCCCCCGCTTCTTGCTTCTCTTCTTGCCATGTGACGGGCCTGCTCCTGCTTCACCTTCTGCCATAAGTTAAAGCTCCCTGAGGCTTCCTCAGAAACCAGACAGATTCTGGTGCCATGCTTCCTGTACAGCCTGCAGAGCTGTGAGCCAATTATGCCTCTTTTCTTTATAAATTACCCAGTTTCAGGTATTTCTTTATAGTCATAAAAGAACAGCCTAACACACTCACCCCGTTGTTTAAAAATGCTTTCCTCTTTTGTTTTGGCAGAGTTAGTTCAGTCTGCCAGATATGCCAACCAACTAATCAGAGTTGGTTCAAATATCACAATATTGTGATATTGTCTCTCCTTTCAAGACTTGGCTAAAATCCTCTTTGACTGTTTAACTGGGCTGGTGCAGTTTCTCTTTCATAGTACTGACCACACTATTAATCTTGTGTAGTTCAGTATGTTAATAATGAACCTCAACAACAAACAAGGTTAAATGTGGTACTTAATGTTTAATATTTTGAACACCACCTCAGCTTGTAGACAGTGGGCTATGAAGGAAAGAGCACTGCTTTAGGAATCAGATGGAATTTGTTTGAATCTCAGCCCTACCACCTGCTACTTAGGTGGCATTGGGGGAATAATATCTAATTTCTTTGAACATTTTTTCCTCATCTGTAAAATAAAGGTAGCAAAAACCTACTTTCCAGACATACTCTGAAGCAGGAAAAAGATAAACAGAGTAGGAAGAGATGAGATAGTCTATAATGAGCAAATAATTGAGCAGACACTCACAGAACAGCTGAGTCAAGTTAATGGCAGGGCACTAGTAAAGTTCCCCCAACTGAATTCCTTAGTACTCCTTCAGGCCGCTTGCTGCTCACTCTAAAGGAATAATGCCTTCTAAAGTGCCAACTCCTCTGGAAGGTGTGTGCTACTACTATCCCTGCTCTTTCTGAAGCCTGGCTCTTTGGCTTCTCCTGAGTTTTTACACACTTGTCTCCTTACAAAATATGTCCCTCACTTATTTCTACATTCCTGGAACCCAGTCACTTTATGTCTTGAATATCTTCCTCATATAGAGATGTTTTGGTCTGGTTAATTCTCTCCCTCTGCCAACCCACTCCTTTCTGAAGCAGCCAAGCCCCTATGCCTTCCTTATTTTTATCCATCACCCAAAATGACAATCATACTCCCTATTGTCATTACCTAGCAAGAGAAATACATTTGCAGCCTGGACAGAGCCCCAGAAAAAATGTGGGGACTGCTATGTGTCACTGTAAACCAAGTCACCCTTCCTCTGACAGGATATAATCAATTTGTCAAAAGTGGATATGGCTGGGTGGTAGCTCATGCTTATAATTCCAGCACTTTGAAAGGCCCAGGTGGGAGAATCACTTGAGCCCGGGAGGTCAAAGCTGCAGTGAGCCCTTATTGAGCTATGGCACTCCAGCCTGGGCAACAGAGCAAGACCTGATCTCAAAGAAGAAGTGGATTATTTTGAACATTACTGTCCTCTAATAGGGCATCTGTTTTTCTCACTAAGTAAATCAATAGTCCTCTCAAGCCAAAAAAACACATTTGATTTAACTTCTTCGGTTCAAATTACATGACATTTACCGTAACACAAAATTTACAATGTTTGCAGCTTAATTTGTCAGAAGACTAATTTTTAATGAGTAAATATTAGAAGGCAGTGATTTAAGCTTTACCAAAGATATCAACAGTATCAAATAAATACAACCAATATTATAATTAAAGTGATGACACTGAATGCATATATTCCTATCTGTAGTCTGGAATATAAAGGAAACTAGGAGGAGGTCTTTTTTATTTATTTATCTTTTATTTTTTTGGCATCATCTAAAATAATCAACCAATGTTGAGCAATTTCTGTAGATTTAGTATGTAGCCACATGATGTAGGATGTTCAAAAATATAATAAGCCTTGGTCTCTGTGTTAAAAGCAAAATCAGGAAGATACATAGTCACATGTGAACATTTAACATGACCTAACAGAGATGACTTGGAGAAGACCTTCTGAGAGCACTGGGGATTTATCTATTCTTTGTAGAGATTTGATCAGACACTTGTAAAGGACAAGGAGAGGGCAAAGCAAAGATAACGGTGGGAAAAAGGAAGTATGTGGGTTGAAAGAATAAACTGACAACCAGATTGTAGGGTTGAGATTGTATATAGGAGATATAAAGATACCTATCCAAGTCCAGTGGAATCTAGGATGTAAGAGGCATCAAAAAGTCCTTGTAAAGGGACTTTTTGAGGGGGAGTTTTAGGAAGGTTTTCCATATAGCATGGATTGGAAGTCAGGGAGTAAGGGAGTAAGATTACTTGTTGGGAAATGGATGTAGCAATACATTTTTAAAAATTTATTTAACACAAATACTGATGGTGAAAGATGACTCAAGAAGACACAATAAAGAATATAACAAGGTTTGGATCTGGGAGCCATGGCTTATGCCTGCAACCCCAGCATTTTGGAAGGCAGATGGGAGGATCACTTGAAGCCAGTTGAGACCAGTCTAAGCAACATAGCAAGATCATATCTCTACAAAGATTTTACAAGCATAGCCAGACATGGTGGTGTTAACTTGTAGTCCTAGCTACTTGGTAGGTTAAGGTAAGAGGATAGCTTGATCTCAGGAGTTCAAGGCTGCAGTGAGCTATGATCACGCCACCATACTCTGGCCTGGGTGACAGAGCAAGACTCTGTCTCTGACAAAAAAAAAAGAAAAAAAAATAGAATGATATAAGGTTTGGCTGCAGAATGAATTTCCAAGGGAACATAACCTAACTAATGTTTCAAATAGGTGACATGTCTGTCTAGAGATGTACACTTGGGAGTTATCCATATAAACATGAGCAGAGAATATGAAATGCATGAGCTGATAAAAGTTAACATGTACTGACCACGAAAATGCTGATAACCAAGAGTTAGGGGTAGATAATACTTCAAGAAGTTAAACCATCCAGGACTATATACATTTTCCAGAAAAGTAGTTCTTAAACTTTGGTGTGCATGAGAACCATGTGAAGGCTGGATATTCATAATGCAGAGTCAATAGATTTAGGGTTGAAGCTAGAAATCTGAATACTAACCAGTAGCTCCTGATGCTGCTGCTTCCAGTAATCCTGAGACCATTCTGAGACACACACTGAGAGAGATTTGTAAAATAAGAAAAAAGCTGGCTTTGATATACAACTTTATGATGCTTTTATATCTGAAAAGCAATTTTCAAGTTTTTTGTACAGTCTACTTGATGCTGATATTACATATTAAAAACAAAGTAAAAAAAAAACCCCACTAAGTTTAGGGAAAATACAGAGAGGGCGAAAGTCTGCAATACA
The DNA here is from genome assembly GCF_000951035.1 of Colobus angolensis palliatus. NCBI lineage: Eukaryota > Metazoa > Chordata > Mammalia > Primates > Cercopithecidae > Colobus > Colobus angolensis. The sequence continues at coordinate 7,912,476 of NW_012121154.1, read as the reverse complement.
AAAAAATAGAGCATAAGAATAATTGTTGAGTCATCACTGCATATTAAGAGGTGGACATTTTACTGCAGACATCTTTCAAAGGATGTCTGGGTAAAATGAAGTTATGGAAAAAGTAGATTTATCTTTATTGCTGTACTAAATCAGAATGCTTGATGTGTTCCAAATATAGTTATCTTCAATAGATCCATGGCAGTATCATTTCAGCTAGTCATATTCTTGGCAAGTTTTACATACTATATAACTTCTGTCTATAATATGAAACAGAGTTAGAGGATTGTCTAAATCTTGAAAGAACATTTAAAAATTAATTGGCTTCCCACTTTTAATAGAAAATTATGCTATATATATAATTTTTATCATTCCTGTGAGATTTTCACTTTTTCATGATTCCTACCAGTTATTTCCACTATAAATCTTTTTTCACAGATGAAATTTATAGAATTTTATAGAAATTTAGAAATCTATGTGAAGAAAAGGGATCAATGAAATGATCTCTTTCCAATAAAATGACTAATAACAGCTCTAGAGATATTTAATACAATTAATCCCTCAGAAAATTTTATGTGAAAATTTCCAAGTTTAACAGCATTAGTCTCATTAAGCAACCTGTATTTTATTAGGTATATACAGCACTTGCGAGGCATTGTAAAACCTTACAACTCCAGTTCCCTCTGGTGGCAGAACATTCAAAATGAGACTGTCAGCAACCGTGGAGAGAGCTGTGGCAGGCTTGCTTGCATTTATAGCCTCCAGATGAGAATTACAAAGAGTTCTTTCCTGTGGGCTGTGATAGCTTTGGAAACCGCTTCTCATCTACATCCTTGGAGCAAGTAACTACTGCTGAGGATGGAGAAGAAAGAAAGCTGATTTTATGTTTTTGTTTTTGTTTTTGTTGTTGTTGTTGCTGTTTTCAGGAAAAAAACAAATTAGAAAGTTACTTAATGAAGCTGAAGAACATATCTGCAGGTGACTTGGAAAATCATCTTCAAATTATGTATCTACTACATCTTTTAAGCCAAGACACAGCAAAAAGCAGAGAAAAGAACAAAAGAAGACAATGGAATAGAAAAAAATGATAAGGAGGATAACCCCTATTGTGCTTATTACAAGAGTCTCTCAGGCATGAAAGAAACATTGGGCAAGGTGACTTAAAGACCTGGCATTCAGAAAGATGATCTTATATAGATAAAAGTGTTATTTTAACATATTTTTAAAACCAAGGGTATTTCAGGCAAATTGAGGCAGTTGAGTTCCCCAAAATCAAAGTACATTGTAGAGGTTTAACAGCTAGTTAAGCACTAGAATGAAGATTCAACCACAAACTTTTGACTAGAAGCTAATTTTTTGGTATATAATACTTTATAAATGTAGGCTCTAAAGCTGGGAAGGACAAAAGGCAATTCTGGGTTACTGCACTCTAAGAGGCATATGCTTGAAAGAATGCCAGATGTGATCAAATGGCTGAACATGTTCTATTTTCTGTAACATGAAGCTTAAATATGCTACTGATTTTTGTAATCCTAGTGAAATGCAGCCTCTTAAATATAATCATATGTGCTTTTGCTTTTGAATCTTGAAGCCAAGAAATCTGTAGGATTATGTTCCCTCAGGGTTCAGAAATTTTAAGAATCCAAGAGGATAGGGCTTAACTTTAAACTCTTTCTAATACACAGATTTTAAAAGTCATTTGGAGGTGTAAATGTCATGGAGGACATATAAATGCGTGAAACACTGACATTGTTTAAAAAATGATAAGCCCTCAGATTTCAATTTCTCAAACAATAATAAAACAGAAAGTATCCTTTGCATGTCCAAATGGTGACTATGATTTATTTATTTAAGTTTGCATAGCATTCATTGCTTTGTAACTACCTAACAACCATTACTCACTTCCACTCCTTTATCTTTGTTATTAATGGAATCTAGATTTTGTTTACCATCCTCTGAGGGACCTTAATCTTCAGAGAAGATAGGCACCAGCACCAGTAATGACTAGCCAAATCCAATCATGGTCGTCTAATTCCTTCTACTAGTAATTAGTTCAGGTGGAATATGTGATGCAATTATGGCCAATAAGACAAGAGAGTAAATCTTGTCCTATCGCTAAGAGGCTCTGGGAAAACTCTTTGCTCTTAAACATATACATAAAGAAAGGATTTGACTTCTTAATGGATTGACCTAATTTTGCACTTCTTATTATTCATACACATCCTTGTTGTTTAGACTATTTTAGTTGTTTTTTGGCTATTTCCATGCAAAAGCATGCCAACTGATATACATTTATGTGCTGTATAATCAATTTTCAGTCAACAATGGATCACACATATAAGAAGGTGGTCCCATAAGGTTATATAATACCATATTTTTGCTGTTTCTTTATATCTTTATCGATATTAGATACACAAATACTTACTGTTGTGTTCCAATAGCTCATAGTATTCAGCACAGTAATATGCTATACAGGTTTGTAGCTCAGGAGCAATAGGTTATGTCACATAGCCTAAGTGTATAGTAGGCTGTATGATCTAGGTTTGTGTAAGTGCACTTGATGTTCACACAATAACGAAATCACCTAATAATGCATTTTTTTCAGAACGGATCCTGTCCTTAAGCAACACATACTGTAGTTTGTCTCTGAGATTTTACATCTTATGATGGGGTCAGCCATAGGGCAAAACTTAGGTTGAAGTAGGCCAGGATAGTCTTTATCCATCTCCTTCATGATAGCTGGAATCTTCAGAGCCCAACTCATTCCCATCATAAATCCATAGGCCCTTACTGACCACTTACAAATGGATATCCATGTGTCAAAAGCTATAGGGCATATCCTCTACCCTCTTATATAGCTCCTAATATGGGACTTCAAATGGTCTGGCAAGGTCCTGGGCACCCCACTAGACCACATGTCACATACTTTTAATAGTTGCTGCATATGCTGGCCTCTTCCAATTTCTCATCCTCCTACTCATGACTTATTTTCTTAGAATTCTCTTTCTCTATTGAAAAATGGTGACAGATACAATGAGAGAATTAAATCATAATGAAAATACTATTCCTATCCAAATAGTTAAAATTATTCATTTTCAATAGGTTATCTTTGAGAACTTAGCTCTGATTTAAGAAGATCAATAGTTTCAATTAATATTAGTTCTGATTTAAGATCAATAGTTACAGTTAATGTTTAATTGTATTTCATGACATTCTCCCAGGTAATAATGTACATCATATACCAGAATCATTTGCATACATACAAACATATGCTTGCCCCCTTAGTATGGTCTATGTTTTCAAATTAACAGTACAGTAAGTGTTCTGGAAGATAAAAGGTGCCATTCGTGCACAGCAGAGAAAATTACTTTAGTATCTGCATGTTGGTCCTTAACCCTCTTAGAGGATTTTTATATACATCTGTATGGGCTCAATTTTTATAAGTTTATATTCATATCACATATATTTAAAAATTATAAATAATAAAAGATCTAACCATGAATTGGAACGAGAGAGAAAAGATGGAAAAGAAGTTATATCTGGCAAGAGCTTCTACTATGCCCATAATAGAATGACTCTTAATAAGATGAATTCTATCCATGTGAGAAAAATACACTCCAGCTAAAATATTTATATGCAGAATTACTTTCAGTTACAATTTTTACAAGGTGACCTACTGTTAATTGCATTAAACAAATTAAAGGCCCAGTTTAAATATCCCTTAGTAAGATGATAGCACTTTTATTTTTTAAAATAGCATAAACTAACACTGTCTGACTTTAAATATGACAACCAAAGACTCTTTTTTCAAGCCTTTTCTGTCAAGTTTTCAAGTCTGACTTTTGTTCAAGAGAGAGTTCATACTGATTGTGCATGTCTGCTATTATGATATACATTCAATTTTAAAGACTTTTTATCAAGACTCCAGTGTGCCTGAGAAAAAGATACTCACCTCACTGTCTGATGTTTGTCTCTGATTTAAAACAGTCTTCAAACACCTTGTCAGAATCTGCCAGTGTATTGCTTTAGGCAACAAGTTTCTAACAATGCCCCACCGGAGTACAGGAGAAAGTGCTTTCTGTCAAATGCAGCATCTCCCTAACTCTTTTTTCTTCTTTTAAAATCTTTAGACAAATAGAGCACTAAAATCTTGAGTCCACGGCTTAATGTGGATAGCACTACATTTTACTGATCACAAAGGATACACTCATAAACCAGTACTGCAGAAACAATGTTAGAGAAGAATGAACAATGATACTCTGAAAACTACTCTCTCCAAAACGAGGTTATCTTTTGAGGCAGTTCTTTAAATTATTCAACCTGGGGTTTTATAACCACAGGAGTTATTCAGAGAGCCACAGAATGGGGCTAAGTTAATTACTTAATGTATATGTTCAATAAATCCAGAAATATTTACTGACCACCTCTCAGATGTCAGGCAGTGGACAGTCAAAAATGACTAGGACAGGAAATCTTCTGACTTCATGGGGTCTAGTGGGGAAGATGGTGAATTAAGCAGAAACTATAAGGCTGATCTGGAAGCATGTGTTGGAAACAACTACCTTTACTGGAATGAGGGGAGGAAGAGAAAGAAAAGGCTTCTAGAAGGAAATGACACTTAATCTAAGATCCCGGGAGAAGCCAAATAGAGGAAGTATTTGAGGTTTCTTCAGATGTGGGTTGTGCTAGGGCATTAAATGGAAGAGGAAATGAAAGTAGTAAATATAAAGTAGTTCGTATGTGCCTTAGGTCTTATGTTTATAAGCTCATCTGATCCTCACCACCAAATATCAATGAGTTGGATAGTATCCCCATTTAACAGAAGGGGAGACCTAGCTAGGTTCAGAGAGACTTGATAAAGTGCCCAGGTTCGTTCATCTGGTAAGCAGCAAAGCCAGCAGCTAAACTCAGGTAAATCACAGTCCAAGGCCCTTGCTCTCTCCACCAAACAATTCTTGCTATTCCAAGAAAGAAAGGGTGAATATGGGGGAAAAAACCATCAATGATGCAAATTGACAGCATAACTTTTCATTATCTGTGATATTCATGTAATAGGAAGGTGTTGGAGCTCAGAAACAGATACCCCAAAATATTGTCCTTTGACATGCCAGGCTAAAGAAGCAGCCTCAAAGTCTCTCTGAGAATTAAACTGAGCCTTTGTTGAGGGCTAAAAAAATAACTTTTGGGTTACATACTCTGTCCCTAGGAATTCAACTGTTTTTCAGTTTTGATGCAGATCAGTCCAGAAATCCCCATCTCAATTGTTCCCACCCCTCCATTAGCTTCTCAGCCCAATCCTTCAAAGCAAGCCCTGCAGGTCACTGATTCCCATCTTTAAACAATTTTTATGAATTTATGGAGTAAAAGTGCTATTTTGTTACATGCATAGATTGAGTGGTGGTCAAGTCAGGGCTTTAGAGTATCCATCACCCAAATAGCAGGCATTGTACTAACACTGATTCCTATCTTGAGATTACCCAGGAAGGTTGACAGTGGACTCCCTGAAACTGCCAATTCCTTAATCACGGCTGGCAGCAATAAATGGTGCAGCAGTTTCCCATCTGTGTCCTTCAGTACCTTGCTCCTCAGGGGGTGGTCCCCCTGAACCAGCAGCATCAGCATCACCTGGGAGTTTATTTAAAATATACAATCTCAGACCTCACCCCAGACCTACTGAATAAAAATTCATATTTAACAAAATCTTCATGTAATTTGTAAGCACTCTCAAGTTTGGAAAGCCCTGGTTTAGAACAGCAATGCTGTTTCATGATAATAAATATAAGTTTTCCTCTGCAGGGCTTCTCTATCCCTATATTAATATTATTGTATTAATGTTCACTGAGATTCTTTAAGAGGGGCATATTAAAAACAGTGTTGTCCAAATATATTTCGCCTCCCTCCCAACAGCCATGTATATTGTGCAGAATTGGGAGTGGAGTGGGAGATTAAGAAAATTACAGAACTGTTAATCTAAAGAATCAATTCTGGAAGTGCTGAAGCATTAGAGTAAGGGTTTTTTAGGCTAGACAGATTTGAATTTGCATATCAACTTTTTTTTTTTTTTTTTTGAGTAGCTGTGTGGACTTGTCCATGATACATAACCTGTCTGAGCCTCAAGCACTCACTAGTAAATTGGAGATGATAATACCTGCTTTGCAGGACCTTTGTTAGCATCAAGGTGCCTAGCACAAATAGGCCATCAGTAAGTAGTGGCTTCAGTTTCAGTTATTTTTATCTAGGATAATGTAAAGTTAAAAATACACCAGCTGATTACTATGCAAATAACTAATGGATTAGCAGATATTTATGTCTATGATTAATCTATTAGTCTTCATCACACTAATATTTTCTAATATTTTTACAACACAAATATTTAAACACAAATAGAAAATTGTACAATGCAATTTTCCTCTTTTTTCTGGGTCTAGAGATTACATAAATTGTAGAACATTTTGAAAATTTCAAGAAACCACAAAAATAAAAACAAAAATCATCTTTAATTTCACTACTCAGAGATAAAGACTATGAACATTTTAGGGTCTATCTCACCTATATTTATCAATGCATATATAAATGTGTGTGTTTATATATGCAAACTTAGTATAAAACTGCAATGACTGTTTTCTAACTTGTTATGTTCACCACTAAGAGCACAGACATTAGAGTCAGACTGCCTGTGTGCAAATCCTGGCTCTGTCCCAAAGCAGCTGTGTGATCTTCACTAACACATGTAGTCTTGTATGCTTCAGCTTCTTCATCTAGAGAATGGGAAATATAATAGCGTCTACCTCGCAGGGTTGTTGGAGGATTAAATGAGATAGTCTCTATAAAACATAATAGTGTCTGGTATATAAAAAGTTATAGGTCATTGTCTATTAGAATTATTAACCATATATTGTGAATATTCATAACCCAAAAAATATTCTACTACAATTTTTTAAACATTTCCCTACAATCACACTGTATTTCGTACAACTTGGGTGTGTTTGAAGAAATGTATTTAATTTTAAGCTGTTTACATTTTTTGGTACAGCAAATAACCATTTTGCATATGGATTTCTGCACATAACTTTCAATGTTCCCTTAGAATACATTCTTGGAATTAGAATTGTATAATAAAATATCCTTTTACCAACTGGGAACTATAAGTAAGATTTAATGTGGGAACCAGGGACGTAACTCAGATTTCCTGGAGATCTTGGGAAAGTTGAGGAATTTGGGCTGCTTGAAGAAATATGACCAAAGATAAAAAAGATAAGGTAAAGAAAGCCTGGACAGCAACATTATCTACTTTAAAATGATGGCGACACTACAGCTGTGGCTCAGAGAGGAAAGGGTGATGCCTTTGTGTTTCAGCCAGGCATAAAACAGACATACAGTGAATGATGTTTAAACTGTTTTTTTTAAGTTGGTGCGGTTATGGTCCCATAGGAACTGCTAGACTTGGGCTTTTCTCTGCCCCAGGGCAGTTTATCAAACAGCAAAGCCATAGCTATTGGAGCCAACTGAAACTGGAATCAAATTCACGGACCCTTGGCAAATGGAACACCCATGTGTCACTTTCAGAGCCTGGTGCACTGTTTCTGAACTGTCGAAACCCACGTGCTTATGCAGCCTTGTGTTCTCTGCTGAGCTGAGAGTTGAACATCCACCTGCACATCCATTTGGAAGTGGACCTTTCAACATTTGGGAACCTCCTTCGTATTCCCAAAAATGACTTTGCCCAGACACAGTATCGTCTTCTCATTAAGCTCTGCTTTGTTCTTGATCTCATGGTGTCATAACTACCAAATACGAATTAATATCACCACTAAAAATTAACTGGGAGGGCAGCAGTTGTTAACATCTCTAATAGCTTACATAAGTATGGCATTTTCTATGTTGGAAATCATGTCTCAACGGAATGGGTGCTTAATATTTTCTAACACCTTTGAGGGCAAGGTCATGAGATTTAATATGTATTTCATATTACTGAGATCATAAAATCAATTAAGTAACAGATCAGGCACTCATACAATCCTCTCTGATGGACTATTATTGATGACTAGTAATATAACAAATAACAGTTATCCCTGAATATAGATTACTTAGTTTTATTAGACTCAGATCAAAGACATTATCTTTAGTGGTAAAAGACGAATAAGAATATAGATGAATTTCTTGGATTCAGTTACCACTGGACTAGGGCAGGGAGCTCATCCACATCTCAAGATAATCTCACTAGAAAATTGATTTAATTATCCTATAGCAGTTAAAGCAGGACATCTGATTTCCATTTCTGCAGTGTCATTTTAGGAACCCTAAAACATTTCCAAGTTTTAGTTCACTTTTTTCTTTCTGCCTTTGCGTGTCATATAATTAATATCTGTCTTAGAATTGTAAAAAAAAAAAAAAAGACATAAAAAGTAATTTTGAAAACCAAATTTGGGTTATAATTTCTCTTCATTTAAACATTTCTTAAATATTGGGTGGGATTCCAGCTCTTCCCATTTTTTAAAGTGATCCATTCTTCTCTAAGATTTTTGTTACTATCTTTTTTGTTGGTAATGCAAAATCTGTATGCCCAGCCTCCAATTCAACTCTACCGTTTTAAAAATCCCATATTAACTACATATTGCATACTTGAAAATGGTTTTATTAATTCAACAAATATGTTTAGTGACTTCTAAGGATACTATTGTTATTATTATTATTGGTTACAATGATAAGCAAAACACACAAATTTCCTGTCCTCACAAAACTCCTATTCTCATACCACCTCAAAAGTAATATATCAAAAGCTAAACTCACCACTTTCCTTTAAATTAAGCTTCAATCACTTTTGCTATCTTAATATGATTAATACAACTGTGGATATATATATGTATACATATATGTACTATGTACATAATCTTTTTAATTTTAAATTTATTTTTATTTTTGAATGGTCAGATTACAAAGATGAGTCTGATATTATTCACCTCTGTTCTTTTTTGCTCCAAATTACAGTTTTCTCAGTGCTTACGACAGACACATTCATCTATATGTCCATTATGCCAAAAATTAAACATTCTTCCACGTTCACCCCAAATTTGCTTTCCCTCATTTTTTTTTTCTGGCTTAATGAATGATGTCATCATCTACATAGCTAAATGTGGCCTTCAATTTTTCCAATATCTATTCATGTATGAGTTCTTCAAACATTTAATGTTCATTACTTTTCCATGATATGGTTCTAGATGCTGCAAGCATATAGATGGATAAAACACTTTGAACTCCTATATCCAAACACTATTAAGTCATCATGAATAACTACCAAATCCAGAGGAATCTTCTGGAAAATATCTTTCTAATATGCTCCCTTTCTATTTTTTAAAATAATAGTTTTATTGAGATATAAGCACATACCATAAAATAGTTGTTTTAAAGTGTGTAACTTATTTGCATTACTAATCATGGGGATTTAAAAATAGATAAGACATAAAAAATGAAGTTTACAATTCAGTGGCTTTTGGTTAGTCACAGAATTGTGGAACTATCACTATGAATCATTATAAAATATTTTCATCATCTTAGAAGGAAGATCTGTACCCATTAGCAATTATTCCCCGCACTCCACTTTCCCAGTCCTTGGCAAATACTAATCTACTTTTCGTTTCTGTGGATTTTCCTGTTCTGGACATTTCATATAAATTGAATCAGCAATATGTGGTCTTTTGTGTCTTTTTTTTCATTTAGCATAACTTTTTAAATTCATGTATGTTGTACTCCATATCAGTACTTCATTCCTTTATATGGATGAATAATATTCTATTGTACGTATAAACCACACAATTTATCCATTCATCCATTGACGGACATTTAGGTTGTTTCCAACTTTTGGTTATTATGAATCATGCTTTTGTAAACATTTGTATTCAAGTTTCTTTGTGAACATATGCTTTCAATTTCTTTTGTTATATATGTAAGAGTGGAGTTACTGGGTCTTATGGCAACTTTCTGTTTAATATTTTGAGGAAATGCTAAACCATTTTCCAAAATGGCTCTACCATCTACAATCCCACCAGCAGTGGCTCAGGGCTCCATTTTCTCCATATACTTACCAATACTCATTTTCCATTTTTAAAAAGTGACAGATATCCAAATGAGCATGAAGTGATGTCACATTTATTCTAAGTTTGTGCTTCTATAATGACTAATGATATTGAACACCTTTTCACATGCTTATTGGACATCTATATGCTGTCCTTGGAGAAATGTCTATTCAGGCCCATTTACCCATTTTTAAAACTGAGTCATTTGTCTTTTTATTGTTGAAGTGTAAGAGTTTGTCATATAGTCTATATATAAGTCCCTTATCAAATATACAATCTGCAAATATTCTCACCCATTCTGTGAATTGTCATTCATTTTCTTGATGGTGCCCTTTAAAGCAATTTTTTTTTTATTTGATGAAGGCCAACTTACCTGATTTTTTTTCATTTATGATTTTGATGTCATGATTAAGAAACTGTTTGCCTAATCCAAAGACTTACTCCTAGGTTTTCTTCCAAGACTTTTATAGTTTTAGCTCTTACCTATGCTCTATGATTATTTTTTATATGTGTTAATTTTTATATGTGATGTGATGCAGGGGTCCAGCTTCATTTTCTTAAATGTGGAAATCCAGTTATTTCAGTACCATTTTTTGAAAAACCTACAAATTGTCTTGGTGATTTTGTCAAAAACTGATTTGCCATAAGTGTAGGTGTTTATTTCTTGACTCTTACATTTCATTGATCTGTACACAATATTTATTTATTTATGCCAGTACTACATTGTTTTGATTACTGTATCTTTGTAGTAAGTTTTAAAATTTGGGGCTGGCACGGTGGCTCATGTCTGTAATCCTAGCACTTTGGGAGGCTGAGGCAGGCGGATCACTTGAGGTCAGGGGTTCGAGACCAGCCTAGCCTACATGTTGAAACCCCATCTCTACCAAAAAAAGAAAAAAAAATTAGCCAGATGTGGTGGCATGTGCCTGTAATCCCAGCTACTCGGGAGGCTAAGGCAAACAGACTCACTTGAACCCGAGAAACAGAGGTTGCAGTGAGCTGAGAGCACGTCACTACACTCCAGCTTGGGTGACAGAGTGAGACTCTGCCACAAAAAAAAAAAAAAAAAGTTTTAAAATTGGGAGGTTCCCTCTATCTTTGTTCTTTTTCAGGATTGTTTTGTCTATTCTGGGTCCTTTATCTTTCTCCACATGAATTTTGGACCTCTTTATCAATTTCTGCCAAAAAAAAAAAGAAAAAACAAAAACACAAAAAAGGCAGCTCCTCAGCTGTCATTTTGATAGGGATTGCCCCGTGTGTGAGAATCAATTTAGGGAATATTCCCATCTTAATTAAGTTTTCGGCTTCCTCTGTTTTCTTCTGCCACTGCTGGGTGTTGCTTGCCATCACCTCCAACCTAGATTACTGCTTTAAACAATTAGATTAATTTCCCACTGAACTCTGGATGCATTTCAAACTCCTCACTCACTCTGTGCTATAGTGTTTTCTGTGCATTGTTATGTACTATCCCTTTTTGACCTTATAGCTCTTCCACTTCTTTACTGTTTCAGTTGTTTTTTGTTCTGGTCCTGAATAGAACATGTTTGTTCTTATATCAGACCCTTTGTTTTCTATGTTTCCTTGTCTGTAATCTTCTTCCCTGAAATCTTTGTAAGTCTGACTCCTTTTTATCATTTACATCTTAGTTACGATCTTACTTAAGTATATCATCTAGCGTTACAAAAAATGAAAAATCATTATTCCCTTCCTTCATTTCCTAGCTGCTCTCTTTCATATTACCCTATTTAATTTTCAAGAGTACTTATAAATACTTATAAGTATATAAAAATATCTCATTTATTGTTTATTTCTTTATTGTCTAGCTTCTTACCTAAAATATAGACTCCAGCATCTTGAACAATGCTTCACACATAGTTTGCATTTAATAAGTAGGCTAAATGTTGTTGCATGGATTTCAATAATTATTTTCTACATATTTCTTCAAGTAAGAATACTAGTGTTAAGTATATTCATAGTAGTTAATATTTGTCCGGCACCTATGTGTTAGGCTTTGCAGCTAAGCGCTTTCTAGTTTAATTTACAATTACATTATAAGGCAGGTGAGAATTCTACCACTGGACCACCAATGCATACATTATAAGGGGTGTACAATCATTCACCTCCACTTGACAGATGAAGAATCTGTGGTTTAGGAGGGCAAGTAACTTAGCCAAAATTATTGGTCAAGGGACAGAGCTATTATTTAAATCCATGCAGTCTGGCTCCAAAGCCTACACCGGGAGTCCTCTCAGGGCTCCTAGTGATTAAATGAACATTTGCTCAAGGGCCTTTTATGCTATAGGCACAGTTCTGGTTGCTGTGTATACAACCAATGCCTTCAAACAGTACTTCATATATAAAAGTTGTAAAGAGGCTGGGCATGGTGGCTCTTGCCTGTAATCCCAGAACTTTCAGAGGCCAAGGCAGGTGGATCACTTGAAGCCAGCAGTTCAAGACCAGCCTGGCCAACATGGTAAAAGCCCTTCTCTACTTAAAATATAACAATTAGCCAGGTGTGGTGACATGAGCCTGTAATCCCAGGTACTCAGGAGGCTGAGGCAAAAGAGTTGCTTGAACACAGGAGGCAGAGGTTACAGTGAGCCAAGATTGTGCCATTGCACTCCAGCCCAGGCAACAGAGTGAGTGAGACTCTGTCTCAAAAAAAAAAAAAAAAAAAGGAAAAGAAAAAGAAAATAATGAAGAATGTGTATGGTAATGTTGTAGGACTTTCTCCTTAATTCAGCTAAAAACCATGTTCTTGTCACATGACCAGAAAAGATCAGGCTTGCGGACACATATAAGGGTGCGAAAAATAGAATTTATTGGGCAGAAAAGGAAAAAACAAAACAAAACTCAGCAAAGCTACAGAAGTTCCCCAGGCCCCCATCTCACCAACTGAATCTCGTGTTACCACTATGGAACAGGGCAGGCCAGGCTCCTCCCTCCTGCAAACACCACAAATTTTCCATGGGCCCGCCCCATCCTTTCAGTGCACGGGACTGTCTGTCAGAGATTCTCCGGGGAGCCCTTTTTACTTGACTGTCTCAGTGAAGTCACTTGGTAGACAGTCTAGGATATCTTGCTGAGGAGTTTATTCTTTTTCTTTTTGAACATACTAGGTGATAACCTGACCTGATCAAGTCAGCATGTAATTTAATTGTGCTATGTTTCATTATGTACAATAAGATTATATTGTGGTAGTTCTTTTAGTGGTTAAAATAAATAAACTTCTCTGGAGAATAAATATATCTTTTCTTGATGGAATTTTAGTTTGCCATAGAATCTAATAGCAATTCAAACTTTTTCAGAAAATTTTAAAATTTAAAACATTATAAAACAAAAAAGGTAAATGACAAGCTTGATTGGAAATCCATTAGTTACAAATTTTAGAGCTAATTTCATATGTCCTCATGCCAAAAGAAGTGTTATATATTTTAAGATCAGAGTTCAGATGGTGAAGGAAAAGACAAAGATTACAGAAAACATTATGGTACTTAAGTACAAAATCAAGACAAAAAGCGATTTCAGTATAAAATAATCAGTGCTATCACTTGCAGTAAATCCAATGGAAAAAATAATAAATAATACAACTTAGAGATTTTCTTGGTATAGCCATTAACAATATCCATAGCACATTATATTTGCTAAATACATAATTGCTTTTCAATTACCTCTTTAAAAACTCCTTCAGGCAAGGTAGAGTCAATGGAAAATGGTTAATACACTTCCTATTCTTCCCGGAATTATTTAGTATGCCTGTCCAGACACTTTCAAACAATGGCTTACATCACTACTTCATTTACCTCTGGTCTAGGGGAGGTGGTAGAGTAGTGCAGCTAGTGAAGCCAGGCTAGTTTTATGAAGGCAGGAATTTTTTTTTTTTTTTTTCACACTCTTGTATCCGCAGTGACTAGCATTGTGCTTGGTACTTGGTAGACAATACCACATTTCACTGATACTAAGATGCCTTCAATTATTAGATATATCATAATTTTAAACGTAATCAATAAGAAAACACACTTCCAATTAAATTGTGACAAATTATGTCTCATTACTTTGAATTTTACTTATATATTTATTCAAAATATTATTTTAGACTTATTTAGACATAGATTTGTCATGTACCATTCTAGTGAAAATGAAAATAGAAAACAAGAGGCCAGGCGCGGTGGCTCACGCCTGTAATCCCAGCACTTTGGGAGGCTGAGGAGGGCGGATCACGAGGTCAGGAAATCGAGACCATCCTGACTAACACGGTGAAATCCTGTCTCTACTAAAAATAGAAAAAATTAGCCGAGCGTGGTGGTGGGTGCCTGTAGTCCCAGCTACTCGGGAGGCTGAGGCAGGAGAATGGCTTAACCCGGGAGGCGGAGCTTGCAGTGAGCCGAGATCGCGCCACTGCACTCCAGCCTGGGCGACAGAGCTAGACTTCGTCTCATAAAAAAAAAAAAAAAAAGAAAAGAAAATAGAAAACAAGAAAAGTGAAACTATTCCTAAAAATCTTCACATTCAGGATTCAACTTTCCTAATTATGCATTTAACTCAGAATTGTTGAAATCCATGTTTCAGTATAATATTGTTCTTTGTGCCACAAGAGCATTGATATCGTGGCATCTCTAAAAACAGTGTTCCACTCTTGTCTCTGTAGATTTTCTTCCAAGTCATTTCCACCCATTCTGTGATACTATTGCTGGTCCTTTAATCTTATCTAAAGTTGTAATAGAAAGTTTTCAGACTACAATATCAGACATCATATCCCCTTTTCATATAATTTGAAGATAGAACTACCATATGATCTGTCAATCCCGCTACTGGGTATATAAACAAAATCAGTTGTGTTGAAAAGATCTCTGCACTCCCATATTTACTGTAGCACTATTCATAACAGCTAAGGTACATAATCAACTGAAGTGTCCAACTACACATGCATGGATAAAGAAAGTGTGGTATATATACACAATATAACACTACTCAGCCATAAAACAAAACAAAATCCTGTCATTTGTGGCAACATGGATGAACTTGGAGGACATTATGTTAAGTAAAATAAACCAGGCACAAAAAGACAAATACCACATGAGCTTACCCATATGTGGAATCCTGAAAAGCTGATTCATAGCAGAGAGTAGAATGGTGGTTGTCAGGGGCTGGTTAGTATAGAGGAGAGGGGAGAATGAGAAAGGTTGGGGAATGGGTATAAAGTTACAGTTGGATGAAAGAAGACATTCTGGTGTTCTATTTCACAATAGAATGACTATAACTCATAATAATTTATTGTATATTTCAAGATAGCTAGAAGAGAGGATTTTGAATGTTATTACCACAAAGAAATAATATGTATTTAAAGTGATGGATGTGCTAATTACTCTGATTTAGCATTATACAGTGTATTGAAATATCACACCATATCCCATAAATATGTACATTATTGTGTGTCTGTTATAAGTAAAGTAAAACAAAAAATAACCCTTAAGTATTTCATTAAGTTGAAACCTCAAGAGAACGGAGTCATTCAGTCATGCCAGCAGGAATAGCAATCAAGTTTGCACATGTGCAGGCAATGACGAATTCATACATCACAACCACCACCTGGCCCACAGTGTTTGCAATTTCCAATTAATTGAAAGATGCATCCCAATTTTAGAAGTGTAAAAGTGTAAAGGATATAATTTTTCAAAATGATAAAATATGATATTAAAATACTAGAGGTGCCAGGAGGAATATGAGCAAGATAGATGGGGATGGCATGTTTTACATGAAATAAAATAGATTAAGCATTGCATTCAGTGCCTTCTCCTTGCATTTCCTTCCTAGTAAAGGGCTGGAAGAATTCACGCAATCATTTACAGGCTCTTCCCATGTGAGAACTATCATCGAGAAGGCAGTTGACTAACAGCCTCAGTTAAATTTTAATTTATTCTAATTAGTCAGATACTATTCATTCATTTTATTAATATGTATTAATAACCTGCAGTCTACCCAGTACTCTGCTAGTTGATGGGAACAGAATCATGAATCAAAAGGTCTACAGAGCTTATCTTCTAATAAGGGAAGCCCATTTGTTAATAAGTAAAAATTAACTGAATAATATAAATCCAGAGAAATAAGTTTTGTGATATTATTGCTAGAGAATAACTGGGTTTAGTGGGGCATTTTTAGATAGGTGGTCAGGGAAGACCTCTTTGAGCAGCAATATGTACTGCCTGAGGCAAAATGAATAGCCGGGCAAATGAGTGCAAAGGACAGTTTTGAAACACTATCTCAGCACGGCTTTCACTTAACTTTCCTCAGGTGAAATGAGCAAATTAATATTTGCAACAGATATTCCCTGCTACGTTCCAGGTCAAAATTTAAGGGAAAACAACCATTTCTCTCCATTAAAAAAGCTGCTGATACTTTTTGTCTCTTTGTAAGATCAGTAAGGACTAAAACCTGTGTATCTTCCTGAATGGATTTATGATATGTTTGTGGTCAAAATTAAAGTTGAATATAAGTTATGGTTTGTTTTTTATATCTAGCACATCAGCATTTTATCAGAGAACCGTGAGTACTGTCTTATTAGTTTAAAAATATTTGCTGTATATAATTACCTGTCGATTTTTTTCTTCAAGATTTGCTTACATTTTTGTTTTAATGAGGGTAATTTATTTTTAAAATGCAAAAATGTAATAATTGGGTCTTTGAGAGTTTTTAAGAAAGATTCACCGTCTTTAATTTCAGCAAAAACTTAGATTCTGCAGAACAAATAGAAACAGTTCCATCAAGTGTCACTTGGTGGCAGCATAACAAAATTGCTATGAGAGTTCCTAACTTGGGGAGCTAAGTTCTTCCAGGAACAAGCTAGTGAAAAACAATGTTATGACTGTTTTGTAACACAAAAAAACCTGCCAGTGTTCTTATAATCTGTTATAAGAAAAACATTTTAAAATACCATATCATAGTAAAAATTTTTTCATTAATATAGCGTTCATTAAGAAATCTTTATTGTTCCTATTACATGGTAGAAACTGAGTTAAGAGTTAGGACTAGGTAATTTAAGCATGGTCTCTACTTGGGGCTAAATTGTGTCCCCCAAAAATCCGTATGTTGAAGTCCTAACCCCCAGTATCTTATAATGTGACTGTATTTGGAACAGGGTCTTTAAAAAGGTAATCAAGTTAGAGAGAGGTAGTGAATTTAGAATGAGCTAATTCTACAGGACTAGTGTACACATAAGAAGAGAAAATTTGAAAACACATTCATGCAGAGGGAAAACTGTGTGAAGACAGAGGGAGAAGACAGATATCTACACATCAAGAAGAGAAGCTTCAGAAGAAACCAACCCTATTAACACCTTAATCTCAGACTTCTAATCTCCAAAATTGTGAAAACATAAATTTCTGTTGTATAAGCCACCCCATGGTATTTTGTCATGGCAGCCCTAGCAAACTAGGCAGTTTTGATGCTCATGCCACATAACATTTTAATTTTAAAAAATTGAAGCATAGAAAAGTCATTTCTCTGCTATAACTAATAAGGCAATGTGATGGGTTTTGTAATAGATGCATGCTCAGAATTGTGAGCACGGTAGGGGGTGGAAGTAATTCTTTAGGATAATGGTGGAAGACCTTATATTAGAATATTTGATGTGGGTTTTTAAGAGTAAATAGAAATTTTCCAAGCAGATAAATGGGAATGAGAATAAATGACATTTAGGTAAAAGAAGATATTGTAACTGGAAATGGATAGGCATGGGGTAACATAGAGTGCTGTGAAAATCTTGAGTTCTGAGTTGCTTATGGTCAGGAGATGGTCTGGAAATGTAAGTTGGGAATATATTTTGAAGAGGCACAAGCCA
>NW_012121154.1:7808045-7894453 GCF_000951035.1 Colobus angolensis palliatus | reverse complement strand
TTGTCCAAGCCATTCCTTTCTTGAAAGAGTTTATATAAAGTTATATATTTCAAATTGGTTGGCAAAATAGGTTCAAATAGGTTGGCAAAAAAAACCCACAAAAAATGATAATTGATCAGTGATATCATTTGGATATTTGTTCCCACCCAAATCTCATATTTAGTTGTAATCCCCAATGCTAGAAGAGGGGCCCAGTGGGAGGTATTTGGATCATGGGAGCAGATCCTCATGGCTTGGTGCTGTACTTGTTATAGAGAGTGACCTCTCACAAAATCTGGTCATTTAAAAGTATGTGACATCTACTCCCCTCACTCTTTCTCTCTTGTTTCTGCTTTCACTATGTGAAGTACCTGTCCCCCCCTGCCTTCCACAATGACTGGAAGCTTCCTGAGACCCCCTAAAGGCAGCTGTCACTATGCTTCCTATATAGCCTGCAGAACCATGAGCTAATTAAACCTCTTTTTAAATAAATTACCCAGTGTCAGGTATTTTTAGAGCAGTGTAAGAACAACCTGATACATAAAATCAGTACTGAGAAGGAAGGCATTACTATAAAGATACCTGAAAATGTGGAAGTGACTTTGGAACTGTGTAATGGGCAGAGGTTAGAAGAGTTTGGAGGGCTCAGAAGAAGACAAGCTGATGAGAGAAAATTTGATACTTCTTGGAAACTGGTAAAGTGGTTGTGACCAAAATGCTGATAGTGGTATGGACAGTGATGTCTAGACTGCTGAGGTCTCAGATTGAAATGAGAAAACTTACTGGAAACTGGAGCACAGGTCACACATGTGATACCTTAGCAAAGAGCTTGGCAGCATTTTGTTCATGCCTTAGTGATATATGAAAGTATTGAACTTGAAAGTGATGATTTAGGGTATCTGGTAGAAGAAATTTTTAAGCAGCAAAGTTTTCAAGTTGTGACCTCGCTGCTGCTCCTAAAAGCCTATGCTCAGATGTGGGAGCAAATAAATGACTTAAATTTGAAATTTATATTTAAAAGGGTAGCAGAGCATAAAAACTGGGAACATTTGCAGTCTGGTCATGTATAAGAAAAAGAAGAGGCCTTTTCAGGAGAAGAATTCAAGCAGACTGTGGAGCAATCATTTGCTAGAGAGATGTGCATAACTAAAAAGGAGACAAGTGTTGATAGCCAAGACAATGGGAAAAAGGCCCTGAAGGCATTTCAGAGTTCTCTGTGGCAGCCCATCACATCACAGACCTTGAGGCCTAGGAGGAAAGAATGTTTCATGGGCCAGGGCCAGGACCCTGCTGTCCTGGGCAGCCTGGAGATACTGCTCCCACATCCTGGCTGTTTTGGCTCCAGCCTCAGCTCAAGGGGTTCCAGGTACAGCTCAGGCTGTAGCTCCAGAGGGTGCAAACCATAAGCTTGGTGGCTTCCATTTGGTGTTAAGCCTGTGAGTGCACAGAGTGCAAGACTTGAGGCTTAGGAGCCTCCATCTAGAATTCAGAGGATGTATGGAAAAGCGTGGTTGCTCGACAGAAGCCAACTGCAAGGGTGAAGCCCCCACAAAGAACCTCTGCTATGGCAAGGCAGAAGATAAATGTGGATTTGGAGCCCCCACACAGAATTCCTATTGAGGCACTGCCTAGTGGAGCTGGAAAAAGGGGGCCACTATCCTCCAGACCTGAGAATGGTAGATCCACTAGCAGCCTGTACTCTGCACCTGGAAAAGTCATAGACACTCAAATCCAGCCTAAGAGAGCAGCCATGGGACTGCACCCTGTAAAGTCACAAAAGCTCATTCTTCGCACCAATGTGTCCTGGATGTGGGACATGGAGTCAAAGGAAATTATTTTGGAGTTTGCAGATTTAATTACTGCTCCATGAGTTTTGAATTTGTGTGAGGCCCACAGTCCTTTCCTTTTGGCCAGTTTCTACCTTTTGGAACAAAAATGTTTACCCAATAGCTGTACTCCCATTGTATATTGGACGTAAATAACTTGTTTTTGATTTTACAGGCTTATACGTGGAAAGACTTGCTTTGCCTCAGATGAGACTGTGGACTTTGCACTTTTCGGTTAATGTTAGAATAAGCTAAGACTGAGGAGCTATTGGGAGGGAATGATTGTATTTTGCAATGTGAAAAGGACATAAGATTTCAAAAGGCCAGGGACAATATAGTTTGGATATTTGGCCCTGTTCAAATTTCATGTTGAATTGTAATCCCCGATGCTGGAGTAGGGCCTGGTGGCAGGTGTTTGGATAATGGGAATGAATTCTTCATGGCTTGGTGCTGTCTTCATGATAGTGAGTGAATTCTTGCAAGATCTGGTCATTTAAAAGTGTGTGGCACCTCTCCCCAACTTTCTCTCTCTTGCTCCTGCTTTCACCATGGGATGTGCCTGTTCCTTTTTTGCCTTCTGCAATGATTGGCAACTTCCTGAGACCTCCCTAGAAGGAGATGCTGTTATGCTTTCTGTATAGCCTGCAGAACCATGAGCCAATTAATACTCTTTTTAAAAAATAGATTACCCAGGCTCAGGTATTTGTTTATAGCAGTTCAAGAATGGCCTAACACAGTCAGTAAAATATAGTAACCATAAGAACCAGTAATAACCGAGATTAATTTTAATCCTTCTGGAGCTAGGATACAAAGAGAAACAGGTAAGAAAGTTGGAAGACATTCAGTTTTTTAGAATATCATTTTCATAGGGTCAATAAAACATTCTCTGTGTTAAGGACAATGTTCATATTACATTTTATATAGGGGAAATAATGAATAACATGTCCAGCAGCATTTCATAGCTAACATAGCAGCAGGCATGATATCTTTTTTCCATTATTCCCTTATGCACAAGCTAAGGGCTTAACAGTGAAATACCCTGAAGATTTCAGTAGGCGATAAATTGATGGGTTCAGGCAGCCATCTAGGAATCTGACTGGAGCCAGGGGTAGGTTGTGTGTATATATTTAAAGTTGACGGACAATATGTGTCTTCAACAATATTTTCTAAATACTGCTTTTCTCAGTTGAGCCTTTCATAGGAGATGCAAAAAGACGTAAAATTCATGTAGTAAGCATTGGGAAGCCATTATGGATTAGTAGTCTTAGGGTCAACAAAATCAGTTAGGTGTTTTGGAAAGAGAATTTTGACCATTAGTGGCAGGCCTGATTAGAGGATTAGAGACTTTCAGAATAGTGCTTGACAATGGAAGCAGCATGAGCTTATGATAAAAACATGGCTATACTACGTTTGAGTGCCCCAACATCAAACACCACATTGCAACTGAAGCATGATATTTTAATTTCCCTGACAAAATAGCTTTATGTTAGCTATAGTACACACTTGATAAAGATATTAGAGGATGTAATGGCAGTCACTAACCAATATCATTTTAATTACACATGAGTCATACTGTTTAAATATTAATAAGCTGTATAAAAATATTTCTGATATTCCTTCAGAGTCCATTAAATCCCAAACTTAGCAAAGTTTGATAGAGTCCCATAGATAAATAATTTATGATTGCCATTTATAATTAAGCACCATTTAAAATTTCATCTAAATACCTTTTCTGCTTTGGAGACTCAGAAGGCAGAGGGTAGAAGGGGTATGAGGGACAAAAAACTACATTTGGGGTACAATGTACACTACTCAGGTGACCCGTGAACTAAAATCTCAAACTTCCCTATACAATTCATCCATTTAACCAAAAACCATTTGTACCCCAAAAGCCATTGAAATAAAAACAATCTTTACAAAATACCCTTCCTGTAGAAAGCATACATTCAACAATGTTAAATAATTATTTTTAAACACTTTAGTACTTTGGGATATTAATCTAACAGATTAAAATAATGATGCCAGTTATATATCAATTAGTTTATTATAGGCTTCATAGAAAACAATCATCTGTGCCAAAGTGTTTTCATTAATCTAAGCTTACTTTAAAGCATAAATCTAGAAAACATACTTCTGATAGTGAATTTTAGTAAACAGGAAGATGTATCTTAAAGTTCAAATTAGCAATGATGCTCAGAATTTAAAGTTGGTTTGTTTGAATTGGTTTGTTGATTTTGTCATCAGATGATTTAGTGAATGAAAATCCATTATTGAACTCTGACAATGTTTACCATATCACTTAATCTTTCTGTAAAATATTTACTCGGAGTAACTACCACTGGTTAATATGTCACATCATGAATTGATAGCCCAGGGACAAGACCTTATGTTGTTCATAGGTTAATATAATTAGGAATGACATTAAGGTTAGCTTGTCTTGCATTTCATCTAAACTAATTCTTAAACACGTGGTTAATGTGTTGCTAGATCATATCTCCTTCCATCTTAGAGAACAAATACACACACATATGTATGTACATATATGTATTTTTATGTTTCTCATATATCTTGTATATATGATAGTCAACAAAATTGGTCGTGAAGATTGGCCTTCTTGGCAGATGAGGAGGCTGAGAGAGGGACAGAATCTCCATTCGTGCCCTTTTATTGACACCACCAGTTATCACTGAAGGATAACTGTGATAAAATTATAGTGTAATAAGACCTTTAGCAATAATTAACTGGCAGGGGAGTTTCTAAAGTGCCAATTTTAAACTGGGATGTGTGTGTGTGTGTGTGTGTGTGTGTGTAGATTTCTAGAGGTGAAAGCAGTTACCTATGGGGAGTTATGTTAAATTATTCAAGGTATTCAATAACCAAATCACCAGATCATATACAAAGTGGTAGCTGGAGAGGTAGGATAGCGTATTCGTATTATATTAATAATCATGGGGTTTATGAACATTGCTACTTATATTACAGTTTTTTCTTCCTTAGATACTCTGGTGATGGGAGAGGGAAGGTTGAAATCTGCTGTCCTAAAACTCCCAGAAAAGATAATTTGGTTATATTCTTGGGAAAGCTACAGATATACACAGCATTTTACTCTTTATATTTCGTTCTAGTGTGATAAACCATGAAGAGTGATTGTGTAGATAAGCTGAAAACTTCCATGATTTAGTCTGAGCCCAGCTCTTCCTTTCCGGTTTTCTAAGGCTAAAAAAATTCCCTAGATTTATGCTGCCCAGACACTGCTGCTGAGCACTGAATATCAAACAAGGAAGATGTTATGGTGAAGCACCAGGTCTAATTCCCTCTCAGCTTCTCAAGAGCTATGGCCATCTCTTAGTGGGGCAAAATTGAAGAGCCAATGTGAGCCCTTAATTTCCAAATCCTAGAGTCCACATGATATTGAAAAGGAATGCATTAAATAGTCTGCACTCCTTCCGTACACCTGAACCATGTGGTTAGGGAATGTTTAATGGTGTCAACCAGGAAAGGTCACAGTGCTTGTGTGTCTGGGTAATGGAAGTCTAGTGCATGATCCGATCCTAAGCAGGAAGTGATCTGTAACTCCACAGAGTACTTACAAACAACTCTCCCATCACTATGGAGTGATGATGGAAATCAGCACGGGAAAATACAAACGAAGAAATGTCAACAGAAAAAATGCAGAGATGGACTGTTAAATGATAGGGACAACATTATCTTACATTATCATTTTCTTGGCCCTTTGGTTAAGAGCTGTCAGTTCTTAAAGAAATAATTTGGGGGACTGGTGTCAGCCTAGTAGAGCAGATTTTTCAAAAAATTATATTTAAATTTTTATATTAATAGTAAAGCATACACATATATGTATTTAGCTTTCAGAGTATGAGCTCAGTCACTTCAACAGATCTTGTCTGTTTTCTTCATTGGAAGCTTTGATTTAAAAACTGATTCTTCTCTGAATTCTGTTGAGTTTCTAACCACATTAAATGAGGTAAATGATAATGGTATAATGCTTGAAGTAGTATTTGACTAATGAAGATCCCAATGGGCAAACATTGATGTATTAATACCTCATTCTTTCACAATATTGATTTATTCTTATCTCTTTGATGTTGATTACTACATTATGTTAGAACTAATTTGACCATGTAACTCTTCCTTATCTCATTTGAAATCTTAAGCATTTTCCATATCTTGGTGTTTACTCTAAAATAAGATACTTATTTTAAAAGGGATCTAGGCTGGTCACAGTGGCTCACACCTGCTCTCCCAGCACTTTGGGAGGACAAGGCAGAGGATTGCTTGACCAGGAATTTGAGACCTGCCTAGACAAAACAGTGAGACTCTGTCTCTACAAAAAATAAGAATAAAATAAAAGTAAATTCTCCAGGCATGGTGGCACATGCCTATAGTCCCAGCTTCTCAGGAGGCTAACACAGGAGGATCCCACGAGCCCAGGAGTTTGAAGCTGCAGTGAGAATGATCATGCCACTCCCACCTGGGTGTCAGAGTGAGACCCTTTGTAAGTACGTAAGTAACAAGTAAATATATAAGATCTAAAACTCCTTTGGTGAGGCATAGGAAAGACTTTAGAAATTGAACTACATATTCCTCATATTCCTGTAGTATCTTTTTTTTTTTTTTTTTTTTTAGACGAGTTATGTGGGGATGTCTTCCTGTTGCCCAGGCTGGAGTGCAGTGGCACAGTCATGGCTTACTGCAGTCTTTACCTTCTGGGCTCAAGTGATCCTTCTACTTCAGCCTCTGAAGTAGCTGGGACTACAGGCAGGTGCTACCACATCTGGCTAAAACGTATATATATATATATATTTTTTTTTTTTCTTTCTCTTTTTTGTAGAGATGGGGGTCTTCTTATGTTGTCCAGGCTTGTCTCAAACTCGGGCTTAAGTGATTCTCCCACATCATCCTTCCAAAATATTGGGATGAGTGGTATGAACCACTGCACCTGGCTGCTTTTTTGATTTGACATGAAACCATAGATCTACATTTTTACTTTCAAATTCTTTCTTTAATATTTGCATAGATGAGCATTTGACCTTCAATATGTCAACCTGAATTTGTCTCTGTTGAACTTTACCTTGTCATGATGCAGATTTTTTTTCTTGCATTTTTGCATAAATCTTATGAAGTGGTCTGGATTTCAAACTTTCAACAGTCAGTCTAAATGTAAACAACAAACCATGACACTTCAGGTGCATTGTAAGCATTTACTGTGTATACCTACTCTGAGATTCTATGAAGTATTTGAAGCTGTTGTCAGAATTGAATCTACATGTAAATCTTTGAATGCTTTCCTTTGATTTCTGAAGAATTTTTTTTTTTTTGAGATGGAGTCTAGCTCTCACCTAGGCTGGAGTGCAGTGATCTTGGCTCACTGTAACCTCCACCTCCCTGGTTCAAGCAATTCCCCTGCCTCAGCCTCCTGAGTAGCTGTGATTACAGGCGACCGAAACCACACCCGGCTTTTTTTATTTTTTATTTTTTATTTTTTATTTTTTTGTATTTTTACTGCTCTATGCTTGAATTTTGAGGCTGCCAGGATGAATTTATCCTGAAAACTTCTTCTGAGGGTACCTCACAAAAATATAATGATTCATACCAAGCAGCAGGAGTGCTAGGGAACTTACAATCTGCCTCAGAACAAAATGGACAGTTACTGAGGAGTTAGTGAGAAGTGTGGTACCATGCAGTGCCTTACTTCAGGTGATTTTGAATGAATGCTTTATCAGCCATTGTTCTCGAAACAGCAGTGCAAAATCATAGTTACACCTAGTGGGCCCAGATGGACACAGTTTTAAGCTATATTCTAAGAAAAGTCACAGAATAATTGAACTTCTTAATTGCTAACCAGATCTAGAAGCTATTTCCAGAGTTAGTGATACTTAGGAGTCTACGTAAAGAATTAGGATATAGATTAAGTGAGAGGCTTCACCAGAGGCTTTCCCTGAAATGTAAATTGTGTCAGGCTGTGAGAAAATTGCTGTCTGGCAGGTCTGCTTTTCCTCCATCCCTACCCGCATCATCTATGGGAGAATGGTTTCCCTCTATTGTCATTTTTATCTAAGATAAAGTAGATGTAATTGGATTTCTTTACCTTTATTGTCAGGAAGAAGAAATAACGGAGATGTGATATAATCAGGAACTTTGGATGAGGGTTTAAGATAAATGTTGGAATCCTGGATTCTTAACCTAGATATAGCTTCTTGGTTAAAAGAATGTGGCCTGGAGTGGAACATTACATTATAGGAGATTTGAAAGCCAAAGTCTCCTCCTGCTGTGATTCTTAGTGTCAAACTATCAGTACAATCAATACCTGGGTAAACACTTTATTGAAACAACTTCTGAATATTCTTATTTTAAATTGAAGACTAGAAACTGCCTTACTCTGAAATATGAAAGGAAATATGGCTGTAAGTCTAGTTCAGTCTTTCCCTCTTTAACCACCATAGAAATTTCTGAGTTTGGTCTCACATTCCTACAGAAAAATATGGCTAAATAGATGTTCAAGCTACACCCATTATCTTTGGGGAGCTGGGACTGGAAACTGGTTATGAGTCAGATAAAAGAAAATGGATCCACTTCAGGATGGCATGTGAAATAAAATTATATTACTATATTTATTGAATGCTGTGTGTATGAAAAAATAGTGTTTAGCATTATAAAATCATATTGAAATGATTTTAATAGGAAATAGACAAACTGCTAGATTTCATAGAGACATTGTTATGGAAATATTGACATTGCCAACACATGTAGCTCAATTTTCCCGCTGCTCTTATGAAATAGATTCTGCTCTTTCTCTCTGAACACCAACATATGTTCTCAGTACAGAGACAAGTCACTCAAAACAGAAGGTGTATAGCTTCTCTTGGAGTGTTTCCCAGGACAGTGGCCTCTGGTGCAATCTTTGGCTATGGAAGCATGAGTGAGTTCAACAGTGCAATAAATATTCTTCCCTTCCTCCACATTAGTGGCCCGAATACTAATTTGTCCAAGAAATTGCCTGCTGGTGCTGTAATTTCAACTCCCTCTTCAACTGGCAGAAAGGTTTTCATGTCCACAAACAAATAAAAGAACAGGGACATATCTGTTGAGACAGCTGAACACTAAACCTCTAATTGCTTAAAGTAATTTGGAAACATATTTCTGGAATCAAAATACAAAGAAGAACATGCCTTAAATTAATTATTAAGTAAATAAGGACAATTTGAATTATTTCTACCTGGTCTCATTTCTGTTCGGCATTTACTAAGTATGTTAAGAATTACTCTCCGAGTCTAGGCAAGCCAGCTGTAAAGTAATAATCATTTCTTTTCTTAAGAAAATAAGTGTTTGATGGTTGCTGACGAGTTGATGGGTGCAGCACACCAACATGGCACAAGTATACATATGTAACAAACCTGCACGTTATGCACATGTACCCTAGAACTTAAAGTATAATAAAAAAAAAAAGAAAATAAGTGTTAAATTAAATCAGAAAAGAGTAGAAACACCAGTGAGAATAAAATACTTTAGAATATTTACGAGAATTGCTTAGAATACTAATAACCTCAAAATTAATTCAAAGTTGAACATTTTTTAAAAAACTTTACCCTGATTAAAAAACAAAATTTCTCACTGACAAAGAAAAACAAAGCCTCAGTTAAAATTATTTCATTCCCACCTATTCTCTTTGTTCTGTCTTCTACATTCATCTACCTTTAAATATACTGAAGGTTATATCTCCAATATATATAATATTTGCAGTACAACTTTCTTGTGATAATCACTTTTGTTTTGTAGATTTTTTTATGCTGTCTAGCTTAATTCAATTCTAATGCATTTCTCTTTTACCTAACAGTCTCAATATGTGTGATACAAACTCTGATTATCCCAGAGATTATAACATGTTGGATGGAAGAAGAATAAAAGGCAATACATATAGACAAGTCTTTCAAAATTTGTTTTGGATGAAGAAACTAGTTTAGAGATTTTGTTTTTGTTTCTCTTTTGGCTACATTTTCCTTAAATTTCCTATGGTGACATTGTGTATATATATATATATATATATATATATGATTTAGAGGTATGCTTTTACATTAAAATATGTAGAGCTATTCCATTCAATTTTCTGCTATTGAATATTTCTTAAAGACTCAGCATACATACTAGCATGAGACATACACTTCTTTTATTGGAAAACTTCAGTGAGAACACTGAAGCAGAACAGTGTTCAGAAGAATGCTGAACACTACAGTAAAAAATTAGTTTCACTAGACACAGTATATAATCTGTCTATAAGCATTTAGCTTTCTGTGATGGCATGATTAAAATATGACATAAAATTCAACTTATCAGATCTTTCATTGTTTACGATGTTTATCTAATATCTAGAAAAAAATCCCTTATGTATACTTGTGTTCATCACTGTGAAGATAATGTTACTTTAGTCCCTCTCAAATGCAATCAGGAACGACTATGATTAGAAAAGTATCTCCATGAGGTCAGGTGTAGTGACTCACGCCTGTAATCCCAGCACTTTGTGTGACCAAGGCAGGTGGATCATCTGAGATCAGGAGTTCAAGACCAGCCTGGCCAACATAGTGAAAACCTGTTTTTCCAAAAAAAAAAAAAAAAAAGAAAGAAAGAAAAAAAAGAAAGAAAAAAAAATTAGCTGAGCATGGTAGTGCACACCTATATTCCCACTACTCAGAGGCTGAGGCAGAAAAATCACTTGAACCCAAGAGGCAGAGGTTGCAGCAAGACGAGATCGTGCCACTGCACTTCAGCCTGAGAGACAGAAAGAGACTCCATTTAAAAAGAGAGAGAGAGAGAGAGAAAATATCTCCATCAGTTTTAAGTATTCAAATGCATTTTTGTGTACAAAATTCTCTGCTAAGTACAGATGAAAGTATTCTAAAGATACAGCAATCCATGAAGGGATGAAAGAACATAAGGCATTTATTATTGAAGCAACCAAAAGAGGGAAAGAGAAGTGGTGTTCAAAATTTAGTGTGCATCAGAATCACCAGGAAAGCTTGCTAAACATTGAAATTCCTGAACTCTCCTACTTGGAAATAATTCGATATGCCTGGGATCCAGAGATCTGCATTTTAACAAATACTCTCGGAAATTCTGACGTATTTAATTTGGGGACCAAGCTTTCAGCCTAAGAAAGGTAATAAACTAAATTATTGGGTAAGTATTAAAGAAGGAGTTAGTGAAGCAGAGAACAGATGGGAAGGAAGTCATTAGCAAATAAAGCTGGTAATCTTGTTTCCTATTTCACTGGAATAAGGGAAGTAACCAGAAAAGAATTCCCAAATATTCCACAGAACATTTATCTATTCATTTCTACCTGTGACCCTATATCAAGTAAAATTTATAACTATGAGCAAATTGTGACCCTAGTTGAGACCAATCACTTCAACTGACCAGCAGAACCCATTCTCTTATCTACTGGAGGTTCCAGATATTCTTGCTTTTCTACTTCTGTATGACATTTACCTCTTTGTTCTCTGATCATTATCACATTAAGAAGTATTCCCATATTTCTCTCACTTTAAAACACACACACACATGCACACACACACACACCCCTCTCCATTTCATGCCCCTGACTTGTCCTAGTTTTATTTATCTCTTTACAATAAAACCACCCCCAACAAATTGTTTCTGATCACTATTTTCAATTTTCCTACTTCCATATTTTCCTGGTGTCTCTCCAATCAGAATTTTCCCTTTTCTATCAAAACTGTTCATAAAAGATCACCAATGACCCCTATGTTGCTAAAACTATGATCAAGTCTCAGTTCCCATCTCACATGGTCTAACACTGGCATTTGAATTAGGTCATGCCTCTGGATCAGGGATGTTTAATCTTTTGGCTTCCCTGGGCCACCTTGGAAGAAGAATTGTCTTGGGCCACACATAAAATACACTAACACTAATAATAGCTGATGAGCTAAATATAAATCACCAAAAAATTCTCATAGCGTTTCAAGAAAATTTATGAATTTGTGTTGTGCTGCATTCAAAGTCATCCTGGGCTGCATGCGGCCTGTGGGCCATGGGTTGGACAAGCCTGCTCCAGATTCAATATCCTCTAACACTTGACTTCTAGAACATCAGAATAGGATTCTTTTGTAGGTTCCTTTGCTTCTTATCTTATCTTCCCATCCCTTTCCTTCTCCTCCCACTACCACCTGCCCCTATCTCCCTTCACTGCTTTATTTGATGTTACGTCAGTTCTCATAACTTTACATACCATCTACAAGCAGATGATCATCAGTTCTCATAACTTTACACACCATCTACAAGCAGGTGATTCCCAAATGTAAACCTCCAGCCAGACCATTTCCCATTAATGTCAGATTCAGATTCTCACAGTTGTTGAATGTTCAATAAACACCTCAAATTTAACATCATCAAAAACAATCTTGTAACCATTTACACTCCTCTCTACTAATGTACACTTACACACCCTTTCCCATCTCAGTAAAAGACAACTCTATACTACAAGCTGCTCAGACAAAAAATCTTGAAGTCATTCTTGCCTTCTCTCTTTTTGTCATGTCTCATATCTGGTCCATTAGCAAATCCTTTGTCCCTATTTTTAATATTTGTATATCTAGAATATCACCTCTTACTGCCTCTATTGCTAACATTCCAGTCTAAACCTCTCATATTTTTCTCATGAGGTAACTATTTAATTCACATTAAGGTCATGTCACTCTTCTGTTCAAAACCCTAAGATTCCCATCTCACTCAGAATAAAAGCCAAACCTTTATAAAGCCCTTCAGTGGAAACTTATATCAAGTAAATTCAAGTCAAGCTATGATAAGTCAAGTCGAAGCATGTCAATCAATCCAAGATGAGACAATTCTAGTCATGTCATGTCAGGACACAAGTTAAGACAAGACAGGTCATGTCAAGTCCTAGATGATCTCCCCACCGACTATTACTTCTTGATCTGTTTCCTTCCAATTCTTCGTCTCAGTAGGCACCAACCACACTGGCCTCCATGCTATTCTAGAACTCCCCAGTCATGATCTTTGCTAGTGCTGTTCTATCTGAAATGCTTCCCCTGGAAATCTCTATTACTTGCCCACTTACTGATTTTCCATCTTTACTCAAATGTCACCCCTTCAATCAATCTTGTCTATTCTATGTACTACCGCAACATAGCCTCACCAACACACTCTGACTTCTGTCTCTCATTTTTTTGGCATTTAATTCATAACTAATAACATAGAATTTACTTATTCATCTTGTTTATTGTCTATAATTCCCCGCTCTCTCTCAAAATATAAAGTTCCTAAATGTTTGTCTCACTTATTAACTACTGTGCTCTAGAGAAGTGCTTGGCACAAAGTGTGCACACAAAACATAGTTCTTGAAAGATAGATGAATGTCATGAAGAGCACTGTCAAAACCTAAGTGTTGGGATCTCCTCGAATCTGGATAAAAAATCTTAGTTAATTCATATCAGAAGGTGGAATGGCAGCTGATGGTGAAGTCACAATAAAGATGCAGTTGCTCTGTACAGGCACTCTCCTCCCCCTCCACCTTCTTCCCTTTAGCTTGTATGCAACACTATCTAGTCCTTTGTAAAGGAACATTTTCTAAATATCTTGGGAGAGTTTTGGTGAAGTCAGTATTTTTTATTACATGGAATATTTTCTAAATAATACATTTTAAACGTGTAAGACAAAATTCAATTATAGACTTCCTCCTTTTCCCTCTCCCTACTTTAAAGATCATTTTAAGTAAAACTATGTGGTTCACAGAATATATTTGGGGCTTATCAGGACACAGGAATACTACTACTGAAATTATTATTTCTTGTAAGCCTGTGTAAGCTTGATGTGGCAATGCAAAAAATACACAAAAACTAGGCAAATTTTCTTTCCTGAAACATCAACCCCAGTTATAATTAGATTTCTGAAATTGGTTTTAACAAAGCTAGGACTGGGCCCATATCTGCAGGTTGTCTCCTTGTTCACAGCTGTATGTCCAGGATCTAGCAGAGTGCTTGATAAACAGAACTCTTCCTTTTTCTTACTGTCTCAATCTCTCTCTTCTCCCTTCCTCCCTTCCTGCTCCCCTCTCCCCCTGCCTCTCTGAGAGAAAGAAGAACTGAATTCAATTGAATGATTAATTTCCAACTATACATGATACAATTGATTGAATTTTGGCAATGTTGCCTTAAAGGGTATCATTTAGGCCAACTTAAACTCAAATAAGATACAAAAGATTATAAAAACCAGGATAAAGATAACAAGGAGAGCCAATTCTATTTGTTTGTTTATAAAAGCCCATGTTAAGAGAACTGTTAGCCTTACTTTTATTTTTGAAATTCTTCAAATCAATCTACTAATAAAAATGTTCATAGTTTGTTCTACTCATTTTGCTAGACAATTTAGATACATTATTTAATTTACGTTTTTTTCTTTTCCTTTCTTTTTTTTTTTTTTTTTTTTTAAAGATGGAGTCTCACTCTGTTGTCCAGGCTGGAATGCAGGGGTCCAATCTCAGATAACTGCAACCTCCACCTCCTGGGTTCAAGTGATTCTGCTGCCTCAGTCTCTCAAGTAGCTGAGACTACAGGGACATGCCACCACATCCTGCTAATTTTTGTATTTATTTATTTTATTTTTAGATGGAGTCTTGCTCTTGTCACCCAGGCTGGAGTACAGTGG
This sequence comes from Colobus angolensis palliatus, assembly GCF_000951035.1. Taxonomy (NCBI): domain Eukaryota; kingdom Metazoa; phylum Chordata; class Mammalia; order Primates; family Cercopithecidae; genus Colobus; species Colobus angolensis. Next base: position 7,879,955 of record NW_012121154.1, on the reverse strand, counting down.
CACAATCTTAGCTCACTGCAAACGCTGCCTCCTAGGTTCAAGCGATTCTCCTGCCTCAGCCTCCTGAGTAGTTGGGATTACAGGCGTCCACCAACATGCCCAGCTAATTTTTATACTTTTAGTAGAGATGGAGTTTCACCATGTTGGCCAGGCTGGTCTCGAACTCGCTGACTTCAAGTGATCTGCCTGCCTTGGCCTCCCAAAGTGCTGGGATTATGGGTGTGAGCCACCACACCAGGCCTTATTTTTGTATTTTTGTAGAGACGGGGTTTCACCATGTTGGTCATGCTGGTCTCAAACTCCTGACCTCAACTGATCCACTTGCCTCGGCCTCCCAAACTGCTGATATGACGTGCATGAGCCGCCGTGCCTGGCCTATTTCTTCTACTTTAAAGAGAAGTCCTATGATCTGGGAATTTCTCTGGCCCATATAATTCAAACTGCTTATCAGAACTCTATATATGTCACATGCAGTAAGCCTTGTAGAGTCATGGAATATTATCCTTGAGAGAGATTTTAGTGGATTTTCATTGTTTCATTTTTTTCTTGAGAAACATTACTCTTTCCTGCCAAATGCATTGCAGTCTTCCTCGTGAGGATCAATTTTTCTCACACTCCTAGTCCTTGATCTTCTGACGAGATAGTTCTAAGTCAACCAACACGGCTCATTTTTCTGAGTACAGTCAGAGGTTTAGAGATGTACGTGTGACCAATCAAACTACCTAAGATAAACTGTGACTTTTACTGGGACATATAAAGAGAAACTTTTGCTGTTGTCTTATGCACTCAAATCAGAAAAGTTTTAGCCCTGTGACCTCTTGGTAGAATTTTAGAGCCAGGTAGAGAGAAGTGCCCTAAAATGAAACTCAGATAAGGAAATGAAATGTACATGAAGAAATGGGCTCTAATTGTATCACTGGAACTTTGAACAAAGCCTAGCCAATCCCCGGACTGCTCTCTTATGTGACATAATAAATTACTTTTATTGCTTAGGCTGGTTTGAGCTGGATTTTCTATCACATGCGATGCAAAGTTTACTAAGTGCTACAAAATTCTTCACATTTGTAACTCTAAGAAAATCATTTAAAAATGCAATTTTGTTCATAATAGTAGTATAAACTAGATTTAATTCTTTCTTTTTTTTTTTTTTAAGGCGGAGTCTCGCTATTTCCAAGCTGGAGTGCAGTGGCACGATCTCGACTCACTGCAACCTCCACCTCTTGGGTTCAAGCAATTCTCCTGGCTCAGCCTCCTGAGTAGCTAGGATTACAGGCATGTGCAACCATGTCCAATTAATTTTTTTTTTTTCTGTACTTTTAGTAGAGACGGGGTTTCTCCACGTTGGCCAGGCTGCTGTTGAACTCCTGACCTCAGGTGATCCACCTGCCTCAGCCTCCCAAATTGCTATGATTACAGGTGTGAGCCACTGTGCCCAGCCTAATTCATTTTTGTTTTTAAAGTAATAATCCGCCCCACCAAATTTCCACCAGTAGATATTCAATGTTAGATAATTTGGTGGGTAAAATTTGGATGCATGTTTACAAGTTCAGATGATATGAAAACATACCACAGCTGTATCATAAATCCTGTATCTATTTTTTAATTTGAGGTAGGATACCCAGGTGAATGTGTTGAGGCTGGGGGAGGGAAAGGAAATATTTTTAATGGTGGTAGAGCATAAAGTCCAGTAGCTCTGGGTAAAAGCGTAGAGAGGAAAAGAGAAGGAGCCATGAATGGAGTCAAGGCTGGATGGAGACCTGAGATGAGGAGACAAAGTTGAAATTTGACAGGGAACTGTGATTTTTGCTATGGGCAAAAGATACGTATTAGAGTTTCTAAAAGGAAGGAGGAGTGAGAAGGGAGCCAAGTTGGACCATTCCAACGTAGGAGGCAGGTCAAGGCTGAGAAGCTACTAAATAGCTACACGGCCCTGGGCAAGTTATTTAACTCCTGTCAGCCTTGATTTCCACATCCATAAAATGAGAATCATAACACTCACCACACAGGGTAATTGTGAGGATTACATGTGAATATAACATAAGCCTCAAAATTAGAAGAGCATCAGGGGACAGGTCAAGACTGAGAAGGAAGAGAATTGTGGGTAGTGTATGGTAGTTAGATGTATGTCTCATACTTTGACTTTTGGCAAATTCTTTCCATCGTTTCAATGTCTTTCTCTTTTCTCATCATCATTTCAACCTTTAATTTCCACCACTACCACCCCCCTACTCCAAGTTACTCTTTGTTTTTCTCCATTTGTCACTTTCAAATAAATGATATTTTATAGAATAGGAATAACAACACCCATATTAATATTTAAATAGTGCATCCTAGTTTATAAAATAGTTTCATATCCACAGTTTCATGTGGCCCACTGAAGAATATGTGCTATTTTATATATATACACACACATATATTTGCACATGTACATGTATGTATATGTATATATTCATATGCACATACATATGTATTTCTGTATTAGAAGAAACTTATTTGCTTTGTCCTTCCAAAGAAGCTAAGTTTGTCAGTATTTTTTCAGTCTTGAGAAGATTTTGATTTTCTTATTCGGAAGGTCAATAACCTTGATTCATTTTCTTATCCTGTACCTCCATCCTCTTCTAATTTTCATGCTAATGTTGTATCAGACCAATTCTGTCTCTTAACAGAATTATGGGTTACATATCAAGGAAAGAAGGTAACTAACTTTTATTAGGTGCAAATTATGTGGGGGGCACTCTGCAAAGTCCTTTATATTCTCATTTAATCCTAACAATTATCCTGTGTGGTGAGTGTTATGATTCTCGTTTTATGGATGAGGAAATCAAGGCTCATAGAAGTTAAATAACTTGCCTAGGGCCATGTAGCTATTCAGTAGTAGAGCTGGATCCAGGAGCCCATGTTCTTTCTACTATAACAAATTACATTTCTAAGTTAATGTAGAAAAAATTGTAGGTTTTTTTTTTTTCTTTTGACGCGGAGTTTCGCTCTTGTTGCCCAGGCTGGAGTGCAATGGCATGATCTCGGCTCACTGCAACCTTTGCCTCCTGGGTTCAAGTGATTCTCCTGTCTCAGACTCCTGAGTAGCTGGGATTACAGGCATGCGCCACCACGCCCGGCTAATTTTCAGTATTTTTACTAGGGACGGGATTTCGCGTTTTTGATCAGGTCTTGAATGCCTGACCTCAGGTGATCTGCCCGCCTCGGTCTCCCAAAGTGCTGGAATTACAGGCATGAGCCAGCATGCCCAGCCAAATTGTAGTTTTTAGAAAGGCTTCTGATTTCCCCTCATATGCTGTCAAAAATTGAGATGGCAAACTGAAGTCAAGAGTATATAATACACCGACTGTCCAATAGAACATACTGAGTCACAAATGCAAGCCAAAGATGCATTTTGTAAAAATTTTAGTAACCACGTTACAAAATAAAAACATACAGGTGAAGTTAATATTAACAATACCTTATAATTCATTAGAGATATCAAAATAATCATTTCAACACGTAATTGATATAAAACTTCCAGTGAGATTCTTTACATTCTATTTTTTCATGCTGAGTTTTTGAAATCCAGTATAAACGTTACACTCATAGCCCAATTCACGCAAGCTACATTTGAAGTGCTCAATAGCTATATGGCCACTGGCTCTCATACTGGACAGCACAGGTGTATATAGCCCTTAATAGACCCAATACTGCCTCATTTCCTTTGCTTGCCATGAAGGTTTCTCAGGGAGTCCTGTGAACTCAATGACTCACCCTCCTTTGCATTTGTTTACTTACTGGAATGTGCCTGGTTTCAGCCAGCAGCATGTCAGTTCAGTTAAGATGACCATTTTCTCCTGGCTTCCTAATTCTCCAGCTATTGCTTTACTTAACCTCCCTGCTGCTCTCTGACCAGTATTGATGGCTCCCTCTGTCTCAAAACTCTTCCCTTTGGATTTCTATGAATTCACTCCGTCTCCGTGATTCTACTTAGACTCCTCCCCTCTTGCACAGAAACAGTAGCCCACAGCCGCCTTCTTTTTGCTCTCTTTTCTGGGATTGTTAAACTTCACCTGTCATCTATCTATACATTGAGGAAAACAAAATCAAATGCCCTCCAGACCTTTGTCATAAAATCACCTCTATATATTCAGGTGCCAAAAGTTCATTTGGATACATAGTTAAAATATCATTTATAAAATTTCAACACCACAACACACACCGCTTCATATTAATCATCAGTAGGTTGAGGAAACATTTATTTTCTTATAAAAAGGTGCTGGCCAAGTGGGTTATAATTTATTTGTCTCATTAAGTAAATTGAAAAAATTAAGAAAAGGAAAGCCATAAAAAATACAATGTAAGTTGATTGATAGATAAATGGAATAAAATTCCTTTTGTGGAATTACATCTCTCTCAAAGTGAAATAATGGCCGTCCTTTTGAATTCTATATTTTCTGTCAGTTTGACTACTATCAGCAATACTACCATCCAAGGAATGGGATGATAAATTCTGAATAACTATACTTATCAAACTTTTACTCTGACATAATATATTAGGCATGTGTTAAAAACTGCAGAGTGAAGAAAACAAATACACCAGAGTATTTATGGACTCTGTTGTACTATGTATTAGTTTTCAGACTCCTTTAGTACAATATTTGCTTTTGCACAGGAAACAAAGACCATTTCTCACATGACGTTGAAAAAATAATTAAACAAATTTGCTATAGTTATTATCTTTTTCCAGTAAGTTTTCCTTCCATCTTTAATTCCACTTATCATCAGTTTAAGCACACTACTGCTGCTCCCGGGGTACACTCTGTCTGTATATGAGTTACAGTAAAAGAGCTGGGTCATCATCATTTCCCCATATCCCATTAAGTTTTTGCATTGTAAATATGCATTCAATAGACTTTTTTGCCTGGGAGCTGCTATTCACAACCTTTCTCTTTTTTGCCACTGTACCTCAGATTTACTATATGAAAGGGTTCTTAAAGCCAGATGTGATTGGTATCTCAGTGTCTGCAGTCAATCCCTGATTTTTGAGGCTAGTTTTAGAACATTTATGCAACTTTCTTTCCTGACTTTCCTGCATTTGACTATCTACCCTCAGATTACAGACAGGTAAGTCTGGGATGCTTGTCACCAATTTTTCTTCATACACATCCAGACTCATAAAATCCCCGAGAAAGAGGACACTAACACACACAAATGCTTGAGTGAATAGAGTGTAGTGTAAGGCAATAAACACCCTTTAATTTCTATGGTATGACTGTGTTTCAGACGCTTGCTTTGCATGCTAATTGTCTTTCAATATCCAGTTTTACTTCTTCTTTAGTAACAGAATCCTGGACAATGCGTTCTGCTGAGAAACTCCCAGCCTCACCTTCATAGTTGACTGTGGTCATGTAACTAAGTCTGGCCAATCACATTTAAGAGAAGTATGTATGTGCCTATGGGAAATTCTTAAAAGGGAGTAGCGAGCTAGGTGGAACTCTAGTCATCATCTCGACTCTTGAATTTGGAAAGCCCAAGCTGAGAATGACAAAGCAGAAAATATGAGCCATGATAGCATTGTTAAGGGTCATAGGAGGCCTGTACAGCCTACTTATGAATTCCTGTTCTTTTAGGGACAAATAAACTTCTACCACCTTAAAACTAATTTTATTTTGCTCTTCTTGTTAAATGAAGTCACATCTAAGCCTAACTGATACACACACCACAAATGGCTTCCTGAAACCTAGAGGTGACAGATTTCAAGCAGATAGATATGATTGACCCGTTTCCCAGGAAGATTCTTTATCATAATGTTTTCATCACCTAAAATTTAGTCTCAAGTGTTATTTGTTAGTATTATATCTGCTTGGGTACTTTGCAAAGGGCATGACTGACTACTTGACTGCATTTTCAAATGCATATGTTAAGTAACGGAATTGATTGCTGTTTTTCCTTCTTTGTGCTACTGAGGAAATTCAGTGATATGTCTTGGACATTCCTGGTGCCGACTGCTACATATTCCATATTCTAAATGATCACAATCCCAGTAATTATTTAATAAATCTGTATCTTTTTTTTTTTTTTTTTTTTGAGACGGAGCCTTGCTCTGTCGCCCAGGCTGGAGTGCAGTGGTGTGATCTCCACTCACTGCAAGCTCCACCTCCCGGGTTCACACCATTCTCCTGCCTCAGCCTCCCGAGTAGCTGGGACTACAGGTGCCCGCCGCCACGCCTGGCTAATTTGTTGTATTTTTAGTAGAGATGGGGTTTCAACATGTTAGCCAGGATGGTCTCGATCTCCTGACCTAGTGATCCGCCCGCCTTGGCCTCCCAAAGTGCTGGGATTATAGGCGTGAGCCACTGTGCCTGGCCATAAATCTGTGTCTCATTGCTTTAGAGAGTAAATGTTACTTTATAGTTTTATATATGATTTCCCACATATATAAAAAATCCCTGATATACAAATTACACACACACACACACACACAAAGCATACACATAATTGCTATATTTTTAATAAAATATATGGGATCTAGCAATATTTGAGAGCAATTCTAAAATCAGAGTCACAAAGAAAACAGTATATTAAAAATCCATGTAGAATTATTAATCTAATTTTCTACAATCATAGTTTTTAAGACAATTTTCTGTGGTACGAATAGTTCTCCAATTTGCCCTTCATAGGTGTAACATATGAATGTTTAAAAGATGTTTTATAAGGTGTTGAAATTTGTATTTTAGATTTCTTGTGTGACCAATTTATCATATTTGTTTATATATACAGCCATATATGTTTTAAGTAATCTTGAGAGACTTCAATAATTAATGATTATTCTTTCAAGTGAAGTTAAAACAAATTAGGTCATAGAAAAATAGATGGAGCTAATGCCTGTTTTAAAACAGTAGCAATTTTTGCATAGATATTTTGGAAGCTGACTAGATCTATTGCTTTATTTATTCTTTATTTTTTAAAATTTCAAATGTTATTTTTTAAAATTTCAAATGTTAAATATTATGTATCCATATGTTGATGACTTCTTACACATCACAAAATAGGAAACTATGCACATAAAGGCTAAGTTACTGCTGGATTCAAATAATAAGTTACTACAGACCCAAGGCATTTCAAAATTGAAGAAAACCCACTAAAAATTCTTTTATGTGGCTTTCAAAGTTCTTATAACAAAAACTGCTTTGAAACATGCTGGGAGAAGGACTAAAATACCACACACGTAACCTGTTCAGAATTGTATACTGTGGGCAGATTACCACCTGCTGTGGGTATATTTACTGGGAGTCATTGTTGAATTTCTATCATTAGATGGACATAATTTGGATAACAATATGCAGTACTATGGTCCTTTTTACATTTGCATTACTAAAGCTATTCATTTATTTGCAGTGAGATGTTCTATATTCATTTAATACTTAATACTGTTAATAAGTGAAAATGGATTTATAATGTAACAGATACATTTACATTTTACAAATTTTTCATTTCATAGCAAGAAACTACTTTCAATACTTGACCACTAGGGCATTGGTCTTTTCAAAGAAAATTACAAAAAGAAATGTGACATGTAAATGTATTAACTTTTTTTTAATGCTTTGACATATTCAATATTTGATCTTTAGACATAGCCATATATCCGTGTTCCTTAAAAGTAAAAGATGAGGTTGTCTGATATTTAATAAAACTTGCTGATTCCCTCAAGTAGATCCAATCACATGTTAACATTTCCGTGGAACACATTGGAAAGTAGTGTCTACTGACAAAAGATAAAATAGGACAAAAGGCAGTGCTTCCATAACAGAACACCTTACGTGAAAGAAAAAAAAAATTTCTTTCTATAAATTTGTTTGGTTTCAGTTAAGAGCCTGGGTACCATGGTGATTATATAACAGGAACATGTACCAAATTAGCTACAATGCTTATTAGTTGTCCTTTTTCAATAAGTGTTGTTGGAGACTGGAAAAAAGTGATATAACTGAAAACTCACAGGAAAAATAAAATCTTAAGAATGAACTAGAGAGCTAATATTTCCTGAATGCCTACTATGTGCTAGCCACCGGACTAGGCAATTACCAGTATTTCTCATTTAAGTTACTCTTGTTGGAAATAGTGTGCCCAATTACCAGTGGAGGCTCACTTCAGTCTCTTAGATGGCTCTATTGTGGTTATTGAGGCTCATAGCCTTACTCAAATGCAACCCCTTGATCAGAGAGTAATGGGATGTGATTATGAATTTTCAAAACAGTGGCAATAAAAACCTGACGAAGTCAGCAGAGGGGACCCAGAGTACCTATTTTAGCTCATAGTCATTTAGTAATTTTTTTTCAATAGGAAAAAATTAAAAAGCATAGAAGCATTTACCTTCTTCATAGCGGCATAAACAAGTGGCTGGTTCAAATCACCCTCATTTAGAGAACGAGGACCTCTGAGATCATTCAGTCCATAGTTTTCCAATTTTGCAAATAATTAAAGTAAGGTACAGAGAGATTACAAGAATCACATAATTGTCAGTTGTAGAGACAAGAGCAAAAATCAGCTTCCCTCTTGTCAATGCCCTAAAGTGCCACCAGTCACCTAGAAACATTGATCTATTGACTTTAAATCTTCAGAAAGCCAGTGTAGCAGAAGTTAAGAGTCCAGACTCTGAAGCCAGACTGTTTAGGTCCAAATGCAACTGTTGCCACTGTGTGATCTTGGGCAAGCTAAACTCTCTGTGAAACAAGTATCTCATCAGATTGCACACAATAATGAAAAAAAAAAAAAATAGGGCCAGGCACAATGGCTCTAGCTTATAATCTTAGCACTTTTGGAGGCCAAGGTGGGCAGATCACCTGAGGTCAGGAGTTTGAGACCAACCTGGCCAACATGGTGAAACCTGTCTCTACTAAAAATACAAAAATTAGCCAGGCCATGGTTGTGCACGCCTGTAGTCCCAGCTACTCAGCAGACTGAAGCATGTGAATCATTTGAACCCGGGAGGCAGAGGGTGTGGTAAGCTGAGATCATTCCACTGTCATTCTGGGTGAGAGAGTAAGACTTTCGCAAGGAAAAAAAAAAAGTCCTATGTGGATGAAATGACTTTATATTTGTTGAACACTTGAAATTTTGCTTTAAGTGTTACCAGTTAGTTTTTGCCCAGACTGGAGTGCAGTTCAGGCTGGAGCCTCAATCTCCTGGGCTCAAGTGATCCTCCCACCTCAGCTTCCTGAGTAGCTGTGACTTCAGGCATGCACCACTACTCTTCAGCTTATTTTTAATTTTTTTAGTGACAGGGTCTCACTATGTTGTCCAGGCTAATCTCAAACTCCTGGGCTCAAGCAATCCTCCCACCTTGGCCTCCCAAAGTGCTGGGATTGAGCCCCAGTTAGCTTTTAAATGATGTCTTCCTTCATTCACTTACACAACAGCAATTTTGAGCTCCTACTGTACACCAAGCATTGAGGGCACAAGTATGAAGAACAGGACCACATCCTCCCCTCTCCTCAATTAACTTACAGTCAAATGGAAGATAAAAATAAATAATTAGGCATTCAGATTGCATGATATTCTATGTCAAGGCAGTAGAAAATGATACTAGAATATCTAGGGGAAATACTTAACCCAAATTTGAGACTTCAGGAGCAATGTCCTACAGAAAGCACCTAGAAGTGTGGAGCAGTTTGATGTGAGAGGTGAGGGAAGAGTGTTCTAGTTAGGGCCAGCAGTGGGTGTGAAGACCAGCTGGAATGAATGTGGATCTGGAGAGAGCAGCTGTGGATTGTGAGAGTGGAAGAAAAGGAGACAAGAGTGGTGAGTAGAGTTCAGAGAAGAGTTCATGAGCCACAAGATAGAAATTAAAACATTAAGAAAGAAATGGAGAGCCCCTGAAGGATATAAATGGGAAACTGATACAAGATTTGCATTTTAGAAAACTCACATAAGCTAGGGGAGGAAAAAGGGGTTACTCTATTTATTCTAGAGGATTTCTAGAAATAACTCTAGAATGAGTATTTCTCAAATCATAACAACAGACTTTTATGATAAAACCAATAGATACACCAGTTATGGTGCAAAGCATGATAGACAGATATAAAGAAGAGTTAACTGTTGCTTTCAAGTTGTCCACATTATAAGGGGAGAAAGCAGATGCATACAGCTGCATGTATTACAATGTGAAAAGTGCTACAGCAGCAGAAGCACCAAACATTGTGAGAAAAAAACTTGAAAGAGTTACTAATTCCACTCGGAGGGTGTAATGAAATCCCCATAAAAATCCATTTTGGAATAGGTAGCTTATTTGGTTTGCATGTGTATAAAATGGGAATCCTCCAAATATGAATTCACAAGGAAGGCAACATTCATATGAAGGCATTATTATTATTATTATTATTATTATTTGAGATGGAGTCTCACTCTGTTGCCCAGGCTGGAGTGCAGTGGCACGATCTTGGCTCACTGCAACCTCTGCCCCTCCAGGTTTAAACAATTCTCTGCCTCAGCCTCTGGAGTAGCTGAGATTACAGGTGCGTGCCACCACGCCTGGCTATTTTTTTTTGTATTTTTAGTAGAGACGGGGTTTCACCATCTTGGCCAGGCTGGTCTTGAACTCCTGACCTCGTGATCCACCCACCTTGGCCTCTCAAAGTGCTGGGATTACAGGCGTGAGCCACCACGCCCGGCCAAAGGCATTATTTTTAAAGGCTATTAAAATTTCCGTTTGAGATAAAAGCTAGCTGTCTGACACTACACCCTATACCACTATCATCATTATTGTGAAAACTCTACAACATGATAACTAACCACACTGAGTGCTGGGAATAGGGGAGTTCTGCACTTCAACTCATGTGAACATTTGACCATCTCCCCAAACTTTCTCCAATTGTGAATCACCCCCAAATAAGCACTGAATAAGAAATTGTTGCAGGAAGTCAGGGACCCCAAATGGAGGGACAAGAAGGTGCCATGGCAGAGGAACATAAATTGTGAAGATTTCATTTTAATATGGACATTTATCAGTTCCCAAATAATACTTTTATAATTTCTTATTCCTGTCTTTACTTTAATCTCTTAATCATGTTATCTTTGTAAGCTGAGAATGTATGTCACCTCAGGACCATTGTGATAATTGTGTTAACTGTAAAAATTGATTGTAAAACATGTGTGTTTGCACAATATGAAATCAGTGCACCTTGAAAAAGAACAGAATAACAGCAATTTTAAGGGAACAAGGGAAGACAATCATAAGGTCTGACTTCCTGTAGGGTTGGGCAGAAAAGCCATATTTTTCTTTCTGTGAGAGTCTATAAAACAGATGTGCAAGTAGGAGAGATATCGCTAAATTCTTTTCCTAGCAAGGAATATTAATATTAATACCCTGGGAAAGAAATGCATTCCTGGGGACAGTCTATAAATGGCCACTCTGGGACTGTCTTATGCGGTTGAGATATGGACTGAAATACGCCCTGGTCTCCTGCAGTTACCCTCAGGCTTACTAGGGTGGGGAAAAACTCCACCTTGGTAAATCTGTGGTCAGACCAGTTCTCTATTCTTGAACACTGTTTTCTGTTGTTTAAGATGTTTATCAAGACAATACGTGCACCACTGAACATATACCTTTATCAGTGGTTCTGCTTTGGCCCTTTGCCTTGTGCTCTTTGTTGGACCCTTATCAGTAGTTCTGCTTTTGCCCTTTGTCCTGTTCCCTCAGAAGCATGTGATCTTTGTTAGATCCTTACTAGTAGTTCTGCTTTTTGCCCTTTGAAGCATGTGATCTTTGTATCTACTGCCTGTTCTTACACCCCCTCCCCTTTTGAAACCCTTAATAAAAACTTGCTGGTCTGAGACTCAGGCGGGCATCATGGTCCTACTGATACGTGATGTCACCCCCAGCAGCCCAGCTGTAAAATTCCTTTCTTTGTACTGTCTCTATTTCTCAGCTGGCTGACACTTATGGAAAATAGAAAGAACTTACGTTGAAATACTGGGGGTGGGTTCCCCCATAAGAAATGACCAAACACATAGAAACATTCACACACACATACGCACACTTAGAAGTTAGTTTCTTAAATGTTACATGTTTTAATACATACAAAACATTTACTACCTTGTGAAACCAAGTGGTGCTTTTCCTTCAAAGATGGTGAACAAAGTATATAGATCAGAAAGAACAAAGAACTACAGATCTTAAATTATTAAAGCATGGCTTCTAGATTTTTTAAATATGAGGCTTGCATGGTCAGTTCTACAGGTTTTCAAATAATTGTAATTATTGTTCATAACCGTAATTATAAAGCTAGCTTAAGAAAAAAACTAGACTACCACATTAGGATTGTTAACTTAGCTCAAGTTACACTATGATCTTATTAGCTTTTATTCTAGGCTTTCCCTCCCTAGGGTTGAAACAGTGTAAGATAAAACAAGTAAAGGAGCCTATATTTTGATGTTTTAAAACTTCATTAATTGCTATGTGCTATCTCATAAGAGAAGAAAAGTATTTTTAAGAAGACCTATGAAAGGTACTCCCAAAAGCATAAATTATGTTGCAGTGATAATATGCCTTAGAAACCTCTTAGTAAAAATATTAGTCGTTCAAAGCAAATTGAATTCAGTGTCAGTGATACATTTTTTCAGATATTATGTACCCTGTTTTCCCTTAATTACTGAAAAGTACAGGGCCACTTTTAAAAGCAAAATCTCTCCTGACATCTTAGCATAACCAATAATGAAATGGAGCAGCTGAGAATTTAGTTGCTGGGACAGATGTTCAAGATCAGAATGGCGACTCCCTCATGCACCAAGTCCTCATTTTGGCATGATGATGATAAGTACTAGGATCTTAACAATTCACAGAGCTCACTGGATTTACATTCAGACACCAAACTTCTGACCTGAGATGAAAGAAGATGTTTTCATTCTAAAACTACAATAACGATTTCAGGATCTTTTCACATTTTCAGAAGTCTGAGGCAGGTAAGGTAGAACTACAAAAGGAAAATCATTTGAATTGATATTAAGAAACAATGCAAACTCTGGAGCCATGCTTGTGGGTTTGAATCCTGCTTTCACCTCTTCTCAGCTGTGGGACCTGGGTAAACTGCTGACTAGATGCAGGCCTCAATTTTCTGGTCAGTAAGAGTACCCACCTCAAAAGATAGTAGTGACGATTAACATTTAGACAGCTCCTGGCCACAGGGTAAATGCCATAAATGTGTTTCATAGTATTGTTCTGAGGATTTGGTCACAGGTATGAATATGGGTAGCATATAAACTCTTCTCTTAGAAATATTTTCTCAAAGACAGTGTTTGTGAGGAATGTTTATAGACAGAGAAGATGAAGTGCCTCTGAGGGGAGATAGTGAGATTGCTCAGGACACACAGTTCCACTCAGATGGCTATTCTTTCTCTTCTCTTTACCTGGTAAAAGAAAATCCTGACACATAAGAACAAAGTCTAACCTGTTTAGGAACACCAACAGTTACATGTATTGCAAAATAAAATCATGACAGGATTATGATTACGTAATGATACAAAGCCAAACCACAATGGTCAGTTGCAGTTAAAGAGTTTTTTCAGAAGTGTCCTCATATACTGCTTAAAGGGATACTATATGGGCAATGCCTCTCTCTTTCACATACACACACACACTCACACACACATTTTTGTCATATAATAAACACAACACTCTTTAGATGGAATTTGTAAAACAGAGTCAAATGCAAAGAGAAAGAAATAATTTATAATGCAGAAAAATCTACTGTTAATGTTTGGTATACAATTTTCCAAGCATTTTCTTCTGTATGCTTAGATTTAGAAAGTTGAAAAAAAGTTTGGTTTTGGTATTTTTTAACTTGTATCAAATATTGACTTGTATCTTTAAATTACCTTATAAATTATGATTTCAATAATTAAATGGTATGAAAATTTTGATATATATAATAACTTATTTAACTGGCCCTCCTCTGAGATGTTTCAACTACATTTCGGTAGTTTGTTATTTAAACCAATACTATCAAAAATATCAATGTGTAACTATCTTGCACATCTTTATTTCAGTTTCTATAAATTGACCACAAGGAAATTTTGCCAACATGATGAGTAAGTTATAGCTTCTACATTATTAATAATCAAATAGATGCAAATTAAAACAATAAACTTGAATACTGTTTTTCATAGGTTCATATAGTTTTAGTTTCCATTATTTAATTTTGCTAAATACCTATGTCATACTTAGCTTTCCTGTAATGTCGAGAATATCCTCCTGTCCAAAGAACCATAGCTATCAGTGGCCCAACCTTAGTGCTATCAATGGTCAGAACCATCTTTGTCACCCTTTTCAGACTTGGACACAGAAGCAAGACAAAATGGGAAAATATTTATAACTACCAATTATGTACTAAGATTAGGAAGAGGGAAAGAAGAATTTTAGTGAAGTAGGCATAGGGATCAAAAGAAATATGCAATAAAATTGAAGACATATTATGTACATTAAAGCAAAATAACATCAAATGCAAATTCTGCTCCACAGAGACTGGAGTCATTTCTTTTTCCCTGTTGCATGCAAGCCCCTACTGCATAATAAGTGCTCAATAAATATGTATTGAAGGAATATTAAAATGTAATGCAAACAGAGAGCCTAGGCTGAGAATGATCTTAGAATTGGTATTAATATGTAGTCAGAGTTAACATTTTTCTTTTTGAATAGAAATAGCTTAGTTTTCTTCTCTCTCTCTATTTTTCTTGTGCTTGAATCTTCCAAAACACTGGTTGGCATGTAATTTCTATGTAGTTATAATTATCTCTTTCTCTGTAAATGGAAAAGCAGAAGTTTAATTGATTGTATCACTGGTTCTCAAGCTGATGATGGTTTAGCATCCTTAGCATCACATAGGAACTTACAGAAATACAAACATGGGGACCCTACTGCAGATCTACTGAATTAGAAACTCTGAGGATGAAACCCAGCAATCTGTATGTTTAAAAACTCCTAAAGGTGATTCTGGTGATAAGATTTCAGAACCACTGATATAATCCAGGGCTATTCTCCCTTCAATATACTACATAGTCACACACACTGGTTTAGCCAATTATCTAGGACACAGAGGAACAGTGGAGGTGAGGTAAGAAACTTATGGTTTGAGAGTCACCATTTCATTACTATACAGATCAATATTTTCCATCCAGAAAAGGCAACCATGCATTAAAAAAGTCTCAATTCACAACACAGTAACATTACAGGGCCTGCTTTTGCACATTAAAAAAATGACTATTTTTAAAAATACTCATTGTAATGTAATAATTTGTTTTATTGCCTTAAAAATATTTAGAATTATAATTATTTAGCACATTACTTTTTACAATAGGGTTATTAAATAAAACAAAGTATAAGTGTATAATATTTAAACATTGCCAAGGCAAAGTAAAATAATACAAAATAGTACAGCTCCTTAGTATGGTTACTGTTGATTATAAAGATGGCTGGAAGAAGTCATCCGTATTACTTTGACTGCACAATGTTCACATTAGTAGCCACATATAGAGTCAGTGTCAGTTTTAATACTGGCAATATAATTACGAGATTAGTTTTCTGTTCTCCCTGACAAAGCCATTTTTAGATGCCGTCAACCAAATCCTCTTGGCTCCATGGAGACATGTGCTACATAAACACAAAGCATTATTTTTGCTCATATCACATTATTGTGGAGATTGGTAAATGGAGGAGCACTATATCAAATATTAATAGTTTTTAAGCATTGAAAACTGTTTTACACCATACTTAACAGCAATCTAGCAAATTGAAGACCAAGATAGAAGGTCATCTTTCACTTAATTGTTCTGAATTCCAACCCAGTTATTCTAGATATAGATGCTTCTCTTTATGAAAGACTAAACTTATGCAAAGACCTACAGCTGCTAAATTTAGGACTGATTTAAAAAATATCCAAAGCTAATGAAGCACCACCCTAATAGATGGGCTTTAGCAGATGCTCCAAATATAGTTTTATATTAAAACCTAGACCACTATCCAAATAGGAAGAAAGGAAACAAACTAAATGTGCCATGAAGAATGATCAAATACCTCTTGCCTCACTAGAGCACATCGGTAACAAATAACCTGCATCTTTTTTTTTTTTTTAGAGGGAGTCTCACTCTGTCGCCCAGGCTGGAGTGCAGTGGCGCCATCACCGCTCACTGCAAGCTCCACCTGCTGGGTTCACGCCATTCTCCTGCCTAAGCCTCCCCAGTAGCTGGGACTACAGGCGCCCACCACCACGCCCGGCTAAATTTTTTGTATTTTTAGTAGGGTTGAAATGTGTTAACTAGGATGGTGTCGATGTCCTGACCTCATGATCCGCCTACCTTGGCCTCCCAAAATGTTGGGATTACAGTTGTGAGCCACTGCGCCCGGCCCAAATAATCTTCATTTTATTCCTCCCTAAAAGAGAGAGTCACTTTATACTGAGGATTGCTTTCTTAGTTGATGCTGATTTCTTTTAGCTTTTTGTAAATGGTGGTCAGTAGTAGTTACATGTATGGGTCTTCAGTCAAGGTTTTATATTACACTCTTCGTTTAGCACTCATATTGTTTTACGTGAGTTACTGGTTGGACGCTCAGTTTTCTCATACACTAAGTGGAAATTTTAAGGGGAAAGATTGTTGTGAGGATTAAATTATACATACTATATAAGGGATACCATATTAAATATTAAATATTAAATATAATTTTAGGAGTATCTGGCAGAGTATAAATATGCAATACAAGTTGCTATTATTAAAACATAATCTGAATTTAAATGAATCACAATTTAAATCTCAAATAAATTCCGTAAGCCTACTTCTACCCTATTTTATTTGATGTTGTTATTTAGACATTCCTTCACGGCAACTTACTCTGAGGTGAATACAACTGGGACATTAATTCATTCTTTAATTATTTTTCAATTATTAGTACTACAGAGTATTTGTTTTGCTGTCTATTAAGAGCTGCCACTCACCCAAACTGGGAATGGTTTGGCAGTAGGTTTAGAGGATGTGAGGGTGTACTTGAATTTCAAAATAAAAGATAATTCTATTTATTAGAAGTTATTATCCTTTCCCATTTTCAGGCTTTTGCAGAGAAAATATAGAATTACTACATTTAAAGGCTTTGTGGTCCAGCTAAAGTTATTTATATGCCTTGATGTATTGTTAGTGAGTCCATAATATGCAAAGTTTCACCGATTGTAAAAATAGTTATATATATTATGCATTTTTATGTATTCCATGTATTATTTCAGGAAAACTGACATCAGATACTAGTAATATTTGGAAATTTGAATTGAAATACCAGTAAAGGCATTTGTACATATCACATTTAACTAAAATACCAATGTAGACATTTGGGAATATATAGTTGCATGGTAACTATATGTATTAGCTTACTTTATATAGATTACTTCTCACCCACTGACTATTAATATAGATTGCATATTAAGGGTCTGTTTACAGACCAGAAAGACCAAAATGTTTGCCTCAAAGTAGTCATAATCATAATGCAAGTATACTTAAGAAAACTGTAGAAATGTAATGATTGGCCTCACAATGATTCATGGATCTTTAGATTTTGCCATTTGGAAGGCAGTTTAGAGTTGTCTAGTTCCATTCATATATGACAGAAGCACGGTTCCTTAGGTATTCTCCTTGGAAATTGGTCATGTCATAATATAAAAGGTCAACTAGTAATTTTTTTAAAAAAGTATCATTTTTTTTTTACCCAAAAATGCAACTTAGAGTTGTCAAGTTCCATTTCTTTTTGATAAAAGTACCTTTTCTCTTTGGAAATTGGTCATCTAGTAATAAAAAATGTAGCATTTTTGAGCACTTTATATGTGACAGAGTCTGCATTAAACCTTTAACACATAGTATCTTCTTTAGTACTAATATTCACTTCATGAGGTAGGTGCTATTACCATTCCCACTGAAGCTCTCAGAAATGAGTGATCAGATCCACAAGGGCTGATTAGTGCAAAAGTAGGTTCTCAGACAAGCCAGTTCAGGGCATGCAAAGCTTGTCGCTTCGGGAAGTAAAGATTCAATTCCTGTTAATGTGATCTTCTTGAAATTCAGATGCAGTTGATCACTCTACCACTTTCCCTCCCTAGTGTTTTGAATTATTAAATTGTATAGACCATTGCAATAATCCAAACTATTTCCTTTATCCCTGGTAGCTCGTTAGAACTTAGTAGGCAGATACTGTGTTCTGCTTTCTTCTTCAAACTACTCCCTAATTCTTCAATAGTTTTGTGGCCCTTGATTTCCAGACCATCACCATCCTTATTGCCATTTTCTGAATGGACTCCAGATTTCTCCTGATCCTATTAAATGTAGAGTCAAGAACAATTACGGAATCCTGGGTAGGATTTAATAGGTAGGGAGTACATAGGAAATATTAGTTCCTTTCTTTCAAACAAGTCATATTGGATAGAGCAGTAAATCACTATTTATGCAGGTACATAAGTCCCAATACTAATTTGTACTGTGCTTGCAATAAACTGTAATTCTAAGCATTTTATTTATGCATACACTCTTGATAATTCCTATACCCTTTCCCTTATATTTAATCAGTTATCTTTGTGAACCTAAGTTCGGATTTTACATTCATCATTCCCAATCTATTATTTTTGGTTAAACTCATTCATCATCCCTTTAGAGTTCTAACTGTAGGAAGTAAACATAGGGATTAGCTGTCTTTCCCAGTGTTTGATGCACACAGATATGAAAACCTTGTTGATTATATCTCATCCAAATATTTTATTTGAAAAAAATAACAATGTAGACTTGGGCAGGCTCACGAACAGATAGGTGATTTGTCAATATAGCTCTCATCCAGTCCCATTACTGCCCACTTCCTCTCAACTTGTACCAATCTATTAATAAATTTACTTAGATACAGTACTTTCATCAGATCTTTTTTCAGTGCTAATTTTTCCTTTTTTCTTTTTCGGTAGCCCAGGCTAGAGTGCAGTGGCACAATCTTGACTCACTGCAACCTCCCCCTCCCGGGTTCCGGTTCAAGCAATTTTCCTCCCTCAGCCTCCTGAGTAGCTGGGATTACCAGCACGTGCCACCATGCCCAGCTAATTTTTGTATTTTTAGCAGAGACATGGTTTCACCATGTTGGCCAGGATGATCTCCAACTCCTGACCTCTTGATCTGCCCGCCTCAGCCTCCCAAAGTGCTGGGATTACAGACATGAGCCACCGTGCCAGGCCTCATTTTTTCAATAATGGCATCAAATGATCTTCAGTTCTTACACAGCATCTCTATAGAATTCCTCTTATCTACAAGCCTACCAATCCATTTTATAGTATTTGGATTTATTATTGATTATTTTACAATTTCTTATTAGCAATTGCTAAATAAGGGTTTAGAATTTTGTTGGGTATTCAAGTCAAACGCTGAAACCTACTACCTTTTCTTTTTCTTTTTATGTTATTGTATGTATTTCTTATTTTTTTTTCTTTTTTATTATACTTTAAGTTCTAGGGTACATTTTCACAACGTGTAGGTTTGTTACATATGTATACTTGTGCCATGTTGGTGTGCTGCATGCATCAACTCGTCATTTACATCAGGTATAACTCCCAATGCCATTCCTCCCCCTACTCCCCATAATAGGCCCCGGTGTGTGATGTTCCCCTTCCCGAGTCCAAGTGATCTCATTGTTCAATTCCCACCTATGAGTGAGAACATGTGGTGTTTGGTTTTCTGTTCTTGCGATGGTTTGCTGAGAATGATGGTTTCCAGCTGCATGCATGTCTCTACCTCTTCTTTTTAAAAAAAACTTTCAAAATATGATTCATTTAAATTACTGATGTAGGCATAAAGGTGATTTTATTGAATGTTTAGTTAATTTGTTAACCAGAGTCATTTTCAAAATATTTTCACCTGATACAAAAATAAAAAAAGACAATAGAGTTAAAATACATAAATATAAATTAATTGAAAATAATAGCACAAACAACTCAAATGGAAGAAAAGTTATTTTTTAATAGTAGCAGGTCACTGTATTCTTCTAGGAATTTTATAAGTTTATGTATAACTTTTAAAAACTACTTTTCTAATAAACTCTGGAAACTTTCACTTGATGAAAGAACAAATTTTACTTTCCAAAAACATTTAGTATTTTAGAGTTAAGGATGATAATACACTGTGAAAGAACAATGAAGTAGGTTTGCTATCTAATTACTCACCCAGCAACCCATCCATGTCATCTCTATACACATCTAGTAAACACCTTTGAGAGGCAGTTTTGACATTGGATTGAGGAAAGGACTTGAGGTTAGGACACCAGATTCACATTCTGTTTCTGTCACTTAACTTCTTATGTAACATTAGTGTTCCATTTCCTTATCCATAAAACAGAATTAATACTACCAGCCTCACTGGAGTGTGAATATTACATAATATAATGGATTTCCAAGTGTCTGGTGTAATATTTACATATTGATGATGTCAGTAAACACGGTTAAGATTCTAATAAAAAATGGTTATTTTAGTTCTCAGGTTGAAAAATATCATTTTGAATTTTAATTGTATTTAATTTAGGACTTTTTCATAATCCTTTCTTTTTTTATAAGTCTTTTATAATTTCATTAAAAGCCCCTGCCTTTGATCTCTGCATAATCCAGTTACAACAAAGCAATATCTGGTACCATTGGAGGCCCTGGCTGTTAAACAATTTGATTATTGCCCTGAGTCAGACTATCAGGTGACCCTCTACTTAAACCATACCTATGTATGCCCAGGGTGTATAGTCCCTATTTTAAAGAATTATGGTATACTTTTAGAAAGAGTAATGTTGTTGTATTACAATCTTTACCTCTAGCCATATTGCTCTTGCAATTTTGGAGAGCTTAGTTGAGAATTTAAATGCAGGAAATATAAAAATCACAACTATGTGATGCTTCCATCAAAGATCTGTAATTGATAAAGTGTAATGATGACATAGTCTGTCCTCAAGACTGATTAAATTCTAGTACTCTATCCATCTTCATCAGATTATTCTTGAAAGCATAATTCAATTATATATGTATGACATGTATAATTATAAACAATGTTCATGGGCTACTTGAAGAACATTCAAATGTGTTCCAAAAGGAGTGGTTTTTAAATGTTAAGAAAAAGTCTGGTAACTTTCATGTTGAAATTTCTCAAGCATAAGTCCTTTGGTTCTTGGTTTACATTGCTGAGCTATGACTTGGTGAATCATCTTTGTAAAAGAACAACATAAATATAAATGCAAATTGTAAGAGTCACTTTTACAGTGGGGGGAGTTCCCCCTCTAACACATGAAGATACTCTGAAGATTTTACAAAATTCACAACATAATTACCTTTTCTTAACAAAGATGCAAAGATATAGAATGACTTTAACATAGTTTATTTTTATCAGAATAGAGCATTTAGGCTGTGTCTTCAGGCTGCATTTTACTTCTTTGCACAGTGCTTGAGTGAACATCAGTGACCATGATTTATGTATAGAAAAGGGAAAAAATGCCTGCTGTGATATGAGTGGCATTTTTAGATACAGCGAGAGAACTCTCAAGGTCAAGAATAGAAAGATCCTTGGAAAATGCACAGTATAAACATTGAATCAATGGAAGAAATTATAAAGGAAAGGCAAGATATATGTAGTAATACCAAACAGCAAAACTTTAGTACAATAACCATAACACTTAGTACTAGAGAAATGGTAAATATATAGGAAAATATACAGAAAAATGGTAAACATATAGGAAATAGATAAAGGAGAATCCAAAATATGTAGTAAGATAATTCTATTTTCTGAAGTACATAGCCACATCCTTAGTGGACAAAAGATGGGTAAATCATTTTGACAAAATTTATTTTGCAGATATTAAGGGAGAAATGAAAAATTTGAGCTAAAAGCTGTTGAGAATTTCAGTAACTAGTGCATTACTCTCACATATTATTTTAAATGTTCAATAGTTTGGAAGTTAATTAGGCAATATATATCTCCTTGGTTTACATTTCTTAACACTTGTACTTTCTCTTCTGCAACACTATATTTAAAAATAATGACTTAATGTAATGTCCATCTTCTCTTCCAAACTGCAAACACTTCTTACTTAGGGGGCTCACCTGACTGATTCCTACTTTCTTTCAGCACCTAACACAGAGTGGATATTCAATTATATTATGACTAAATTAATGAGTCTCCACATCATTTAGCTAATATTCTCATTCTTGGGAAATCAACTCAGATTGATAATTCAGAAGGACAAAAAGTGTTATAACAATAGCTAACAACTATTGAGCATTTGCAACCTATTGGTTTCCATAGGTTACCTTATTTAATTCTCATGATAGATTTATCAGGAAGCTACCATTCTGTATCCATTTAGGACACAGGTGAACTGAAGCTCAGGGATGTTAAATAGGATGCCTAAAGTCACACTACTATTAAGAGGTTCTGACAGGATTTGAGGCTTATTCTGCCCAACTTCAAAGCCCAAGGTCTTAAACATCAGTATGTTGTATAGTACTATAAACTGTTTATGACAAAATTACTTATAAAAATAAAAACTAGGATGATCTACCTAATAATATGGAATTAAATATTCATATAATTTATACAATTTAAATAATGACCAATATGGAAATAAAAACAAGTTATGTATAAGAAAAAAGAAGGAGCTTACACAGTATAGTATTTCATTTATAATGTATGTGTTCATAAAATCAGGATAGAGGAAATTCAAAGTGTGTGAAGATGACTGAGTTAATGGTATATTTGGTGTTTAATGCCAACAGTGGCTTTTAATAATTCAATATGAATATTTGAGTCTTTTTAAGCTTCCAGCTATAAGTAAGATTATATACTATTTTTCTTTCCATGTCTGCTTCATTTTACTTAGTATGATGTCCTCTAGGTCCATCCATGTTTTGGCAAATGGTAGGATCTCCTTTTCATTTTTTTATTTTTTATTATTTATTTATTTATTTATTTATTTTGAGACGGAGTCTCGCTCTGTCGCCCAGGCTGGAGTGCAGTGGCCGGATCTCAGCTCACTGCAAGCTCCGCCTCCCGGGTTCACGCCATTCTCCTGCCTCAGCCTCCCAAGTAGCTGGGACTACAAGCGCCTGCCACCTCGCCCGGCTAGTTTTTTGTATTTTTTAGTAGAGACGGGGTTTCACCGTGTTAGGATCTCCTTTTTAAAGGCTGAACAAAAATACAGAGATAGAGAATAACAGTTGTTAGGGGGATAAGGAGAAGATGGAAGATGTAGGTCAAATGATACAAAGTAGCAGATATGTAGAATGAACAAATCTAGAGATCTAACGTACAACACGAAGACTAGAGTTAATAAAATTGTATAGTACCAGGGACTTCTGTTAATTAAGGACATTTTAGCTGCTTCTGTCACAGAAAAAAAAAATTCTGTGAGATGACAGATATATTAATTTGCTTAACTACAGTAATCATATTACTGTCTATATGTATCCCATAACATCATGTTATAACCTAAGACATACATAATAACATTTATTTTAAAATGGTGACATCTGAAATTGAAAACAGATGAAAAGTCTATTTTCCTCAGTATTTAAGACCCTTAGTAGAGAAACACGGAAAAGTCTATCTAGTTCACTTTATTTGAATTTAGAGAGTTTTCAAGCGATCTTTTTACTTTAAAAGGTGTGTGAAATTGAGAACATTTTATATTGCACATTCCACTGTGAAATTCATTGTGAATTCTATAGAAGTGCAGTAACAAATGGTAGCATGTGAGGCTCTGCTGCATTGGTCCCGCCAGGCACAGACTACCAAATTAAATATTGTGTGTGCACTCCTATACATGTCCAGAGTTTCGCTTCATATGAAGATTAAAAAAATTGCAAAGAGAAAGATCTACAGCATAAGTCAGCAGTGCAGACAGAGATGCACTCAGATTTAAATGAAGTAATCTGAGCAGTTGGTTCAAGTTTGAGATCAAAATTCCATCAGTCTTTCTTGGTACAATGAAAAGCGATTATTTTAATCCATAAATCCTGACATTCCTTTATCTTGGGTACCTATATGATCACCTCTTAAAAAATACAATAGTGAAAATCTGCTGGAATAAAAAGTGCTTTGTGGTTTTCAAATTGAACTACAATGCCCATAGAGATAACC
This sequence comes from Colobus angolensis palliatus, assembly GCF_000951035.1. Classification (NCBI taxonomy): domain Eukaryota; kingdom Metazoa; phylum Chordata; class Mammalia; order Primates; family Cercopithecidae; genus Colobus; species Colobus angolensis. Next base: position 7,855,811 of record NW_012121154.1, on the reverse strand, counting down.
ATGTAGGGCAATGCTCATCCTTAAGACATGTTCTAATCTCTGATTGAAAAAACAGAACACAGGGCTTCATCCTGCCTATCTGCCACACGGGTAATTGAACACTTAATTGTGATGTGGTGTGTGCCTACTAGTCAGACATCCTGTATGCTTGCTTCAGCATTGCCACCACGCTGAGCTGCATGCAAATGAGTAAAGCTAGTGACCCGGGAACATCTTCCTATTTTTAGGACAAGTGATGATTGAGCAGCAATGAACATAAACATCCTTTGTGATAGTGTCTACCTGCAGGTTTGGCATGTGGCAAATGCTCTCAAAATGTTAGTCGCTTTAAAATAGAAAAAAAACAAAACAAAACGAAAAACACTTTTGGATTTATAATGATTAATTACTCCCCTTGGCAACCTATTGCAGCAGCTCTGGAATGTTTCATTTTAGAAGGCAGTGAGACTAAGGGTGGGGTTGTTTATTTGTTGCTGTTCTACACAGAGTTTGGAGAAGCAGGGAAGCTTTGCTGTTGCAGATGCATCTGCCTTTTCTAGATTAGTGTGTGGGTTAGAAACAAACAAATCCACCTCCATTTTTAACAGGAATCCAAGTATTTCTAAGTTAGGTGGTCTGGGGACCAGACTTTGAGGACTGTCACTCATACCAGAATAAACAAGAAAGATACCTTAGATGGACTGGGAATGTTATTTTAGCAGCCTTCCTTCCATAAGAGCATGCAGTAATAGCTGTATTTACGACCAGCAAGCTCTACACTGAAAATTCTGACCAAAGTCCAAAGAACTTTTCAAACCAGGGTCTTTAACCTGCAGTCCATCCATTTTGAGAGTCTCTCTGGATGAGCTTCTGGGGCCTCTGTGAGTCTCACGGGATTATAGGCAATATGTGACATGTACTTTTTGTCTGGAGAAAGGTCCTACTGCTTTTGTCAGATTCTCAAAAGTGTTTAGGATCCCCAAATATGTTGTATCCCATGCTAAATGTTGTAATACATTTTCGCTCCCTTGAGATGAAAGAGCCAGGAGTTCCCCTAAATACCAATGTCAGTGATGGGAGAGCCTCGCAATCACGCCTTGAGAGAGAAGACTTCCCTGTCCACCTACAGAGGGTACTCCTACTTCCTGCTAAGGGACAATGCTTCCTTGATTCTTTTTTCTTTTCTCCCCCACAACTTTTAGTGTAAATTTTGGGGTTTGGGATCAAAAAAGATTATACAGAATTTATATAATAAATAATCTAGAAAAATTCTTGTAAACAAAGGAGTCTTTGATAATCATAGAAATAGTATTCATAGGTACACAGTATACCTCTACCCTCTGAAGTTAATGATTTGGGTAACTACATTTTGAAGACATTTTGCTGATTACACTAGGACTTAAAAAGAGTTTTGCAGCTCCCTTGGCATCCGGCTATTGGTAATAGGTGCAGCCAACATTTTACCCTAAATTTCTTTCCCACTATATTTGACTGCCTCCCAATACTATATTTGCCCAACCTAATACCATTAGCAAAGGGTGCAGCATAGCTTCCTTGATTCTTGATTCAGCGTTCAGAGCCAGGGAAAAGAAACTGATTCTACAGTCACTCAAGTGGTATTAGCTACCAAAAGTCAGTAGATATTTTTGTATTATTATTTTCTTTAGGCTTATAATCTTCAACTTGGTCATACTTTCATTCAATATAATACATTTTCTAGAAAATAAGTACAAGGAGGAGCATGATATTTTATGGTTATGTTTTGCCGTAAGTTATTTTAAGAGTATCTTCTTGAGAGAAAAAAAATATATTCATCTCATTATTCTATTTAAAGGGCTATGCAAGTTTCAGATGTACAATTTGAAAATTCAGTATGGCCATGCCAAATTGTGAAACATTTCTATTTTTAGCTATTTAGTAATTGTGTATGATTTTTAAAAATAATGTTCATTTACTGTTTTGTACTGTTAAGTGATACAACCATACTATGTTATAATTCTATGACTTCATTTATCAGTTTTAGGTAATATGCTTTGGCTCCACACTGTTACAGATGGTGCAATCAGTCAATATTGTACCTACAGGTTTCTACATATGGTAGTTACATGCTTGGTTTTTTTTTTTTGCTTGTTTGTTTTTTTTGTTTGTTTGTTTTGAGAAATCACTAAAATTCTTCCTGAGTTACTCTCCCAATGTTTTGTAATTTGTATATTTTTAATTGCCAGGGCATATACAATTCATTTTGGACTTTTTCATCAAATCCACACATTTCTTTCTACTACTTTTCTTCGTTCTACTAAGTATATTAATGCTTATCACCAGCCATTTGCTAAAGTTTTCCCTGTCATCCTTGATTGGCTGAAATTCAGTCTCTGGTATGTGAGCAGTATTTCTTGATTTGTGGCACATTCTATATTGTTTGTGGCTTTATACTTGATGAACATCTTGGCTGGACATGAAATCCGCAGCTTAAACTTTGTTTCCTTGAGTATTTCAGAGGTTTTGTTCCACTAATATCTAGTGCTGCATACAAACAAGGAGAAATCAAAGGCCAACCTGAGTTTTTTTCCTCCTGCAAATAATATGGTCTTTTTGGTTGGCCATTTAAAAGATGCTTTTTGTATTAATTTACTAGAATGTGTCTTAAGTACATATATCCTGAGTATGTAGCAGAAAGATATGTCCCAGCATTGACTCAGTTTTTACTGCTACATAATATATGCTTTTAATATATATGGTTATTCTTTTCTATTTTTAACATTTTTTCCCTCAAATTATATTTTTAAATATTTGTTCTGTTCTATTAGTTTTGGTTTTATTTTTCACGGACTCTAATTATGAACATACAACTTCTGCCTTGTCTGGTTTATGTACCTATCATTTTTTCCCTAATTCTTTATATAATCCATTTTAATTTTGATGCCTTGCCTTGCCTCATTATATCCTTTGTCTTTTTGCTGTGCTTTCTTCAGTGTCTATTCTCATGTCTCCTCTGTGTAATTCTGTTACATTTCTGTTATTTTAGTTTGTTTTAGTTTGTTTTGTTTGTGGTTTTAGTTTGTTTCTTCCATTTCACTGAATTCTGCCAATTGAAATTCTATTTCCTCCCACTGTCTTGAGTTCTTGCACTTATGATTCATGGTCTTCCTTTATAGTTGTAAAAGCTTTATTTTCAATGCATAATACAACTTTAGGTGACAGCTTTTATATCTGGCCTGTAGCAACATTTTTCTTATAAATGCTCATCTATTGACAAATTTGTTGCTTTCTTTCACATTTTTTTCTAATAGGATTTTGGTATTAATTGTCTGCCAGTTTTAAAAAATTATTTGTCTATTGAAAGAATTGTTTTTTCCTAGACAAGCTTTTGTGCACAAATTTCCTAGGTAAGTGTACCTATGGCTAGGGAAGGCAGAATGGTGTGTGTATGTGTGAACGTGTGTATATGAATGTCCAGAAGTGCCTTTGGGCTTCATAACTCAAATAAATCTAGTCTTTTTTCTTAAACTCTGATCCAAACTTGCATCCCTAGGATGGTCATTTACCTGAGGTTTCAGGCAAGGAGCCGGCACCTGGAGAAGCTCTTAGCCATTTTGTTGAATATGGGAACTCTGGCACAGGGTCACCCTTGGAAGTTAGAACCTAGTGTATGAAGCAAACACCTATTATAAAAACTATTTATAAACTATAGTCAGTGAACTTGACCATTTATCTGCATCTGAACAAACAGGACTCTAGTAGAAAGATCCTTAAATCTGGAGTTACACAGAAGGTAAATTTGGGCACACAGCACTTATGTTGTAAGTATTGGGTCAAGAAATGCCTGAAATACATATAGGCTCAGAGAAAATTACTTTAATTTTTGTATTGGGCAGTAATACTCAGTGGAAATAAATGTTTTGGCATTAAATGGACCTGGATTTAATCCAAGTTCTAAGCATAAGATCATGAACAAATTAGTAAAATTAGTGGTTGGCAGCATATCTGATTCCTAAGTGAAGTTTAATAAATGTCAGTTTCCTTCACCCTCCACACTGACATTGGTAGAAATAATGAGTTGTGTTTATTTAAAAAAATCAGCACCCTTAAGCAACAGGTGATAGTTCTTGGATTGAGTATTTGTTGGAGAAGATTATACAAGAATACAAGTGAAGAATAATTTGGTTAATCTCTGCACTCAGAATCTGGTGCAAAGAGGGCTTACCAACAAAAATAAAAAGAGGTCATATTTTCCCGTCATTTGAAATGCCTTTACCTTAGAAAGGTGATGGTTCATAAATATCAACATCCTATTCAAGGAAGCAGTGTGCAGTTATCCGCAGTGGCCAATAGAGCCTAGTTCATGAAGACCAGGATGGGGATCCTATAACAAAGTGTGATTAAACCTAGTCTTAGTCTTTCAGCTACTTGAAAATCCCACAAGTTGAAGTTCTAACAGGTTGAAATCTTCAGCTGAATTTCCAACATGTTGAAGTGATGTGCACTTCTAATGTCTGTCTTAACTTCTTCCCCAGTATTTTGGTAAGGTGCTGGGTACCCTACATTATCTTGCTGCAGAAAGGAGAACTGGATAACTTCTTATACTCATCTTCAGGCTATCTTGGCCCTGGGACCAGAGGTCTGTTCCTCAGCTCCAGATCCACTTGTTTTCACTGTCTATTTAGTGATCTCACTTTTCTTGAACTTGCCCATCACCTTTCTGGTTTACTTGTACTGCAACAGAGGCTAATTCTCAATGAGAACTCTGTAAGAGGGCATACCTACCTACTAGGTTTCTCCCTGTCTTGGTCTGACATACTTTACTCACTTTAAAATGACACATTTAAGAGTTTTACAAGGTAATTTGACGGAAACATTAATGAGCCAGAAATTTCATTTCTTCCCGTTAAACCTTGACAAAATTGGATCATCAGAAAGCAAAGGGCCTAGGCCTTGTTATTCATTCTCTGCAAGAATAACTCAGTCCCTTGTGTTAAGATAGAGTATTATGCTCTCAGTACTGTTCGAGCTCAGTAAAAGAAATGTCCACTGAACAAAGCGCATCTTTTTCAAAACTGTAGTTGAAGACATGGTCTGTTTTGTGTCCCAATATCTCTTACAAAAGAACTAACAAAGTGGGTTTTATCTTCAAGTCAATGTCAAGATAGTTTTTCTCTGTAGAATTATTTAGATTTTTTTTATTATGCAATTAAAAGGATATAGCTAAGAAACTCTTCTTAATCTGATATTCCAGAAAATTTAGAATCATATTCAGTGCTTATGTACTTGTAATTTAGTCAATTCAGATACCAAGTACCACATATTATTTTGCTTCTCTTGGGTGACTTGTTTATTTTACATTTTCTTCATGTTCAAAACACTAATCTCTTCACTAATTATCATGAGGAGTCACTTTCTAAAAAATTTGTTTATTTATTTATTTATTTATTTATTTTTGAGACAGGGTTTCACTCTTGTTGCCCAAGGTGGAGTGCAATAGCACAATCTCGGCTCACTACAACCTCTGCCTCCTGGATTCAAGTGATTCTCTTGCCTCAGCCTTCTGAGTAGCTGGGATTACAGTTGTGCGCCATCACGGCTGGCTATTTTTTTGTATCGTTTTTAGTAGAAATGAAGTTTCACCATGTTAACCAGGCTGGTCTTGAACTCCTGAAATCAGGTGATCCACCCGTCTTGGCCTCCCAAAATGCTAGGATTATAGGCATGAGCCATCATGCCCAGCCTGAGGAAGCACATTTTTACATTTTCAGCTTTACTGAGGCATAATTGAAATTCAAAAACTTGCATATATTTATTGTTCACAATTTTATGAATTTGAATATATGCAAATACTCATAATAACATCACCACAGTCTAAGTAATATACATATTCAGCACCTCCAAATGTTTCCTTGTGTCACTTTGTAATTTGGGGGGGGTGCAAAATATGGTAATACGGAATACTTTACACATTTCTGTGTCATCCTTGCACAAGGACCATACTAATCTTCTGGGTATTGTTATAATTTTAGTATATATGCTACTGAAGAGAGCACCATGAGGAACCACTTTGCATATCCTAATATGAAAGGACAAGAATAAAGCTATCTACGTATTTCACAGACGCTTTTAGATTTGACACTTTGCATCTAAGACTCCAATATAGCTATCTATGTATTTCACAGACACTTTTAGATTTGACACTTTGCATGTAAGACTCCATATGAAGGAAGAAGAAGACATTTATATATTTTTTTATTATTGATTTTCACCATCCTGATGTATTTTCTTTAAAAAATGGCATTGGCCCCAAAACTGGCTAATTATTATTTTTTAAGTTTGAAAGTAATATGTATTGTGTTAAAATAATATTAAATTGAATATTCCACTACCCCTAATTTCCCTGATTCTGCTCCCTGTAGCTAATCACTGCTAGGAGTAGTTTCTTATGTAACATTACAGGAATTGCCTTCAAATTACTTTCTAGTTTTCATTTTCAATAGATCACTTCAAAACTATTTACAATGTAGCTAGAGTATGGATTATAAAACCAAACAAATAATTGAGGGTCACTTAATTATCAGTCAGCACTAACAAAAAAGCAACAATACTTAATCAATTACATCCATCCATGTATCTGTATACAAGCTTGTCATGCCCAATTAACTTTACATAGAGATTGCATTTTTAAAAACATAATGTATAGATTTTTAAATTGTGGAATTTTAGATCTGAGAGCAACCTTATAACTAAATTAGTGTTATTTCCTCATTTTATAGGTAAGGTAAGTAAGTGAGGACTGGATATACTAGTTCAATGAGATGAATCCAAATCCCTTGACTCCTGACTGTATATGAGATAATGTCAAACTCTGCGAACTAGAGATGTAACAACTAACTATGGATGCTCAGCAATTTAAACGAAATAAAAACACAGCTACAAAACACTTCACTGGTTAAAAAAAAAAAAAGTACAACGAATCAATCTTAATTACGTCAAAAACATCTGAGGACCAGTATTACACTATGAATAACAGAATTACTTACTCCCAAGATGTTCACAGGCTAGCTAGGGAGGTAAGACATAAACACGTTTTAGAAATCTAGCAATGCAAAGAGAAATGAATATAAAATAACTTACAGGATTGCTATAGAAATGAGCAATTTCTATAGGAACAAATGCTATAGGAATGAGAGACAGGAATAACTTGTGCATAGTGATGGTGTCACGGAGGAGGTGGCATTTCAGTCAGGTTTACAGGCTACATAAAAGAAAGAGGATTTCTTATGCCAATAAAAATAGATATAAACAAAGGTACAAAAATGAGAAAGTTTTGGTGTGTTCAGAAGACAGTGAGTACCTGAATTTGACTGGAACTTTGGATTTGCACATGCAACAGTTGACAGTATTAAATGGCAGGGATGCTTTGGTGGATGGAAGACTCTAAATGGCACACTCAGGAACTTGCATTTTACCTTGCAGGTAACAAGAAACCACTGAAAGTTATTAGGGAACAGGATAATATAAAAGTGGCATTTACCTGGGTGACTCAGGTAAAGCATAAGCTAGAGAATTGGGGTTAGGGTAAGAGTTGATTTAGAGGAGTCAGTTAAGAGGTGATCCCCAATAGTAGTGCTTGGGTACCTGTGGAAAACGATCCCTCTTCTGATGAAATCTGCCCTGTCTTTAATCTCTCTGGATAACTATGAGAGACAGATGATCTCAAATGAGTAGATAATCTGCAGGGTGACTCCAAGAATGTCCACATCCATCTATTTATTACAAATTGTTACGGGTTGAATTGTGTCCTCCTAAATGCCTACATTGAAGTCCCAACTCTGAAGTACCTCAGAATGCCACCTTGTTGGGCAACAGGATCACTGCAGACATAATTACTTAAGATGAAGTCATACTGAGTAGGGTATGCCCCAATCCAATATGACTCATCATGTCCTTATGAAAAGGAGAAATGTGGGCACAGACACATACATCAGGAGAACACCAAGTGAAGATGATGGAAGAGATCAAGTTGATGCTCTATAAAGTCAAGTAGAAGCACAGATTGACAGCAAATCAGCAGAAGAGGCATAGCATAGATCCTTTCTCACAGGACTCAGAAGGAACCAACCCTACTGACAGTTTGATCTTGAAATTCTATTCTCTAGAACGGTGAGAAAATAAATTTCTGTTGTTTAAGCCACTGAATTGTGGTACTTTGTTACAACAGACTGAGCATACTAATGCATGTATGAACACTAGAGTCTAAGAATCCAGGAAGACACTAAGTCTGAAGGTTGGATTTTGATGTTCTCTTGAGGTATAGAGTGCAAAAAATGCTATTAACTAAATTTGCTAAGTTTCAGAATTGAGAAATTCTCGTAATATTTGTTTCTTGGATGTGTTCTAAAAAAAAATCTAAGAATTATGAGGAAGAAAAAGAGTCTAAGTTAAAAATAAACTTTGAGGCTAAATCACTTCTTGGTTCTAAGGATTCTGTGTGATAGTAACAGCTTTTTGAAATATGTAGTCATAACTAGCATCTTAAGTGTATGCCTGAGTTCAAGATTTTCATTTATTTTGCATTCACTATTCCTTAGCCAAGAAAATCACCCCTTATCCATTATTTCCACTGTTGCACAGAAAACTGCCAAATGTGAAGAGGCATATTAAATGTAAAAATATTACCAAATGATCTGGCAATAAATTCCATGGTTAATAATGCTCATAGGTAAACCATTTCTACATTTTTCTCTTCTTAAAATTACATTTTACTAGTCAGATTAAAGGAAGAATAGACCTTTAAGTTAGATAGGATGAACAAAAGAATTTATAATTTTTGAGGGAAGAGTAATACCCAACACTTAGACTTTTTTGTAAGGTTGCCATTCTGGCCTAGTTAGTAAAAAGAAACCATCATTATTGTTTTCATTTTCTTATGAGTCCTTCCTTCAGCTCACTTCCTACTTAATTAAGAAATCACTTATTAACCCAAGTACCTTCATTTCTTCCCACTATCCTTGCAAATACTCATATAATTTCCTATGAACATTTCACTGCTCATAAAATTCAATCCAGTCTTGAGGTTTTGTTTTCAGAGTATAAAATTTACGATGAAAGTACTTTACCGTGAGTTTTTCCCTTCTTGTTTTCAACATGTGGTGGGATAAATTTCCCTAAACAACTTTTGATTCTGATTTATCTTGCTCGTTAGACTGTTATTGCATCAATCCATTTCTAGGCACTGTTTTGTCTTGCTCATCAGACTTACTGCATCAATCCTTTTCTAGGCACTAAGGCCCTCTGCAACTGTACTGCCCTCTGTACTGAGTCATTCTCCAGTTATCTGATCCACTAATTCTCTCAACGAAGTCTGTGCTTCTGGTAGTATATTTATCTTATGGTTTGCTGAACCCTCTATACTCCTGGGTTATTGCTCTTCCTTCAGTTTTTTACTGCTGGAAAACTTTCCATTCCTATGGCCAGTATCCCATGTTCAACCTTTCCTCACACCTTATCTGGTTTTCTTAGGCAGAAATGATCTCTCCTTTTGCGTTTTTAGAGCTGTTAGTTCACACAATTACACAATGGTTTGCAGGGATGTATCCTGTACAATTGATTATTGCTTATTGAATTCACATCGGTGATAATAGCTCTAATACACTATTATAGTAGATCTTATGTGAGCATAGAGACTCCAGCTGTCTTGAACATTCTGTCACTGGTTTTCAGATTCCCTGGAAATGTCATTTCTTTATTCGTGGCCATGATCCCATCAATTCTTGACTCCAGTGATCCTCACCGTTTTTGTCTTAATTCTAGAGTGTTCATCTTTACCTTTTTAATTTTGCCCTAACATGGCTTGAACAATGTTTTGTTTTACAAGGAGCATGTTCCATAAATATTTGTTGGTTGAAATAATGAATACTGAATGTCTTTCTGTCATGTTAACGTCTTACAGAAAAGTAGCACACTAAAACCATAACAAAAAAGATCTGTCAAATCTATATTTAATTCTTTACAATTTTATTAAATTATGTGAATACATGATCAATACTAAATGACTTCATTTCCCCTCAATCCTGCCTTAATTACTCAAACCTCTCTGTTCTTCCATAATCCCATGATTCATTCTGTGTTATCTTTTCTTCTTTGCCTCTTCCACACTGTGGATCACCCTATCTTAAGCATTTTTTTTTTTCTGTCTGCACAGCTTCATTGACATTGAGTGATTAGTTTTGCTTAGCTTTTTAACTAGGCCTATGTTACATGCGAATTATCTCACAGAGCTCTGGTCTTCTTCTCTTGTCACTTTCATCGTATACCTCTTCCTTGAGCTCTGTTCCTGCACTTCCAACTGACCAGACTTCCCATGTGGAAGAGCTGTTCTCCTCTTAATTTTAACATACATCATACTGAGAAGATTCCTTACAGATATACTCTGTTTATCCCTTTGGTAGACTTTAGCTGAAAAGTCCAAGAAACATGAATAATAAAAGCATGGAAAAAACTTAAGTACAGTTATTATTTGGAAATATTTCATGTATAGCTTTGTGTATATGGCCATAAACCTTAAACTGTCCCAGGATTATATCACAGAAAAATCTTAAGTAAAATTACTAGTGATCTATTATTTAGAGATTCAATACCAGTTGGTATCACGTATATGTTATCTTCTGATGACAACATATTAGCCTGAGGAATTATCAGGGAAAACTAGCACCATAAAATCTGATTAAAAAGCAAGCTAGTTGGTAAAGCCTTTACTCTAAAAATGTAAGTCAAGAATACTAAGATATTGCATGTGATAAAAATAAATAAAGAAGATCCAATCTCATTAATGAAATAAATAAGCATTTTTACAATCTGTGAACAATGCCTGCTTAAGAGATAATGAATTTTCCTGAAATGTTTTATTTGCCCCAAAGCAAAATGCTGTCATTTAACCAATCTTATTTCAGCTCTGTTTTAATGTGCTGCAGATCTTCTAGTTTAATTACACAAATAAAGAAAATTACAATGGCATTTTGGAGTGAAAATTAACCCTACCTCTGATACTATTTAATGTAATCAGAGTATGGTAGTAAGGGGAGACCATTTACTGTGTATATACGCTCTGACACTGTCTCCATTATATTTATTAAATTGTTTGATGCTAGTGCATAATTGTAGTTTGGATTTGTATGTCAGCAACATGGCAGGACAAAAAATATAACTAGTCATTGTAATGACCTTGATGGGCAAATCTGCCTTATCAATTTCAGTGTCTCCAGTAACTAGTTGCCCGTATGTAAGTGCTGAGTAACTTGTGTGTTGAATATTAATTTGAAAGGAAGTCTAGAAACTATTTTTGTCTAAGTTTCTAGAAATCAAAAAGACGAGTTCTCTGCTTTTTTTTTTTTTTCCGGCCATCAGAGAAAAACAATTTATCAGGTGAAGTGAAGCATTCATCATTTACAGCCACTTTTGATTTTTCTATTAATGTAGTTCATCACTTTTTTCCAGGAGAAAAATATCTTTAATCTGTTGTGAAAATAGGGTTTTATCATTTTTGAAACTTTAACAACATAAAATATATGTGCATTAATCACTATGCTCTCTTCTGTTTTAGAACAAAATATGCAATGCAGAGGAAGCCGAAGCATTGAAGACTGCAGGAGAGAACAGCAACTCTGCTCCACATCATTACTTTTGACAAATATTCAGGAAGTCTTAAAGTCTTTAGCTCAAAAAAAGACATCTCTATCATGTAAGCAAAACTATTTGTACCATTATTTTTCATTCACCACTTTCTATGTAATGCATTATTTGTACATAAAAGAGGCTATCTTTAAGGTTTTATGGATTTATAAAATGTAGCAGTGTGTTCATAATTTGTTGATTCATTCATTTTATCAATATCCATAAAAATTTATAATTAGGCAATACCATTTCTCAGTAGGAATAGGCAGATTATAGAAAAGGCTTAGGGATTTATAAAATGATACAAATATGTTCTTTTTTTTTTTTTTGAGACGGAGTCTTGCTCTATCCCCCAGGCTGGAATGCAGTGGCACCATCCTGGCTCACTGCAAGCTCCGCCTCCCAGGTTCACGCCATTCTCCTGTCTCAGCCTCCGGAGTAGCTGCGACTACAGGCGCCCGCCACCACACCCAGCTAATTTTTTGTATTTTTAGTAGAGACGGAGTTTCACTGTGGTCTCGATCTCCTGACCTCGTGATCCGCCCGCCTCCGCCTCCCAAAGTGCTGGGATTACAGGCGTGAGCCACGTGCCCGGCACAAATATGTTCTAAATACAACATTAACATTCATTATCTTGCAAATGTTGTTTTTGCTTGTAAGTATAACACTCGATTGGATATTAGGAAATCTGGTTGCTGTTTCTATCTTGCTTTGTAACCCTGAACAAGCATTTCACTTCTTAGGATCTCAACCACTTGCTTAGAAAAAGAAGGGATTAAATAAGATGACCTCCAAAGACTCTTTTAGTTGGTAATAATAATTTAAATATTAATAATAGCTAGCATTAACTATGTGCCAAGTTCTGATTATTTATTCCCCACAACACTCTTTGTGGTGCTGTTATTATTATTTTACCTCAAAGAAAACTGAGTCTAGAGAGGTTGAGCAATTTGGTCAAGGTCCCATGGCTTAAAAGTGGCAGTGCTAGAAAGTGAACCCAGAAGCATAGATCTATAATCTGTGCTCCTGCCTGCCACCTCCTACTGACACTTTTCATGAATAATATTACATGTTTCTGTTTATGGCATTAATAGAAAGTTTTATTTTTCCCCATTGGTGCTCAGGGAAAATTAGAATAAACTTTAGAGCCAATAATTTTGACTTTATAATCCTATCACTTACCCTTTCTGTGACCTTGGGCTAGGTGCTTACACTCTGCATCTCTTTTCTTGTCTGTGAAATAAGAATACTCACCTACCTCACAGGCCTGTGGTTTGAGTGAAAACCAAAAATGCATAGTCTAGGAGGCATTCGACCAATTTTGTTTTCTTTCCTAATGTTTAAGTACAGAAGCTGATGCTGAGGCCGGAACTTGATATTAAGACCACATAGTAGGCATTTTTAAGATTCACATTCCTAGTAGCTCAGATGACACTTAAAATCAGACCACTGCTGAACTGTGAGAAATCATGAAATAAAATTAAAAAGAGAAAAGCCTGCATGTTCCTCTAGGGCGTACGCAGTGCTCCAAAGCCTCAGAGGCTGGATTTTCTGGAAATTTGTTCATTTCAATCTTTAACCTCAGGGGCATGCAAATAGTCAAGATTGTCTGGTAATGAAACAACAGTTTTTAGAATTTCAGTTTTTGGTCTGTAACTTCATGCCCTCTGCCTTTTTAAAATGAATCTTTAAACAAGCACATAATTTATTTTAGTCTTTCAAGGACATCTTGGGAACACATAATTTAACATGTTTCATATTATAAAGAAAAAAATTGCTGTGAGAAAAGTAATAATAAGGACCTTGCCAAATTGTCTTATTATTACAGTTAATCAACATCAGTCCATCTCCCACCGTATAGTTCTGTTTTAATTGCAGATGTTAAAAAAATAAGGGAATGAACACTTGCATACATCTTCCTTTGAATTTCTGTGTGATGAAGGCTTAAGCAAATGTTTAAGAAGATGCGCTGAATGGAAACTAAATTGACAGTAGAATTAAGTTTGAGGAAGATTCAAGGATATGGATTAAATAGTCATTCTTCTTATTACAACTTTGAATTTAGATAAGAATCACATAGCTTTGTTTTTCTGCTAAGTTCTAAATACCTTGGTCTGTTACTGAGAAAATTATTGTTAAATATTTTGATGTTTAAGAAAAGTACCTCAAAAGCATCTGGAAATGAGGGAAATTATGTCCCTTTGCTTAATTGATTGTATGAAACAAATGGACAAACTAAGTTTAAATAGTGCATTGAGAAAAGTTATAGAATATTAATTTGTTCATTTAATAAAAACAGCTCTATTAAGTAAATGTTATTATAGAATAGTCCTACAGACCTAAAGAGTTCCTTCAGATTGGAAAATGAAACTGTTATTTGATTCTAAAACCAGGAAAAGTTGTATAAAGCAAAGAAACAATATGCTTCAAATTTTTTTAAAGTAAACTGAACTGTTGGAATGTATGCTTAATGTTAAAGAATGATCTGACATTTTCATATATGTCTGACATTTGAAACTATTGTAGGGTTAAAGAATTTAAATTAAGTAGGATTCATGGTGAATCAAAATATCATAGGACATTCTGTTTTGTCTTGTTATGCATCTGGTAAAATGTACTTGAAGTTAAATTTCTCTGTTCACAAATTTTAATGACTTGTAGTTAAGTAAAATAAGACACTACAGAATTGTACCAACACAGTGATTTCAGCCTTGCTATTAACTAGCATGTTGAAATTTCTTCAATGAAAATAATACTAGAAGAAAAACTGAAGAATTTGCTTCATATTTTATGCATGCAGGAGAAAGGTATAAATAAAGAGAACAGGCTGTTCTAAGTCTAATTCCATAACTACTACAGATGAATTATTATAGTATGTCAGATGTATCAATCTAGGTTGAAGTAGATTTTTTTTAATTAAAATGATTAAAACATCAAATGTAGCTCTGGTATTGTAAAGATGTATGAAATTATTACAATTCATGGAGTATTTCCAAACTTTAAAAGCACTTCAATGTGAAAGATGAACACTTTCTAAAATACATGGATCAGTTTGTGCTGTGCAGAATTCACATAAGCCAAAGCATTTATCAATTGACATGTACCTTAAATCTTTCTTCCACAGCTTCAATATTTTAAAGTGCCAGGCATTGTGGTGAGTGATTAAAAATGTCCGCTATTTCACTGTTTCAGTGATTCAAACTTGCATGGTCATGGGGCACAGATCTACAAGTAGATCAAAATTTTTAATTTATTTATTCAAATCAAAATCATGGTAATTTGCCATACTTTGTTTTTATTGAAATGTGGTCCCTTTTTAGGAATGTTGTATACTTTTCCTGCAGCATTAGAGGGTACAGATAACATCACATAGAAATTAATAATGGGAAGAATGCACCTATTGGTAAAGAATAAATGAAGCATTGTTATCTTTAGAGCAAAAAAAGAAAAACCACATTAAGCAACACTTCATGATTATAGGACTACTAAAAATAAACCTTCAGATTTTCATAAACTCCTCACAAAGCTTAGAATGTCAATTATGCAAAGTTAGACATGGATGACTCGGAGAATGCACAAACAGCTTTGTCTCATTTGGAGAAATCTTAACCGAGAGGAAATTTTGGAAATGGTGGTCAACCAAGCAGAGATCACTTTGAAAACATTCTCTCTATTGGTAGGGTCCCAAAGACAGCTTTCTAAATGTCCTGGGTTTCTTGAAAATGTTTCAGACTGGTCAGAGATTAGTAGGAAGGTCTCTTAGAGGTCATGCAGCTCAGGATTCCAGGCAGTTCTGAAATTTGTTAAACAAGGAGAAGCCGAGACTCTGCTGAAGCAGAAGCATGAGGGCGAAGGTGCAGTTTGCAATCTGGCTGTCAGCCCCACTCACAATGGGATGTGTGTTCCCATAGTGTATTATTACTGGAGGACTAACCTGGCCACCATATAATGTCAGGTAGAATTTAAGGAAACATTATTCACAAAGAAGGTATAGTAACC
This sequence comes from Colobus angolensis palliatus, assembly GCF_000951035.1. Lineage (NCBI taxonomy): Eukaryota > Metazoa > Chordata > Mammalia > Primates > Cercopithecidae > Colobus > Colobus angolensis. The sequence continues at coordinate 7,840,175 of NW_012121154.1, read as the reverse complement.
ATTGGTCTCAGATCCAAGAGAACCTTATCCCAACAGAGGAGGTTAAGAGTACAACTAACATGTTTAGACTCAAGGAAAATTCAGCTTAGATGAGCCAGTTTACAAAGTATAAGCTATACCAGGAGTGCCTCATGCTAGCTGAGTTTTATACTTTTGAGAGTCTAAAATTGGGAGCAGAGTCTTGCAAATTGTATAATAATGCCAACTAAGTAATTTTCCTAAGCCCTTCCAGTATGCCAGGATTAGTATTTAGTATGCCAAGTGCCTCTACATACTTTAACTTATTTCATCCTCCTGTCCACCCTAAGAGGTAGATTCTCTTGTCTCTATTTTAAAGTTGCGGAAATGTATACTTGGAGACTTGAAATGTGTTCCTCAGGAAAGGAGTTGCAAAAATAACAGGAGGCTGATTTAGCTCGCAGGGGTTGGACTATGACTTGCAAGAGTTTAGGGGGCAACAAACATAGTGGTCCTGGAAATGTCTTCTACCAACCACCCCCCAGCTGCCTAGGACCTCCATGTGTGGATGCAGCTTGGAGTCAAGGGAGCACTTCTAGCCCCTCTTCTTCTCAGTCCTGGCAGGGTGGTTTCCCAACACCCTCAACACATTCATGATGAATGAGAGGACCTGCACTGTCTGTGACCACTTTCTCTTCAGCCAAGGAGGAAGCCTTGCTGTCTCTGGCTGTGACATCTTCTTGCAGATCCCTTAATCAACAACTCCCAGAGCCTCCAGACCCAAGATGCATTTTGGAACCCCAGGACAATCCTGAACTGGCACCCGCCCTGGTGTGTGCCCTTTGCTGCTGCTACTTTGGAATCATCTCCTGCAGCTATGGCCACCACTTCTTCAAGGCAGTGATATTTCTCTCAGGCCTGCTGTCTGGAGCTCTGGTGATCTTCCTGCTCTTTCATAAGTGCTGCAGATACAGCTGAGACTGGAGGTGAGCACGGGTATCACACTGGGCATTGGACTCTTCTGCAGCCTGGTCACAATGTTGATTTGCAGTGTTGGGCTCTTCTTAATTGGTCTCCTTCTAGGTCTGAATCTGGATGCTGGGACTCTGCTGGGCACTGAGTCCATTTACCAACCACTTTCACTGGGTGCTGGCAGGAGGTGATGGTGGGGCTGGAACTGCTGGGAGCCCTGCTCATGCTTCAGTGGTCACATCCATTCATAGTTCTGGGCATAGCCCTGCTGGGTTCTATGGTGCTGGTGGCTTGTGCTGACTTCTTCCTGGAGGCGCTGGCAATGGGCAGTTGACTGGGAAAACGCTGGCAGGGACTTGCCTCCTTTCTGCTGGGATAGCTAGATTTTATTGGACTCCTGGCCAGCCTTGGGGGCTTCTAGGGCCCTGGCCCAGTGGAAGCTCATGGCTAAGGAACATGGAGGCCATGCTAACGTGATCTTGAGCTACCAGCAAAGGGGTGTCCAACTCCTTTAGATTTATCAGGAAGAGGCCAAGTAGCACCAGACCACCTCTGGGGTGGGGCTTTGTGAAAGTAGCTACAGGTGTCAGCTCCCTGCCAACACCAAGAGCCCTGCTGTCGGTCTGGCTCCAAGTTATCTCCAGAGTCTTTGAGAGCAGCACCTGGGACCAGTCCCTGAGGCCACAGTCCCCCACACTGACCTGGACCTGGGTTCTGAGTGTAGTTCCACTGTTCCCCTCACAACACCCTGTGGTTCTATGCAGACCTAAGCCTAAACTTCCAATTTTGCCTCCACCCATAGTTACAGCCTGAGAATACTAGGTGGGCCGGGCTTGAGCCCATAGGACCCACACACAAACTTACCTACTTCTTGGACTTGGGGATAGGGTCTGTGCTTCAACCCAGACCAGCCCTGTAGGGATATGTTTCAGGACAGATAGAGAGGAATTTTGTGAGGAAGGGAAGTGTAGTACCTACCTCTGTCCAATAAGAGAGGTGCCCTGGTCCCCAAAGAAACTCCCTCCAAGTTCCTTTCAAATTTCCTCTAAATCAAGTATGGCATTTACCCAAAAAGCCTTTTAAGTGCCCACCTCAGTATGCTGCACAATGGTAATATTAGAGGGTTTGTTTTTGTAGGAGCTACAGAAAATCAGGGTGCCTTAAAGGCATTTGATAGCTTACTCATGGGGAGAAGGGCACAGAGGAGCTCCAGGATACCCCAACTCCTAAGTCATTCATTAGTGAGTAGTTGGGTTTCTGGTTGACTTTTTCTCCTGGACCCAATAGGTGTAAGCCCCCTTCTCCTACCTCTGTTGGGATCCCTATCTTTCATGGTGCTTACCCTTCTCTCCTTCTCTACCTGAGCAATACCACAGGGCATTGGCTCACATGCCACAGTCTTGCCCTTTTACCCAAAGCAGCCTGGCCTTCAGGGGTGCATGGGAGAAAAGTGCCTTCCCTACCTCTCACTGTGGGTGATATTCATTTCCTCTTTAATCAGAACTTTGTTCCTGCCACTAATCCATTCAGACTCTTCCCCCTCTCACCCTCCTGCCCAAGATCTGTTCTCTGGTTCCCCAGACAGCATAAAGGAAGACATATTCTTCCCCTGGGGAGCAAGGTTATGACGGGAGAGAGGAAAAACATGGGAGCATGTGAATAAAATGGCACTGAATACTGAAACAAACAAACAAACAAAAAACAAACAAAAACAAAACAGGAGGGGAGAGAGTAGGAAAATTAAGGAAAAATCACTAAGGTGTTAGAACTTTCTCTGCTGATCTCTGTGGCCTTGTAGCTACTAGTTTTATGGTTTCCTTCACTTTCTAGTGGTGTTGGAGGTATACATTTTAAATTATAACTACATTTAAAGAAGTAAGTTCATTGCAACTGATCAGGACACAGTCAGAACCCACAGTCAACTCAATGGAGAGATGTTACTTGAAAGACAACCCAGATAGTTCTACGGGGCCTTTCACACAATGTGTTTGCCACTGCCATGACTTTTTTTGTTTTGTTTTGTTTTTGTTTTTGTTTTTTATCCCTAAATCAGATAGATAGACAGATAGAAGATGGAATGAATTCTACCTATTTTTTATCAATCTCTGTCTATTGCTTTAAATACAACAATCACTGTGCTTATCAAAACCCCCTTATTCTTTGTGAACTAATTAGTTATACTGACGAAAGACAATTGTCAGATATACAAATGTTTTAAGATGGAATCAAAACTTCCTATTTTGAAAGAGACAATTAACATATTTAAGAGATTAATATTTTCTGCCTTTTGTAGGTAAAACGATGTCTTTATATATAATCATGTCATATAGAAGCATATTAACGTGTCATTTTAAAATTAAATTCTTTGTAGCAGATATTACAGACAATATCTAGGAAATAACCAGAAATAAAAATGCCCATACATACATTTACAACATCCATCTTGCTTAAAGGATATAATTTTGTTTTGTCTATTGTACTTTGACAATAGTATTCATATGAAATGTATAATGATATGTGAAATAGGTTATATGAAAAGAGATTAATTCATAAAGCATAATTGTTTAGAGTATTTAAGAATTTAAAATATCACATGCATTATAGAGCCAGAATTTCAAACAATCATTAGAATTATTTTCTGTTGAGTTCTTATTCTGGAATTGCTAGTAAATAACATGCTATGTTACAAATCTCTCAGCCTCCACAATAATCTACATCAGCAGTCAGTATTAATAAGAATAGTGGACATGCACCTATATTCAGTAAGTCATGGCTTCTGCAGTGTTTACACTCTGTAATTTAAACATTAAGGGAGAAAAACAAAAGTATTTAGAAATGAAAAGCAAACAAAGTATCCAAATGTTTCCTATTTACAGCATTAATTTTTAGAAAACACATGTTGATCTTGATCTTAGAATGTTCTCAGTTTCCAAAGCCTTGATATTTTATTGACCTTCAAAAAAGAAAATAAATACAAACACCAGTCAAGATTAAGTGATACTATCTTAAACACTTTCTGATGAGAGAAACTGAGTGTAATACTGGCATTCACAGAAAAAGGAAAAAAAAACCACAATCAAAGTAGATCTTTATTTCTAGAATTAAAGAAATAGATTGGGTCACTGTGTTTAAATAAACCATGTTATAACCCACAGCATGACTGAATATAGGACTAAATACTAGACACATCACTGTGGGATTTTGTCATGGGGTCTTACTCTGTTAAAGAGATTACTCTTTATATCAATGAGTAATACTCATTCCTCAGGTCCAAAATTAAGAAGAAGAAAGTCTAGCAAATTTCAATTTTGCCTGTCAGTCCTCTCTAAAGCAGAAAAGGAGAAGAAATTTCTATGTTTAAATCTGCAGTTCTGTCTATAACCCTCATGTTTAAATCTAGAGATGATTACAACGGGTATTATAAATGATGCCCAAGGTCACTTTACTCATTTTGTGGATTCCTTCAGTATTGGAAATCTGACAGTCAGACTTGTTTAACTGTTCAAACAGTACAGAATAGCCAGAAGCTGTGATTTCTTCAGATTAGTAAAGAATAACCCAAAGGACTGGAAAGTCAAAAAACAGGTAAAGGAAGAGTCAAATTGCCAACACTGTACCTCATCAGGCTCGTTGACAATGCATCCTGGGAGACATGACTTTATCTTCAAAGTGACACCATGTGAGTTTTGCTCACTGAACCAGGCATCTTATGCAGGGCTCACAGCAGAGTAAGTTGCCAACTCAGAAAGGGCATACATGCTGACTGCAATTATGCTGACCCTCAGATAGTTGTTTGCCTATCAAGGAAACTATTTGTTCCATCAGAAAATAAAAATAAGCAAATAAAAGTAAGTACCATCACTTTAATGTCCTCTCTTAAGGTTGCCCTGCTTTATTTTTAACTTGAGATATAAAAAAGTCAAGTAAGCCCTCAGCCTTTTAGTGAATTGCTAAGGAAGTTAAATACAGAAACTAAGAGAAGCTGGAAAAGATCTATGGCATTAATCACATCACGTCCTTCTATCTCTGTCCAAAAGGGGCACAAGTAATCTATTTTGACCTAAAACAATGTTTAAGAAATGGAACCCCATCACTTCCCACAAGCCTAAAATAGGACTTAAGTGTATATACCTACCATTGCCATTTGCTGGCTTAGAAATATTGCATATGCCATCTAACTTCTTTGAATTTTATTTTTTAATTACAAAAAAATCCTTGTCTCCTATGTTTATGTAACACAACTAAGTATGATCATGTGCACAAAAATACTTGCAAGTCATAAAAATGCAAATAACATTATTAAGCTGGATCTCTTATTTAATTACTATTTATTTATTTCAAATTGAGTGCATTCTGTTTTGTTCAGGACCTTGATTTGTCAGACAATAAATAGGTCAGCCTTGAGACCCTATTTAAGTATTTGAAACCAACATACTAATATTTAAGAGAAACGCATTATTAATGAGCTATTAGGTCCCTACATTTAAAAAACAACCACCTTTCTCTATGAAAATATCTTCTGCTGTTGTAGTTATAGTGACTTTCCCCTTTTTTTCCCCACCTAACACCAACACTTCCCCTGCCCCTGCACACATACAGGTGAGACAAAAGAAGTGCAATGTGCATTTGATTAAATAAGGAATATTTTAATGTTGTGTAAATACAAATAAATGGAATTTTTCTGAAATTACCCAAGTCAACTCATCTTTCAACATCAGTTTTATGATAATTTCAGAATATTCTCTGGTTGCTCCAAAGCATCCTAATTTGTGCTAGGTAACACAAAGGCCTATGGCACTCTTGCACAAGGGAGCAAGAGGGCTATACATCTCGAGGTAAGTAGATGCAATATGTATGGTAGTCTATGGATAAAAGGTTCTGAAAATGGAATGAAAAGTCTTATTACAGACAGATAGCCTGAAGAGGAAATAGAGACACAATCACAGAAAATGACTCAGTCTAGAAAACTTAGCTTTCCCTATGGTCTGAGGATCTCCTTACCCACCCAGAGATATCAGGGTAGTAGTTGAGAGGTAGGGGGAAGCACTGGCAGAAGGATCCCACCGCACCTGCATCCTCCTAATGAAACTTGGAAGCATAGCCTGGGGAAACACCCTTTCGCTCCCTCAGGAACCAATAGCAAGAATAAGGAAAAGCCTCAGTGTCACTAGATAAACCAACCAGACCACAGTAATACCACAAAGACTCTGCAATTTGAAGCACAGTCCACAAAAGTAGGTCAATACACATGTGCAAGACCTAGAGAGGCTGACTTTGAGCTAAAATTAAAAAATCCAGAGTTTGCTAACATAATAGACAAAATGTCAAGAATACAGTCAGAAATCACACACACCAAGAACCTAAAATTTCACACCTTGAATGAAAAGACAATCAATTGGTGCCAATACTGATGTCAATTAGTTGTTCAAAATATCTAATGAGGATTTTAAAGCAACATAAAAATGCTTCAAGAATTAACTACGAATCTTTTGAAACAAATGAAAACATTAAAAAATCTGCAAGAAAATTGTACATAAAAATAGTGGAAAATATTAAACTAAAAAATACAATAACAGAAATATAAAAACTCCTTAGGTGAACTTAATAATAGAATGGAGATAAAAGAGAATAGAATTAGGAAATATGAAACAGAATAACAGAATTCATCCAAAACTGAACAACAGAGAGGAAATAAACTGGGAGAAAAATAGAGCCTCAGAAACTTGTGAAACAACAAATGATCCAACTTTCATAACATCAGAGTCTCAAAAGGACAGAAGAGGAAGTGAGGCTGAATAAGTATTTTAAAAAATAATGCCTGAAAATTCTCCAAACTTGATGAAAGACAAAAACCTTCAGATACAAGAAACTGGGTAAATCCCAAATAGGATAAACTTAAAGAATCTATTCCAAGAAAACATTGCTAAATATTTGAAAATTAAAGACAAACAAAAACCCGAAATCAGTCAGAGAAAAATAACACATTATAGGAAGTGGGAGCCAATTCAAATGACAGTAGAGACCAAAAGGAAATATTCAAGTGGGACACACACACACACAAAACAACATAACTAACAACCACAAATTTTATATCCAATTAAACTATTTCTCAGGAAAGAAGGGCAAATAAGAACAATCTTAGACGAAGGAAAACTAAAATAATTTGTTGCTAGCTGACCTACCCTTAACCCTTTTCCTGTTTAGAAAAAAAGAAAAGTGCAGCTCACTGCCAGTGCTCATTTAATTTTATATAAACACGCTCTTTGAGGCTGAAGCAAATCTGACTGATTTTCAAAGTGTAAATAAAATATAAAAAACTGTTCTTGGAGTTATTTCCAAACAGAACTAACATCAGAATTCTCTGAATCATCAGAATTATCCATTTCAAAAAAATTTAAATTCATCAAATAAATATTCAGCCAACAACTGCTCAAGAACAATGTTAACATCACAAAAGGTATGCTACATTTTCTAGGATTTAACATTTTCAACAATCAAGAACTACTATGTTTTCTAAGTGTAAATACCACCACTAAAAACAGAATGTTATAAACAGAATGATGTCTTTTGTTTCCAAAGTCAACATACCAGAACAACACAAAAATAATAATAAAAGTAAGGTATTTCATGGCAAGGTTATCTTGGGGTAAACACTGCAGCTGCGAGTTCCACTGACAACTATTCTTGGGACAAACAAAAAAGCGGTTAAAGATTGGCTAAAGTAGCTTCTTCAAATAGAAAGGAAGTAATAAATGAAAGAAAACTGGAACATCAAAAAGGAAGAAGGAACAACAGAAGAAGTTGTAATATAGGTATATATAATATATCAAATTTTCTCATGAATTTATAAATTATACTTGATTACTGAAACAAAAATTATAATACTATATGACTCTGAAGACAACAATATTTAAAAGTGGGGTAGGAAAAGGAACCTAAGTGGAAGTGAAGTTTCCACACTTCACTGGAAATAGTAAAATACCAGTAGACTGTTATAAGTCACATATGTATATTGTAACACCCAGAGCAGCCACCCAAAAACAATGCAAAGAAATCAACTCAAAAATGCTATAAATAAATTGAGATTATATCCTTAAAATTGTTCAAGTAGCCAAAAGAAGGCAAGAGAAAAGAAACAGAGGAATTAGTACGAGGAAAGAAGAAGCAAACAAAAACAAATAGAAAACAAGAAAAAGGTGGTAGATTTAAATGTTAACATATTATTAGTTATGTTAAATATAAATACAAAATAAAAAATGAGGATTGGTAGTGTGGATAGACAAACAAAAATCAACCATATGCTGCTTACAAGAAACTAATTTCAAATTGAACAACATAGGTAGATGAAAGTAAAAAGATGGAAAAAGATAAATCATGCACACTTTAATTTTAAAAATCAGGAATGGCTAATTAATATCCAGTGAAGTAGACTTCAGAGAAAAGATAATTACTAGATACAAAGAGGGTCACTGCATAATAATTAAAGTACTTTTCTTCTAGGAAAACTTAATGATCTTAAATGTGTATGCATCACACAACAGACCTTGAAAACATGTAATAGAAACTGATACAGCTCAAAAGAGAAATAGGTAAGTTCATAACATTACGTGGGAACTTCAATACTGATACAGGAGTGCTGGGAAGGGAAGAGTTGGTCCCTTTAAATGATATGGAAGGAGAGAAGGGAAGTGCTGGGTAGAGGAGGACTTGATCCCTGGCTAGGACTCTAGCCCTGCTGACATAGGTGAGGAGAGGCACTTCTGCCTTCATGCCCAAATGTTGTATTTTCCAAGGCTACCCTGGCATGCCACACCCCCATCCTGGGCCTATAAAAACCCAAGACCCTAGCAAGGCAGAGACACAAGCAGCTGCAGGTCATGAGGAACATATCCATAGAGGAAGACACAAGTGGCTGGTCATGGAGAGAGAGAATACTCTATCTAACAACAGCAGAATCTGCTTTTCTTCACATTCCCATAAAACATTCACAAGAGAGATCATATTATGGGTTATAAAACAAACTTCAATGAATTTTTTAAAAAACGAAAATAATATAGGATATATTCTTTTAACATATGTAATCAAACTAGAATTCAAAAACAGAAGAACAAAGGAAAATCTCTAAATATATGGAGATAAACAATATACCTCTAAATAATCCATGGATCAAAGAGGAAGTTTCAGAGGAAGTAATATAAATGAAAACAAAAATATAACATATAAAAATATATGGGAAGCAGCTTAGGCAGTGATGAGAGAAGTTTATAGCATCAAATGCTTACAGTTTGCAGAAATGAGGAAAAGTCTCAAGTCAATAGCAACATTTCTAGGAAAAAACCTGGCAAAATAAATCCAAAGCAAGTAGAAAGAAGGAAATAGTAAAGATGAGAGCAGAAATCAATGAAGTTAAAATAGGAAAACAATAGGAAAAATCAATAAAACACATAGCTTTTCAAAAAAAAATCAATAAAATTGACAATCTTTTCACAACACTGACAAAAATAATAGGCAGTACCACTATAGATGCTGTATGCATTAATCAGATAGTAAGGAAACGCTATGAGAAATGTTATGTTAACAAATTCAGCAACTTAGAAGAAATGAACCAATTCTTCAAAAACTGCAAACTACCAAACTCAACCAAAAGGAAATAGACCATCTGAAAACCCTTATCAAAAAAATTGAATTTATAATTTTAGAACTTTCTAAAAAGAAATCTTCAGGCTCTCTAAACATGTGTATACCATGTTTTTATAAATTTTTGATCATAAAAAAGAAAATATGACCATATTTATGAATGCAGATAAAGCCTTCAATGAAATCCAATGGTCACTGGATAAAAACTCTCAATCAATTAGGATTAGAGGGGAATTGGGAATAGAGGGGAAATATCTTGACTTGCTTAAACACAGACATGCAAACCTAAAACTAGCATACATACTTAGTGATGAAAGACTGAATGTTTTCTCCCTGATAATGGACACAAGTCAAAGGTATCGGTTCTCACTACTCTTATTCATTATAGTAATGAAGCTGTGGTAATAAGGCAAGCAAAATAAACAAAAGGCATAGAGATTAGATAGGAAGAAATAAACTATCTCTAGATAGAGATGACATATTATCTATGTATAAAATCCCAACTAATATACATAAAAACTTCAAGAACTGGTAAGTTCAGCAAGGTTCAAGGGTACAAGGTCGAAATGTAAAAATCAATCACATTTCTATATACTAACAATAAATACTGAAACTAAATTTAAAACAGTACAATTTTCAATCACTTCAAATAAAATGAAATTCTTAGGTATACACTTTAAAAAATGTATCCTGAAAGCTTCACAATGCTGATCAAATAAATATACGCTGATCATAATGCTGATCTTCCAATACATGAGCAGAGTGTGTCTCTGTACTTAAATCATTCTTTGATTTAAGAGAGAGACACACACTGCTCATGTATTGGAAGACTCAACATAGTAAGAATATACATTCTCCCAAAATTACTATCAAATTCCACCAAGGTTTTCATAGATATATAAAAAAAAAATCTATTCTAAAGTTTATATTGAAAAGCATAGTCCCAAAATAGCTAAAATGATTTTCAAAATTAATAAAGTGGGACACCTGGTTAAAAATCAACTCAAGATGCATTAAAGACTTAAATTTAAAACCTGACACTATAAAACTACTAGAAGGAAGCAGGGGAAGTTTTCCTTGACATAGGACTAGTAATGATATTCTGAACATGACTCCAAAAATACTGGCACAAAACTAAAAATAAATAATAAAAAAAAAAACAGAATTATATCAAACTAAAAAGCTTCTGCATAGCTCAGGAAAGAATCAACAGAGTGAAGAGACAACCTATGGATTGGGAGAAAACATTTGCAAACCATACATCTGATAAAGGGTAAATATCCAAAATATATAAGGAACTCGAACAATTCAAAATATCATATTTACCCCACAAATATGTACAAATGTTATATATCCATAAAAATTAAAAATTAAAAAATAGGCATATCACCTGAACAGACATTCAAAAGAAGACATACAAATTGCAAACAGGTATATAAAAAATGTTTAACATTTCTAATCCTCAGACAAATGTAAATTAGAACCATAATGAGATATTGCCTTACACTGATAGAATGTCTATTATTAAAAAGAAAAAAGATAAGTGTTGGTGAGGACATGAAGAAAAGGAAACCCTTGCATACTGTTGATAGGAATGTAAATTAGACAGCCATTATAAAAAACAGTGCAGAGGTTTCTCAAAAAAATAAAAGTAGAACAACCATATGATCCAGTAAACCCACTATAGGTTATGTATCCAAAGGAAATGTAATCAATACATCAAAGAGATATGAAGACTATGGTTAATAACTATGTATGTATTACATTTTTAAAATTGGTAAGAGTAGAATTTAATGTCTCACCAGAAAACAATAAGCATGTGAAGTAAAACATATGTTAATTAGCTCAAATGAGTCATTACACCAATGTGTGCATATTGCAAAACATGATGTTGTATACTATACATATATAAGAATTTTATTTTTACATACAAAATAAATAAATACACAAATAATTTTAAAAACAACATGAGAGGAATCACATTACTTAATATTAAAGTTTGCTATATAGCTAGAGTAGCTTAGACTGAGGGTCTTGGGTGAAGAGATGGACATGTAGATCAATAGAACAGAATAAAGAATCTTAAATTAGATCCCACACAAACATGTTCAACTGATTTTTGACAATAGTGCAAAAGCAATTCAGTGGAGGAAGAATAACCCTTAAGTAAATGGTGCTGAAGGAACTGGCAAAAAAAAATTGATGTAAACTTTATATTTTTTATAAAAATTAACTCAGAATAGATCATAAATATATATGTAAAATATAGAACAAAAACACTTTTAGGAGAAAGTTCTTGGGCAAAGAATTCTTAGAATTGACAACAGTTGCAAAATTCATAAAAAATTAATTAGACCTCATCAAAATTAAAAAAAAAACAAAAAACTTTTGCTCTGTTAAATCCCATGTGAAAAGAATGAAAGTCAAGCTAGAAAATTGGAGAAAATATTTGCAAACCACATATCTAACAAAGGAGTAGAAAAAAAAAAAACTCTCAAAATACAACATTGGGAAACAATCTAATTAGAAACTGCAAAAGACATGAACATTCATTTCACCAAAAAGGAAATACAGATGGCAAATAAGCACATAAAAAATGTTCAACATTATTAGCTATCAGAGATATGGAAATTAAAACCACAATGAGCTATCACTATATACCTTTCAGAATAGCTAAATTTAAAAATGGTGACAATATCAAAGGGTGGAGAGAATGTGGAGAAACAGGATCAATTGAACATTGCTAAAGGGATGCAAAATGGTACAGCTAGTTTGGCAGTGTTATAAAACTAAACATGAAATTGCCATACAATCTTGCACTCACACTCTTGAACATTTATTCCCGAAGAATAATAATTTATGTTCACACAAAATCCTGTAAATGAATATTCATAGCAGCTTTATTTGTAATATCTCCAAGCTGAAATCAGCCCATATGTCCTTCAACAGGTGGATGGTTAAACAAACTGACAGTAGGTATATACAATACGATACTACTCAGGAACAAAATGCAATAAGCTATTTTTTAAAAGTAACAAAATCGGCCTGGGTCAGTGGCTCATGCCTGTAATCCTAGCACTTTGGGGTGTTGAGGTCGGCGGATCACTTGAGGTCAGGAGTTCAAAACCAGCGTGGCCAATATGATGAAACCCCGTCTCTATTAAAAATACAAAAAAATTAGCCAGGCATGGTGGCAGGTGCCTGTAATCCCAGCTACTCAGGGGGCTGAGGCAGGAGAATCACTTGAATCTGGGTGGCGGAGGTTGTGGTGAGCCAAGATTGGGCCACTGCACTCCAGTCTGGGTGATGGGTGACAGAGTGAGACTCCGTCTCAAAAAAAAAAAAAAAAAAAAGTAATAAAACGTCGGTCCGATGGCTCAGGCCTTAATCTCAGCACTTTGGGAAGCTGAGGCAGTAGGATCACTGAAGCCCAGGGATTGGAGATCAGCTTGGGCAACATGGTGAAACCCCGTTTCTACTACAAATACAATTAGCTGTGCATGGTAGTGGCGCGAGCCTGTGGTCCCAGCTACTCCGGAAGCTGAGATGGGAGGATCGCTTGAGCCCAGGAAGTTGAGGCGGCAGTGAGCCATTGCACTCCAGCCTGGGCAATGGGAGTAAGATCCTGTCTCAAAAAAAAAAAAAAGTGCATATATATATATATATGTATGTATATAAATATCGCCAAACCCAAAATGTTATATACTGTATGATTCCATTTATATAATATTTTTAAAATAACATTTTCAAAACGGTTGATGGGTTAATGGTTGGATTGCCTGGGATTAAAGACAAAGGGAAAGAAGGCAGGAGGAGGTGGGTATGGTCACAATAGGGAAACAGAAGAGATTCTTGTGGGGTTGTAACTGTTCAGTATCTTGACTGTGATGATTATAAAAATTTACTGAGGTAATAAAGTTTATAGTACTTAATACACACAAAGAATCTCACATAAATAATTCCAAATAAAACTGGAAAAATTTGAATAATATTGGTGGATTGCATCAATGTCAGTATCTGGTTTTGATCTTATCCTATCATTTTTTCAAAATGTTATCTATGATGGAAACTGTCAAATTGAACAAGGGGTCTCTATTATTTCTGATAAATGCATATTAATTTATAATTATCTCAAAAATGTTTCAATTAAAAAATCCTATTAAATTCCAGATTCACCTTTAGTGTCCTTTTCTGTCCTAAAACTATTGAAACAGAATTTTTTTCATAGGATATATTGTGATGTTGGGTAAAACACATACAACCAGATAATTAATGCCTAATACACAAGAATTTATTTCACACACAAACTTATCTTTATTAAATATGGCAGTTCACAAAACTGCATTTTAAATGCTTCTTAGCATCTTACAGAAACTACTGACCCAGGTTTAACCGAAATATTCTCTCCTAGACACAGGTGAACTTCTTGACTTTGAACATAGACTGCTCAGAAGGCTGAGGGTGAACCATTACAAATGAACTCATCCTGGTAAGTCAAAAAAGAGCATAATGGGAAAGAATTAAGCTACAGACCAAATCCCTCTTCCTTCCACTTAACCACCCATTGCAAGAATTCTAATATTAGAAACTGCAAGAGTAGTGCTGCTGCTAATACCTAGAAGAAATGACTATGAGTATGTGGAAATGCATGAATTAAACTAATGGGGTACATGACATTTGACACTGGCCAATTCTTCTAGAGGACTTTTTAATCAGTGGAAAGTCCTATTCAGGGAGAGAATCTTAATGTATCATTAAGGTTGCTTATTTTTTATTTTATATTTTAATAGTGAGATCATTTTAAACAAAATGGAGTGATTTTGGAGGGTAGAAGGAACAGAGTTCATCAGGCAATGTAGTAGAGAGTTAAAGCACAAAGCATTCTTGGAACCAGAAGAACCTAATGTCAAAGCTGAAATTTTTCACCAGTGATGTTCTGTGCTGTTGGTTAAGTCAAATTATCTAACCTTAATTTCCTAATTCCTATTGAATGGCTAAGTTGTGTATCTAGGAAAACATGAGGGATAACAGAAACAGTATACTAGAGCTAGACAGGGAATGAGAAACCTTTGTTTCCTTCTCTGTAAAATAATGATTGCAATAGTAAAGACTTTATAGAGTCACAGAAAATAATAAATGAGATAATCTGTATGAGTTTAGCACAGTACCTGGCATAAATATATGCTCAATACAAGATCCTTATCCATTTGATTCACCTTGTTTTCAGGTAGGTTTTTTAATACTAATTTATTGATGAATAAGCATTTCAAATTTCTTTTTGAAAATGTTTTAAGCCAAGACAAAGTTGGATGGATTTGGAATACTCTTCCCCATTAAGCATATATATATATAAAATTGACTGGCCAGTCCTCTTCAGAATTCATATCTACTTCTGATAACAAGGGCTGAATAGAGCCCCAAAGCCACAAGGGTGTGGAATCATCACCACACCTTGACTCAAGCTTGTCTTTCACAGTGGAATTTCCTGTGAACTGGCCACAAGGTTTAAGAGTACTGAGACTTTGCAAATCAGGAGGGCAGAAGATTCTGTGGATGAGACAGGGTCCTTGTAAGATGACTGAATGCTATATGCTATTTAGACCAAGTTTTCCAAATGAAGCCTGAGAGTCCCTTTCATCACAATCAACTATTGAATGGATAAGTTGTGTATCTAGGAAAACATGAGGGATAACAGAGACAGTATACTAGAGTTACACAGGGAATGAGAACCCCAGGAATTAGCAGAAATCCTAGTGAAAGCTTTGAACCTCCCTAGACAGAAACTGCCTAGGGTCTAAATCACTTATCCCTCAGAAAAAACCCCACCCAGGAAAGACTCAGATGATACTCATTTGCAGCATAGTTTTGACTTCCCTTCAGATCAATCAAGTCCTTTGCAACATGAGTGGGTTAGTTTCATTTTTTAGAGCCAAACAATTTTTGAATTAACTTCTTTCAGATGACTAGGGAATAAAATCATTTCCACTGATCACTGGATTTAAAGAGTACTACTTGACTTTTAAAATGCCTATTGTAAAATCTGTTAGTCACCTAAGCCACAAAATAGAAAGTGCTACCCCATCATCACCATTTCTGTGGTGGTCTACTTCTGAAGGGTAAATATTTTTAAGACCATTTTTTGATAAAAGTATAAGAGGAAAGCATTCATGTGTGAGCTGAAACACTTTAAAATGCCCAACTTTAGCCCAGGTATAATTCTGGGTCTTTTTAAAGAACAAATGGAAACCATTTCTGAGCATCTCTACTGTAAAGTGTAGTTCCTACACTTCAAATAAAGGGCTTGAGAGCAGGCTTTAGATAAATACCTAAAACTTAGAAAATAACTTCGTATGAGGTCCCAGTGGGTAAAGACAAGAGCATTGTTTTTATAAGTGTTTGGCAATTCTATTGCATGTACCTAATTCTTCTTTCTTTACTCCATTTCTACAGGTTGTTCTGCAGGCAAGTCTTTCTAATTTTTCCATAGCAATACCCCATATGAAACCACTCAACTTACTCAACTAACCAAGGAATATACATGATTCACTCAATGTAGACAGATGTAAAGGCTTTTTACATTTTTGTTGCATCCACACATTTGACGTCCAGTCAGGAAAGCCCAGCTGAAGTTAATATAAAAACCTGTTGTAGAGAATGCAAGAAGCTCCCGTGATGCTACCAGGATAAATGAAGACAGTAGCAGGTATTGAAACTTGCATTTATTGTATCCTTATCCCAAATCTATTTTCCCAGGCTTGTAGAACTTGAGCACAACTTAAAATTGGAAATCTATCAGATGTGATAAAGGGTGAGATTGTTGTGTGGGTTGTTTTCAGTGGTGCATGTAGAATAAGTAATATACATGCATATCGATACATATGTGTGTTTATTGCTTTTAAGGTGTTTGTAATATTGAAAAGAGTATTAATACATCATCCATTACCAGAATTAACAGTTAATTATATTTGTGTTTTATAAATAAAGATGAGAAAACATCATAGATACATTTGAAGTTTTACTCCATTTCTATTCCTACTCCCCTCTTCCATTCCAAGAGGCAAATTCTATAGTAAATTTAGTATGTCATACCTAAAGGTATTTTTACATTTCTTTATATTCATATATTGTGTCTCTTTCTCTGTAGCTACATTTTTGCTTTTGTTTTCCTAAATAATGCATGTATGAATACAAATCACTCTTTTTAGTGGTAATCATAATACAATTACACAGGGATAGATGTGAGAGCTAAATAATTTTCATCTAGTTCTAAGTTAGATATTTATACTTTGTATGTTTTAGCTTTTATTTATTCTGCTAAAAATCCCTAAACACTTTATCATATATATGTCCAAATAGATACTGAAAAATATATACACAATATAGACAATTATTAAATATTTTTACCACTAGCATTTTCTCATACTTTCATGCCCTTACTTGTGAAAGTATTGAATACCTTACTGTATCAGATAATCTTATTACAGTTTACTAAGGATAAATGAATTGCTTATACACTCTTTGTGTAGACTCACAGAAATTGAAAAACCTAACATACTGCTTTGGAAAGCATCTAATTCCTCTTGGCACAATTTAAGTAACAAAAAAATGCATGTCTTACTAATTTTGAATCATCACACATCAATAGGGCTACAATGTTTCCATCATAAGTAAGGAAAAGTAAAGGATCAATTTACACAAAAAATTGAATCATTTTGGGGCTACTGGAAACAATGGGTCAGCCAGGTTTCATGTTTCAGAAAGAACTAAATTGCTCATTTGGGGGGCTCCATTAGTTCTTTTTTAATGAACTAATACAACTATTTCCTTTTTAATAACTAATGCAACCATTATAGAAAAGATAGATGGATAAAAAACCTGGGCTCTGCTTTGCTTGAGCCTTAACAGAATTACCCCAATCTTCATGCTATTGCCTCAGATTAGAAAGCTAATATATCAGTGGTAAAGTTCCTAACAGAAACACAGCACTCCTCTTAAACATTTCTCTCTCACTTCTGAAGAACGGTTATAAAGGCCAAAATAAAATGAAATTACTTGGTTCATGGGCATTTTTTTTCTCACTCTTGAATCCAATTTTTCAGGGATCTCATGGCTTCCAGATAATACAGATATTATTGTCTAGTCTAATCAATAAATACTGGAGTAAGAAATAATAATAATAAAAAGAAACATGATGCTTTTATCATACTTCTAGCAATGTCTAATGATATTCCAATTTTTTAAAGAAGTCTTCCCTGATCACTCCAGAGAGAGTAATATTTTCTTCTTCTAAAATCCCATAACATGTTATCTATTCCTCTACATTTTTTTTACTTAGGAATTTTAAATTAATTTTCCTGTCTAGTCTCCAAATTAAAGTACAAAAACTATCTTAACATTTTAGAATCTGCAATAGATAGAAAAGTGCATTTAAGTTAGTAAATGTTTAAAAATATTTTCAAAAATAAATGAATTATCAGAGTAATACTCTAACTTACATCAACATACTTTATTCTTAAAGAATTGCATTACTAAAAGGAAAAATAACTTATAATAACACAATCCTGAGCCACATGACATGCCTGTTAATTACATATATGATAGTGGTCTCATAAGATTATATTATAGTATTTTTACTGTAACTTGTCTATGTTTAGACATGTTTATACATTCATGTATTTACCACTGTGTTACAATTGTCTGTAGCATTCAATATAGTAATATGCTGTACAAGTTTGTAGCGTAGAAACAATAGGCTACGTCATATATAATCACCTAGGTATGTAGTAGACAACACCATCTAGGTTTGTGTAAGTACATTCTATGATGTTTGTACAATTTCAAAATTGCTTAAAGACACATTTCTCAGAACATAGCCTGTCATTAAGCAAGGCATGACTATATGAGTTTTTAGAATTTTTAAGTGCTTATAGATAGTTCTCGAACTTTAGCTTTCATAATAGTCACTTAGATAACCACTACAAATGCAATTTTAGCTCATATTTCCAGTGAATTTAATTTAACATGCAGCAGCCAAGAATCTACTTTGTTACAAGCACCCAGGGTATTTTGATGCAGGTAGCCCTGAGGCACTCTTTGAGGACCATTATACTGAATATTAAGTTGCATGCTTTACAGGCATTATATTACTTAATATTTCATTACAGAGCAACCCTACGAGGTAGCTAATAGTGTATCATTCTATTTTATGGGTAAAAAACTGAGGTCTAACTAAAGCATCAAAATCTGCATTGCCTTCTTCCACTCTCTTGTACTTAATCTGTAGTGTTTTCTTGGTGGAAAGATTAGCAGACCAATGCATGAGAGATTTTGGGGGCAGGGTCAAAGCCCTGTCAAATATGGAGAGGGTTAGTGTTCTGTCTTCACTGGAGTATCATTCTAGGGGGAAGGTTATGACAGTCACAATTCAAGGAATGAAACTATCCCAGGAGATGTAAGATTATTCAGGTAGCTAATAGGAGGATTTGACAGGAAGGGATGTAAAGAATAACAAAGTCTGGTAATGGGATGAAAGAGAAATAAAACACAATCTGCTAGGAAGTTATAAATTACAGTTATTGAATATATAGTCAAATAGACTAGACTTACAGTAGAACAGACTTAGAGAAGACATTTTAGAATGCAAGCTTCATGATAACAGGGATTTTTATTTATTATGTTGATTGCTGTACCTCATTGCCTAGAACAAAGGCTGGCATGTAGTAGGTATTCAACAAGTACTTGCTGAATCAATTAATGAATAATTATGGAAGGTTATTTCATAATATATCAGAAAATACATTGTAACACCCAATTTTCAGTAGTTCCTGGGTCACTGACCATCCTCTCCTCAGCAATTCCTCACTTTACTTCCCTGACCAGTAACTTCTTTTTATTTTGACTGTAACTAAATATAGACTTCTGTTGGAGGAAGTACTGTTTAGTCAAGACTCAAAGAAAATAGAATAGCCTTTTGCCAGTCTCTCACTATGAGCAGCTTCACTGAAGTCTCTAAATACATTTGAAGTCATTCTATATGGAATTCAGAAACCACTCTGCTTTGGGGGAGTTTAGAAATGCTTAAAAAAATCAAATGCTTAAAATATCAAACTCTTCTGGTTGAAGAGTTTGAAGAGATCAAAGAGCTATCTACAGTTGCTATAAGTGAGTGATAAAGAGTACTTTATTTTAAATCAAATGATTTCAGGTCAACAGGAGAGAGTAATTTTTGGTTAATTGTTAAATTTGCAACTGAAATATTATCATTTGGTAATCTTAAAAAATCCTATCTGGAACCATCAAGCGAATTGCAGACATTACGTTTGCTTTTTTTTTCTTTTTTTTTTTTAAGTAAGTGGTACTAATATTATTACAGGGTAGTAACTCACATGCTACATTAATGTTGTGTTTATTTTTATAGGTACATCTTTAATCATTGAATAAAGATTAATTAAAATATTGGAGTTTCTCATTATTGGCAAAAATCTAGGAAGAAGAAATCAAATGGATAAGGTGAAAGAAGAGACACAATAGCCTGATTTTCTCTCTTCTACTAATAGAATTCCCTTCCGAAAATTGTTAAGTACACCCAGGGGAATGGATCACAGTTCACACTTGTCTGTTACAATTCCTGTATTTTATCAGTTTAAAAAAAAATCTATAGAGTATAAATAACTGAATGGAGATAAGAAAATGTTGGTGAAATAGATTCTAATTTTTCCATATCATAAATAATAACTATTATTCATAGCATTATTTTATTTCCTATAATTAAGCAAAAGGTTGTTACCCAACTACTAATTAAAATATAACTACCACTCAGAATATAGTCTCTAGTACAATGATAAAGAGGCAGCTTTTTGTGATGGACAGTGGCACAGTCTGAGTCAGAACACATCTACATTTGGGTTATTATGACAATTGTCAGTTTTGTAACCTTGAAAAAATTACTTAGTCATTCTCAATTTTTTATCTATAAAATAAAAATAATATATCAGTCCCATTTCTAAGTTTTCTTTGAAGAATAAATAAGTTAATGGCCCAGAAAGGATATGAAGATATTATCTTTACACAAGAGCAGGTTTAAATTAATACAGTTTTAATTCAATGGCACCCAACTATTGATTAGAACATTATAATCTAATTACTGAACAAATATATGTGCATAAAATTATAGACTAAGATAGAATGAGGAAAGAGACAGGAATGGATACTTTGTAATGTGTACCTAAAGTAGGATGAACATCTTATGATTGTGTTGTTAGGGGGCTGAGGTTGACTCAGAACTCAGCTATAATGATACTGATATCATTAAAAACAATATTCCACTATAATAACAGTATTTGTATATGAACACGCTTAATAAATTTTTAGTGATACATGCTTAATAAATGTTTTAGGATACATCAAAACTTGTTAAAGCATCAATTCCAGAAAATGTGCAATAGTGAAAGTCAAACACTCAAAGATAACTTTTTTGATGATCCACAATTTTCACATTTGCTTTAATTCATTACCCAAAAAGAATCACTTATCTATTTACACATCTACTCTGGTATCTATCTGTGTTTCCAAACCTAAGCCTATATTCTTAAATATCCTATAATTTAATATCAAGTCTTCTGTTAAAACTAATTATGTATAAGAAGAATTATCTATTAAATTTGTATTAAAGTATGAGCAATATTCAATTAATGTGTTATCTAGCACAAAATAAGCACTCAATATATATTAGCCAGCACAATTATTATTTCACATTTAAGTAAATTTTATTCCCAAATAAAAATATCCCAATTATAATTTGTGGTTTAATAAATGAAAACCCAATAGGTAAACATAAAATTTAAAAATCAGGACTTTATTTACAGAAAAGAGTGGCAAGTTTTAAAATTTTAATTTGCAAATTTCAAGTATCACTAAAGATACCAGGAAATAATACACTCATACACTGCTGGTGGAAATAACATTGACCTAAAAGATTGGCGGTCAGTTTGATTATGGGCATTCAGATGTAAAATGTGAATTGACTATGACCTAAAAATTCTACTGCTTGAAGAATTCTGTTGTGCTGTTCACTGTAAAAGCAAATAACATCAAAAATTTTAAAAATTAATTGATAGGACAATTTCTTAATGGTAATCTTATGCCTTATTATTATAATATTATGCACCAGTGTAAAATAATAAATTTAAGCTATATCTACTAACTGGTAAACTCTTCAAGACATATGACTGGGTGAAAAAACAGGTTATGGAAGCACAGAATATGATACGGTATGCAAACACACCTACGTACCAAACAATGCTATTTAGCTACATAGATACATTGGGAAATATGTATGTGAGTACTATGGGTTGAATCACTTCTCTCAAAAGCAGTAACCCCAGGACCTCAGGATGTGGCTCTTTTTGGAAATAGGATCTTTACAAGGTAATGAAGTTAAAATGAGGTCATTTGGATGGACTCTAATCTGCTATGACTGGTAGCCTTATGAAATTTGGACACACACACACACACACACACACACACACACACACAAAAGACAACGTAAAAATACACAGGGAGAAGATGGCCACGTACAAAGGTCATTTGGATGGACTCTAATCTGCTATGACTGGTAGCCTTATCAAAGCGGAAATTTGGACACACACACACACACACACACACACACACACACAAGACAACGTAAAAATACACAGGGAGAAGATGGCCACGTACAAGTCAAGGAACACCTGAGGCTAGCAGAAGCTGATAGAGAGGCCTGGAAAAGAGTCCTCACTCTGTTTTCAATGGGAGCATGGCCCTGCCAACACCTTGCTTTTGGAATTCTAGTCCCCAGAACTGTGAGACAATGAATTTATGCTTCAGTCATTTAGTTAATGGTACTTTTATGGCAGCCCTAGAAAATAAATACAGCAAGTCATAGAAAATAATCTTTTATACAATATGCAAGTAATATAATGGCAACTTATGGGAAATGGACTGAATTCAGATATTTTGTTTAAAGAAGAAATGCACACTTTTATCACAATAATGTATTACCTGTATATTTACAAATCAAAAATTAGATAGATACATTTCTTTATGGGCAAAAAGAGTCTATACTGTGACAACTCAGATGCAGATTTAGCCTACATAAAATTGTGGTGTTAGTAAAGTTTTCACTTAATCTTTTGAAGCTCCCTCTTTGCATTCTCATCTTGCTGGTACTCATGGGCATCACTACTAAATTTGGTTGCCCAGGGTCACCAGTTATCCACCTACTATTTGCAAAGCATTCATCAAATGGCCATGTGTGCTGAGTGGGCATTCAAAAGCTGGTTCTCTTCTTTCTGTTTTCCTCCTTGCCCAGGACTCAAACATCCCAAACTCACCTCTCTTTAAATTTCTACCTATTCATAATATTCTCATTTCTTAAAAGATTATTAAAAATGAAACAAATAAATTTTGAATAGTTGAGAACTCTTTGTGCTGCTGGCAAATAAAAAAAATATTTCAGGAAAGCCAAATACACATGGATTGAGTATAATTTCATTCTGTATGAAAAAATGAACTGTAGCACCTAGAGTCCCATCAGAAAGATTTTGGCATAAAGCCTCTAGATTGTGTATTCAGCATGTAAACCTGGTTCTACCAATAAGGAGTTCATTGAGCAAGGCATTTAAAATATGTTTGTAACTGATAACGCTCCTGACTTCAGAGCTGAGAGCTCTCTTCAAAAAAACACTCTTCCTACTGTGCATATAGTTAGAAAACCTAAAGTAAGACCAGTAGGAATAAGATACAAATAATTTTTTCATCAAAATAGTCTAATGACTTAGTTTATCCTTCATATGATTTAATAACAATGCCCAAACATATATAGCATTTTAGCTGTAACAGTATAAGTTTGCACACATTAGCCTATTTGGTCTTCAGGAATATCTTCTGAAGCAGGTTAGACAGATCTAATTGTCCTAGTGCCTGGCTTGATAATTCAGATGAACTTCAATTAACACTGTACTGACTACAAGAAACATCGAGGAATACAGAAAGTGATTAAAAGACGAATAGTATAGGGATTTATATAATATGGGAAGAGGCCCATCTGAATAATAGAGAGGTTTGATTTATCAAATTATAGAACATTTAAGGAGATAGGCTTGAATTATTGGTATTTAAAATATTAAATATCTTTTTTTCAAATTAATTGAAGACTGCTTCTAAGCAATGATTGGTCCTATCAGATATATGCTTTAAATGACCAGAGAAAATTAATGCATAACAATCACACTGTTGGTTTAATTTTTTTTCTTAAATGATTCTTTTATATAGGTTTACATGATTAGTTTACCTAGGAAAAACCTTTTTTCATTTTTGGTCCAAAGTATACTTTTGTGATAATTCTCACATATTTTAGATGAGCAACCTACCAGTGAATTAATCTTAGCTTTATACGTTTATATGGTAGTTCCCCTTATCATTGGGAGATATGTTCAAAGCTCCCCAGTGAACACCTGGAGCAGAATCCTATATATACCATGTTTTTTCCTATACACACATACCTATGATAAAGTCTAGTCTATAAATTAGACACAGTAGGAGATCAACAACTAACAATAAGATAGAACAATTACAACAATATACTGTAAGAAAAGTTACATGAACATGGTTCCTTTCTCAAAATATCTCATTCTGCTGTACCCAACCTTCTTTTTTGTGACGATTTGAGATAATAAAATGCCTACATGATAAGATGAAGTGAGATAAATGACAGAGGCATTATAACATAGCATTAGGCTTCTATTGATCCTCTGACAACATGTCAGAAAGGATTATCTGCTTCGGGTAATCCTAGATCATCAAGCCATGAAGATGTTGATGGTTGGATTTCAGGTGAAGGTGATGTCAATGACTAATGGGCGGGTAGCGTCTATAATGTAGATACTCGGGACAAGAGATGATCCACGTCCTAGGTGGAATAGAGCAGGGTCATGCGAAATTTCATCATGCTACTCAGTACAGCCCGAAATGTAAAAGTTATTTGTTTCAAATAAGTGAATTTTTTTCTGGAATTTTCCATTTAATATTTATGTAGTTGACTGTGGATAACTGAAACCACATAAAGTGAAACGACAGATAAGAGAGGATTATTGTGTGTGTGTATGTGTGCATGGCGTGTATATTCAACACAAGAGAAACAACAAATAGTTATTCACCACCCATGTGCAGCTTCCTGTGTATGTGCTTTGGGAAATGCAAATATTAATAAGAAAATACTCTTCTGCTTGGTAGAGTCTACTAAGAGGGAAGAATCACAAACAAGGTAAAAATTATAAAAAGTAAAATAAAACACTATAGAGGTTTAGGGAGCTTTTCCAAATCTAAACTTAAGATTTTAAAAATATTTTATGTGTTTTACATTTTAGACTCATAAAAATACACTTCTTAATAATTAACAACTACACCTTTAAAAAGTCAGATATATTAGGGCCGGTCTTTGAAATGGGAGTTATTTCATCCTCTAAAGCAAAATTACAAATGAAGTCCACTCAACTATTAAATTATCACAGGGATGACACTATAGCAAACTGAAGAAAAATGTGCGTGATTCGGCACAATAGGAAACTTGAAAAATTGTAGCACAACAAGCCTCCAGCTCAAACTACACAGTAGTCTTGTGAAATGATGGCCTCCCAAGGAGCTCTAATGGCCAGAGAGTTAGACTCATTTTTAAAAGCATTTTCAGCCGGAGGACAAGATTCATTGCCATCCATTATCAAACAGCATCATTATCAAAATCAATAATGATACTTCTGAATACTATTAAAATATTGGCAATGAAGCCAAATTCTTACATTTCAGGGAGTAAAACAAATGAAAAATAAGAAAAGAATGCCAAAACAGCTGTTACACGATGAAGTGAGGAAGGCAATCAAGCACAAGATGGACAGCCAAAAAGCTTCAAGGGCAAACTAAAGTATAATTTGAACCAATGTAACATCAACATCAATTGCTTCAGAACAGCAGCGACAGACAGGCATCACTGGAGGGAACAATTAGTGACAGTGACTTGATTGTGGAAAAATGAGTGCCTACAACAAAAGCAGGAGATAACGGACACACCAACAAAAAACTAAAGGAGGAATAGCTTTAATCATCCTCATCAAAATAATAGTATATGTAGGTCGAATACAGGTCACTTTGAGCTTTCCTCATCCTCACAGAAAACGGCACCAGGAGATAATATTAATGAATACACAAAGTTCTAATATGTGTCAAAAAATACAGTTCATTAAGCTGAACAGTGAGTGATTCAGACTTGACATGTTTTCATAGATAATTAAGAAATCTTGGTTAAACAGATGGAGAAGACAGATGCTGTTCCTTCTAAGTTTTTGAATTTTGGGGTCAAGCTATCCCGTGATTTCTCTTAGACAGCTGTGATGTAAATATGGAAAACACATCTGATATGGTGGATGCTGCTCAGGCTATTATAAAAGCTAATATAGTAACAACACTTTGATATAATTATCTGAAACTGGGAGATAACAGGAAAAGGTCATTTTGAAATTAACACAAGTTTCAATAATATCAAGGACTTACATAACACTAACAATGTTCCAGTCACTTGTCTAAGTGTTTCCCAATATTAACTCATTTAATCCTCGTAAAACTTCTGTGAGGTACAGGTAAGCTACTTTTCAGATGAGGACACTGAGATACTGGGAGGACAGATGACTTGACCAAAGTCATACAACTAATAAGCAGCTGTACTTTAGCATATAAAGAGCTCCAGTATGACTACGGGAAGAAATTTAAGGGATATATGATTTCATTGTCTGGCAAGTTCTTTTTAATGAAAGAATCATTTTATTTACATCCATAAGATTTCACAAGAAAAACTGTCAAGGATATAACAAATTAACACCATTTTTTCTACATATTCTCTAACCATTAAATTCATAATTCCTTAAAATTATAGGAGGATCAAGCTCTTTGGGCAGTCACAAAGTATATTCTTAATGCAGTTGACAAATTATTTCAATATACATTTTTTAAGTACCTTTACTATCTGCAAAGTATGGAAGAATATGGAAAAGAACAGTACTACTGAGGCATCTAGGGCTGACTACCTGCATGAACACCCCACATTGCTGCATGATCCCAGTGAGGTTTCATTCTTTCTCCTTCTCAAAAATTTCTTGTTACCCCTTCAGGTCTTCTTAAGTCCTTCATAACTTTGCCTTCTTTTGATCACCGTTTTCCTCCTCTTTCACTTCTCTTTGTGCTTCCTTTCTGCTCTATAACAACAATGCTGCACATTTTGTCCTTTACAGTCCTCGCTAGCTGAATAGAACATTCTTTCTGTTCAGCAAAAGACGATGCACATTACAGAATGGCCGCACTTGCTCTTGCCCATTAGTTCTTGAATTCAATGTGTAGCACCTCCAAGTTTGTTGCCCCACTGGACAGCTGAGGGCAGGAAAGAGTTATTGTTATCATCCTAGTGATTTGGAATAACAGCTGAATTTGAAGCCTAGTTCTGCTCTTCTATCATTACTATTTTGGATTTGCAAATAATGTGACTCTAAATTCTTTGTTTAATTTTTTAAAAATCCACACAATTTTATCTGAATTGTCTTATTTGTCACTAAATGAGAAGTTGCATCAGTAAAGGTATACACAGGAAGCAGAATTCAGAAACTCAGTTTAAGAGACGTGGCTGCTGTTTGGCTTATGTAAGAAAATACACTTCTTTAAAGTACTTCAAAGTAACTATTTGTATGCCATTAGCAGAATACTCATTTAAAATGATGGCAGTAAACATTGTTTTAAAGTAATTAATTTTTGTACACACCTGGTATGTAATTTTTCTATATACTTGGTAACAATGGGCTATTCTCTTTTTCAAAAAATTGATAGTTTAGACTGTGCCACTGAACAAATCTGAATTAGTTATGCCTCCCAGTTTTAACTCTTCACAAACTTCTTTCCACGAATCTCAAATCATCAGTTTGGTTCAGTGTCTCAAGTTTAAGGACTCAATGCCATATCAGTGCTGCTCAGCTAAATTGATCTTAAATCCTTTTTTTTTTTTTTTTTTTGCTTACTGCCTGGATGTAAAGCAGACATTCTTTCTCCTTTATAATCTTTCTTCTCTATATCAACACCTTTTCCTTGATTTTCTAAAAGGAAATCTGTAATATTCTCTTTTATTATCAATCTCAGATCCTACCTACCACTTTCTGGAGAACTCAGTTCATATGCTATAGGTTTTGCTATATAATAAGAGGTTTACTTATGTTTAGATTTGATAAATAGAGATATTTCTAGTTCTTTCATACTTAAATATTTTCCTGCAAGGACTAAAATGTACCAATCTTCAGGAATATATATTAGAACTGTGATTTCCTCTATGTAGCATCTATTAATGCAACCTACATAATGACCCATAAAAATCAGCAAATTATTAACAATGCTGGTGGAAATATCTGTAATCAACCAGATTTGAAATTAGGAAGAACTGAGTTTGAGCTCAGATTCTTTTCATTGACGCTCCATAAACTCTGTAAAATGAGGCTAGAGGTAAAGTCCAAACAAGATAATAAGGGGAAGATTTTGACCAAGTACAGTGCCATGTGCTCAATAGAAACATAACTACACAGATATAGCCTTCCTCTTTTAGTTTCAAATATTTCCCTTGCAAATATATCATTATATTATAAACATGTGATTAATAACCTTAGTTGTAACAAAGCACATTTCCAAATATTACTATTAAACTGAAATAGAAATTTTCATAATATTTGTCTGAACTCCTCACTCATTAGTTATTTTCTAAAAGTACAGCTTAAGTGTTCCATCATGCCAACACTGGTGCTGGTCCTGATACTGCTGGGGAATAGGGAGAAGCGGTATTTCTTTTATTTCACCCTCTCTGACAGTCTAACAGCTTTTGGCAAGCGGAGGAAGAAATAATTCCCAGTCTCCCCTTAAGTCTTGAATCTAAATCTTACATTTTTATGCTCAACCGTAAGTTATTTATCTAGACAGGGATCTCACTGTCTCTCACATTCATTTTATGATGAATGTTATACTTGGAAAAAAAAGAATTTCTTTGAATTATAATCCAGTGGGAATTATATTATAGTTCAAGTTCACTATTGAGAAGAATGCATCAAAGCAGGTTTATTAACAGCATATTTTTCTTCTTATATTCCCCTGGAAATATAATAAATTTCTACAATTTAATTATCATTATTAGAATCTCAGGATAGAAATCTCATTGCATCATAACATCTAGGTTACATGTTACCAGACATACAGTACCCAACTTGGGGTTAAGCCTACAGTATCTGGAGTCAATGCTTGGGACCTAAATCACAGCTCTAATCTCTTACCAACTGGGTAATCTGGGGTAACTATTTAACGTACCTGTGCCTCAGCTTTCCATTTGCACAAGGGGAAAGCAATAGTGCTCCTCAAATGGGTTTTTGTAAGGTTTAAATGACATGTCTACTGATAAAGAGGTACCTAGCATATAGTCACTGCTAAATAAATATTACATATTATGTTAAATAAATACACATTGACAATATAAAAACTCTATATTGGAATAGGTTTTTTCATTTTAGGACTGTTATTATGCAATGCATGAGTGTATAACTCATGCTGACCCCTTGAACCTTAGGTCTTCACAGATTATAAATCTTTGAGAGATATCTCCACTTCTTAAACACTATCTTTTTAAAAGTGTCATACATTATGAAAGATCTGAAAAACAAGTCTTTGTAATTTGCTACCCATCTTTAGCAACAATGGCAATATAAAATAACTTCTTGATTGTTTGCAAAAGATCTAAAAAAAGATCAGAAACTTGTTTCTTAAAGATGACAGGACTGAAAGAAGATACTGAAAATATTTGTTTATCTACATTTGAATTCTAATGAGCATATTAAAAACAAAAATGAAGACAAAACATGGTAGGTCTAGGACCATTGGTGGCTATTCCTCTTTGCCTCAGAGCATTGTCCTGTAAATCCATTACTTTTATCATTCTGGCCTATAACGGGCCTGTGAAGTTGTTTTGGCCTATTGTTTCTCAAGAAGGAATGTCCAGGATGCTTTACTTCACTCTCTTTGAATTTACATTGCAAAAGCAATAATGATAGATTGTCTCCTCCTTATTTATTTGAACCTAGAATTGTTAGAAATACCATAGACATGACTAGTAAAAACATTCACAAGGAAAGTTTAAGAAGGGTTCAATAGTATTCAAATGTAGTTAATACAGGTATAAAATGGGATTTTAAAATACCTAGTCATACGGATAAAGACAAAAATATTCTTTTGTGATGCATGGTCTATGAATTATTTTAGTGAATTTTTGTGATTTGATGTGTTTCTTATATAGTTATCTCTGAGAATGATAAAAAGTTTAAAAAATATTTAAAATGTAATGTTCACATACCACAAATTCAAAATTGTATTTATTAATATTAGTGTCATATTTATGTTGTTAATATTAAATAATATACCATGATCAAGAATCCAAAGACAGTTTAATATTAGGAAATCTGTCAATAGTAAAATTCAACATCAATAAGCCAAAATAAAAAATATATCTTTATTTTGTCAGATAGCAAAATAATCATCTGACTAGCAAAGGAGGAACACAAGAATACTTCCCTAATGTGATACAGCAAGTTGACATAATTTCAAATAAAGAAATACTACAAGGATTTCCATTAATGATAAGAATAAGGCAAGAGTAATATTTTAGATATACAAGACAGTATATATTCAAAAAATGAATAAAAGTTATAAATATATTCTAGGAAGAGACAAGTGTGTATCAGTACATAAGTTACCATAAAGTCATTCAAAAGAGTAGTGAAGGAATGGAGTCTTTATTTAATGGTTTGGGGGTAAACAATGCATTTAAAAGAGAAACTCAACGTATTCACCTAACATTATATGTGAAGATTAATTACAGATACATTAAAAGAAAATTATCATAACATCAAAACTCATGGCAAGAGAAAACCAAAGGTGAATATTTATGTAAACACAGGCTAAGAAATCATTTCTATAAAATATAAGAGAAAGAAATGATGTTAGAGAATATTGATAAATATGACCATATAAAACTTATGGTTACAAAGATGGGTTCAGTTGACCAATTAGCTTCTTGGAAAATATGAAAACTTGAATGCTTCTTGAAAGCACTAGAAGAAAGTCTGTTCTGTGATCTATTTTTTTAAGTGAACTCCTAGGATAAAAGGGATATACTTTTACAAAAATAGTAAAAACAATACATTAAGTGAAATAACAATAACTGTTGGATCATTTGTTATATAACTAAGTTTTTCCATTAATTTTCTTTGAAAATGTAAGCAATTTGTTATAAAATAGCTTAAATATGAGAATTCAGTAAAATTTCCAGTGTATTAAGAATAAATAACATACTATGGTTTTCTCTATAGCTATTGAACTTCACTTGTGGTGATGGTTTCACAGGTATATATTTGCAAACTTACCAACTTGTATACATTAAATAGGTACAGTTTTTTTGCATGGCAATCATACCTCCACAAAGCACTTTAAAAATTGCATCTAAAATGTTTTCAAACATTCAATGAACAATAAATGAAACTTTTAGGACACTGTGTTTTTGTAATATGTGGAATGAAATGTTTTTATCTGTATGACTATGGAAACTTCAAGTTGGAGGAGCAAACTGAATATTTTTATATAGATGGAAATCTCATTTTTCCACAAATATCTTGGCAGTATACTATTTCACAGATAGTTTCTGTTAGACTCTGTGACTATGTACCTTCTTAAAGGTAGAGTTGTATTAATATAGTAATTAGCATGAAAAAAATTCCATGGAAGCTTAAAGAAAAATGGGGGTTTCAACCAAACCAACAGCACCTTTATTTTCTTTATAGTATTATAGACAGAAGGTTTAAAGGATCTTTAAAAAGATCTGAGCATACTAAAATTTCCATAGTAGTACAAAACAGAGCATGTACATAAACTGTAATAAATGGAATGTTGTAATGGACTAGAAGTCGGTAAGGTGATTATGGAAGCTATCAAACTCACATAAATGTAAGGCTGTAATAAAAATATAAGGGGATGGTTTCTGAACCTGGAGTACTATTTACAACATTAGTAAATTTGGATTATACACCTTCAGGACCAGGAATGGAATAATGGTTGAATATCATAAAATTGTTTTAAGATAACATGACTTTAAATTCGAGCTAGTGTTTGAACTTTAAAATATTTTTTCTCCACACTTCTATTATAGAAACAGTGATGGTAGGAAGTCCACTGCATTGCATTTAACAATACTTTCAGTTCTAAGAATTGTAATAGTACTCTCTCAGCACACATTGTAGCAGAAAAGTCTATTTTCCTTACCCATTTTTGACTTTATAAAAGTACTTTTATAAAAAATATTCCACATATAAGTGAGATGATGCCATATTTTTCTTTCTGTGTCTGCACATAGAAAAAGAAAATGAAAGCGTGGTTATCACAGGTGGTGAGGCGGGGAAGGAAATGGGGAGATGT
>NW_012121154.1:7802956-7803485 GCF_000951035.1 Colobus angolensis palliatus | reverse complement strand
ACCTGCACGTTATGCACATGTACCCTAGAACTTAAAGTATAATAAAAAAAAAAAAATCAACGGAAAAAAATATATATATATAAGGGGATGGTTTCTGAACCTGGAGTACTATTTAACAACATTAGTAAATTTGGATTATACACCTTCAGGACCAGGAATGGAATAATGGTTGAATATCATAAAATTGTTTTAAGATAACATGACTGTAAATTCGAGCTAGTGTTTGAACTTTAAAATATTTTTTCTCCACACTTTTATTATAGAAACAGTGACGGTAGGAAGTCCACTGCATTGCATTTAACAATACTTTCAGTTCTAAGAATTGTAATAGTACTCTCTCAGCACACATTGTAGCAGAAAAATCTATTTTCCTTACCCATTTTTGACTTTATAAAAGTACTTTTATAAAAAATATTCCACATATAAGTGAGATCATGCCATATTTTTCTTTCTGTGTCTGCACATAGAAAAAGAAAATGAAAGCGTGGTTATCACAGGTGGTGAGGCGGGGAAGGAAATGGGGAGATGT
>NW_012121154.1:7799521-7801766 GCF_000951035.1 Colobus angolensis palliatus | reverse complement strand
AGATTCAAAATTCTCAAATAAAATATCTGTCTTAACAGCTGAATATGAAATTTCAGAGTATCAAATCATATTGTGTGCACTGGGATTAAAAACGGAGATGTTTTGGCTGTGATTGACAGCAGAGCTAAAGCAACAAGAATCATTATGATAACTAAAAAAAAAATATATTGATACTTAGTTACTGTTCTTAACTAACAATTGGGGCTGATACTCTAAATCAGCCAATAAGATGGAATAGCCCAGCTATAGTTACTCTAAGTTGTCAAGGTAACACATCCCTCCTTGAGATTTTCTCATTAATTTCCTCTCATGCTTAGATTTATGAAATACCACCAGGGACAATTCCACTCCTTCACTACCTGGCTGCTATGATCTGAGTGTGTGCCTTCAAATTCAAATTGAAAACTATCTCCATTGTGGTGGTATTAAAAGGTGGCGCCTTTGGGGAGATGACTAAGTAATAAAGGGTCTGCCCTGATGATGGGATCAGTGCCCTTATATTGGAGACTGTTTTGGCCCTTCTACCATGTTGAGGACACAGCAACAAGGAGCCTTTCTGAAGAAGAGAGCAAGCCCTCACCAGACACTGAATCTGGAGGCACCTCGACCTTTGGCTTCTCAGGATGTACGTATTTATGTGGATATATGTGTATAAACACACACATATGTTAGATATAAATAGTGAAAAGTTCATCTGTCTCTTCAAAATTAATTTACTTCAACAGAGATGACTCACAAATTTTTATGCGCGCACGGGTGTGTGTGTGTGTGTGTATTAACATTAACTTAGAGGACATTTGCTTCTGCATTCAGCTCTCAACTGTTTGGAGCCTCTGGGTATGATGCAAGTCTTAGAAATGGCAGGGAATTCTCTCCTATCTTCACATCAGTAGGATTTCCATTTGCTTGCTTTGGAATTGTTTACTTTTCTACTTTTCTCTTGCTTTTCTGGGTAGACCATAGTTACTTCCTCCACCTCTGGTTCTTCCCAAGACTTTTGATTACCACTTAGATGTTCAACTTTTAACCTCTTCTATCATATCCCTGTATTCCAACTTGTTACACTATTTTCTAATTCTAAAAAATCAACACTACCACGAAAATAACACTTTATCATCAATGGCTTAAATGTGCAAACTATTTATTTTATTTAAAAAATGAGTTTTTTTTTCTAAAATTATTATGACTCCTGTTTATACATCTGCAATTTTTGTCCCTACTCTCTGTTATTCCAACTTTGCTATTTTTTATATTCTCATTTTAGTCATAATCATATGATGTGCTAAATTTAACTACTGACTTTCAATAATTTAATTATCAGCTTAGACTTTTCCCTTTAGTACTTACCTGTACAAGCATTTAAAACAATGGTGATGTGTTCTAGAAAAATATATTCTAATTTTATAGTAGGTCTAGATGTCTTCCTCTCTTTCCTTCTTTATTTCTTCTTTTTTAAAATTTGCAACATGATGGAAATTTTAATACATTTTTCAAAAAACAAAATATAGCAATAATCAACAGTCAAATATTTAAATTTTTATTGATTTAAAAGGCCGGATTTAAAATTTTTGAACACTTTTAAGTGAATAATTTACATTATTTAATCTCAAAATCATAAAAACCATTTTGTAGATAGTAACTAATGATAATATTTCCCCAAATTAAAATAATAATATTCCCACTTGCTTGATGATTATATACATAGAAAACCTGCAATTTGAAATTCACCTGAGATTAGCATCTAGTCTAGTTTCATTTTTAAATTCAAGCCATAATTATAGTTTTTTCTTTGGCTCTGGTATAATTCTCTTCTATTAAGACCATTCATTTTTCTTAACATAACATTCAGTTTGCTAAAATATTCAGACATGCCTTTTAAATCTCTGACCCTTATTGTTGATAAATACCTAACATATCTATTGCATTCATTGAAATCTATCCTAAGCTTATTTATTTTTAATTCAGACTACAGTGACACCTCTGTATATACAAGTACCTATCAATATAGCCAATCAGAGTTCAACATATACCAATAATTAGAAAACTGTAAACTGGGTTTATTTTATTTAACAATGATATCTATAAAACATGATGAGACTTTTTTTAAATTATACTTTATGTTCTGGGGTACATGTACACAACATGCAGGTTTGTTACATGGGTATACATGTGCCATGTTGGTGTGCTGCACCCATTAACTCATCATTCACATTAGGTATATCTCCTAATGCTATCCCTCCTCCCT
>NW_012121154.1:7796917-7797875 GCF_000951035.1 Colobus angolensis palliatus | reverse complement strand
AGGTTTGTCAAAGATCAGATGGTTGTAGATATGTGGTATTATTTCTGAAGGCTCTGTTCTGTTCCACTGGTCTATATCTCTGTTTTGGTACCAGTACCATGCTGTTTTTTGTTACTGTAGCCTTGTAGTATAGTTTGAAGTCAGGTAGTGTGATGCCTCCCACTTTGTTCTTTTGGCTTAGGATTGTCTTGGCAACGCGGGCTCTTTTTTTGTTCCATATGAACTTTCAAGTAGTTTTTTTTCTAATTCTGTGAAGAAAGTCATTGGTAGCTTAATGGTGATGGCATGGAATCTAAATTACCTTAAGCAGTATGTCCATTTTCATGATATTGATTCTTCCTATCCATGAGCATGGAATGTTCTTCCATTTGTTTGTGTCCTCTTTTATTTCACTGATCCGTGGTTTGTAGTTCTCCTTGAAGAGGTCCTTCACATCCCTTATAAGTTGGATTCCCAGGTATTTTATTCTCTTGGAAGCCATTGTGAATGTGTGTTCATTCATGATTTGGCTCTCTGTTTGTCTGTTATTGGTGTATAAGAATGGTTGTGATTTTTGCACATTGATTTTGTACCCTGAGACTTTGCTGAAGTTGCTTATCGCTTAAGGAGATTTTGGGCTGAGACGATGGGGTTTTCTAAATATATAATCATGTCATCTGAAAACAGGGACAATTTGACTTCCTCTTTTCCTAATTGAATACCGTTTATTTCTTTCTCTTGCCTGATTGCCCTGGCCAGAACTTCCAATACTATGTTGAATAGGAGTGGTGAGAGAGAGCATCCCTGTCTTGTGCCAGTTTTCAAGGGGAATGCTTCCAGTTATTGCCCATTCAGTATGATATTGGCTGTGGGTTTGTCATAAATAGCTCTCAATATTTTGAGTTACGTTCCATCAATACCGAATTTATTGTGAGTTTTTAGCATGAAGGGCTGTTGAATTTTGTCAAAGGCCTTTTCT
>NW_012121154.1:7657555-7796216 GCF_000951035.1 Colobus angolensis palliatus | reverse complement strand
AACCTGCTCCTGAATGACTACTGGGTACATAATGAAATGAAGGCAGAAATAAAGATGTTCTTTGAAACCAATGAGAACAAAGATACAACATACTACAATCGCTGGGACACATTTAAAGCAGTGTATAGAGGGAAATGCATAGCACTAAATGCCCACAAGAGAAAGCAATCAAGATCTAAAATTGACACCATAACATGATGAGACTTTTATCACGTAAGTTATTCTTAGTTCATAGACAGTCAGTTGAGGCTTACATGGACACTGAATGGGCAACTTATTTTAAGGTAAAGAATGTTAAAATTATGGTAAGTGAAGTATATAAATGTACTTCAAACTATTTTCATTTTATAATAAGAAGAATATTTAGAGTTTGCCTCACCCTTTGACTCAATAATGAATCTTACAGAAAGGCAAATGATTTCACAGAATGGGAGGTCGTGTAGTTCACATTGTACATTCTACACTTAATGAGAAAGGTGAAAAAGAAAAAATAATAATCAAGCTAAATCAGAGACTTAACCAAAAAGATAATTTTCAATATATGTCTTGAAATCAAATCAGACGCAACTTTATGAACCACATATATCTAGTCATTTAAAAAAACAGTCTTGACCCAAAGTTAGGTATGAGTAGATAATAATAATAATTTCAAAAGAGAATCACAGCAATGGAGCATTATTAAAATAAGTATATAATTGTCCAATAATTTAGTATATTTTAGGATGCTTATTAGAAATTCAGAAACTTTAGAGTTTTACTGTGCATACTGGAGAAAGAGTTTTTATAAAATACCTAAATCACTTCTTTTTTTAAACAAAGAGTTGATCTTAAGATTTCTTGAGATGTTGTGGCATAATTGTATTGATTAAGTAAGGTACCTAATGTGTTAACAAATAAAATGCGTATCTTCTATCCACATATCCTTAATTAATAAAGATAATCTGTATTTTTATTTTTAACATTGGCTGATATGAAGGACAATTTCAAATTTGTGTTATTTCATAAACACTATGGTCAGTATGCCATAAAAGAAATTATATATGATGATAAGTATCTCAAAATTTCTTATGGAATAGTTAAATTGCAAAATTCCTAGGAAATAAAATTAAATTTCTGAGATGTCAACTAAAAATAAAATATACTTGAAAGAGGGAAGACTAACTTATCAATGTACTGTAATTATTTTGCGTCATACTGGCCTTTATGGTGCTTGCCTTTTCTGTCTTTGACTCTATTAACTGTATTAACTGTTTAGCAGCAAATGCTACATCATAAGGGATGTCTTAAAATAATGCCTATATAAATAGCATTATTCTATTTTAAAAGTTACATGTATCAGAAATTTTTTCTTTTCAAATCATTTTGAGAAAAATTATAAGTTTTTCCCAGATTTTAAGATATTTATTTCTAGCCAACCTGGAAATAAATCATTATATTTGACTTAAAAGTTGCAATAGATTCTATGAGAATAAAAGGAATCCTAGTGTATATAATGGGGTAGGGAAAGGGGAGAAATGGTTTACTGTCTGAATCCCCTTTTACTCACTAGAAGACTAGGGCTGGATGAGACCAGTTTGGATTTCCTGAGTCTAGAGTTATGCTCATGGTTCCAGTAGCTTAGACAAGTTGAAGACCAAGCAGGGAGCCAGGGGAGACTCCTATGTGAAACTGAGATTCAAATGCTATGAAGAGTTCATTAATTGCACAAATATATATGGGTGCCTTTTAAGTAATGGAAACTATAGGGTTTTTATGAAATTTATATTTTAATGCAATCAGTATATATTCCATGCCCAATAGTCGAGAAGAACACTGAACATAAGATTACACAGTTTAGAATTCAGACGTGTGTTCAGAGAAGATAGCAAGTAGGAATAAATGAGGAGATTCCCATATGGCTACCAGTCACCTTGGCCTGATGAAATTTCCCTTTATAAATCTGAGTTTGCATGGCTCCTAAAAATGTCTGAATGACTAGAAGAACCAGAAACTCAGGACACAATTCCACTCTGGATGGAAGGAGCCGAGCGGAACAAAATCTTCAGGTACAGTATTCTATTCTTGAAGACAGGACAACTCTGTATGGCTTTACCCAAGTATAATCTTCTCCATTTGGAAAGTTTTAGAATTTTGTAGACAAAATAGCCTGAACATTTCAAAAAAAGGGTAGACACTAAATAAAGGGTAGACATTAAAGTAAATTTTATAGCAGTGGAAATACAGCAGCAATCCTAATTTATTTAGAAGTCAGTTATAAATGACATTCACAAATTATATCAAGAAGATTTTATTTTCTGTATGAGATGAGGGAGAAGGGGGCATAGAAGAGACTGTCAAGAAAAGGTAGAGTGGTGAGTTTCGAGAGGAGGTGAAGAAATTGTCTTTCTGCAATTAAAGTATGTGGGAATAGCTGAATCTAATCACCATCTGTAACGATTTTGATCCCAGGGCAGAGTTCCGTGCAATCCCCTCTTCCTATTCTTCCAAGCATGGATTTTATGAATTCAAGTCACATTTCAGGGCAAGAAAGTTTTGGTAGAGAGCAAAAGCTTGGGAAGAGCAACATTCAGACCAAGGGATACATTTCAGGAGAGATGGGTACTTCCAACCTTTCTTCTTTGAATTAGCAGAAAGAGCCTACAGTACACTGTGACAACCTCCCTCTTTTGAGTCTCCAGCCCTCATCTATGTAGAGGCTCATGGCCCAGAATAAACAGCCCAATTCATAGTATCCTAAATCTGTCAAATATCTTACTCTGAGAGTGAGGAAAGCATGGAACTGAATACACGAAATGTAGCTACAGAAATTACGATATATTAATACTCTATCCCAGGGCTCTGTTTATCCCTGACAGTTTTTACACAAAGAACTTTCAGAAATCTCAGAATGGCCAGAATCTGAGATGTCTAAGTTGACTTCCTGAATGAATGAGTGAAAAAATGAATGAAGATAACAAATAAAAGCCTAAATGTCTCAGATACTTTGGAAAATGAGTAGAAAAAAGCTCTTTTTTGTACTTAGAAGAAACAGGGAGAGCTGGTTTAATTAAATAATCCATAAATTTTGCAAATGTAGATTAAGTAATATAAGAAAATGAACTCTCATAATAACAAAGATTCAAAACAAAGTAAAACGTAAAAAAATATATAGAAAATGACTCCATTCTGGCTTTACACTCTATTTTTCTTACGGACAACTTAGGATTGTTGTAAAATTTTTGGAAAAGAAATGGTTAAAAGAAGGACAAAATCTACTCTAAAAGAAATTACCATATGTATATATATATACACATATGATATTTACTCTCTCTCTATATATATACACACACACACACACATACACACACACACACATTTATTTATTTATTTATTTATTTTACTGTACGTTCCAGGATACATGTGCAGAGTGCGCAGGTTTATTACATAGGTATATATATGTGTGCTATAGCGGTTTGCTGCACCTTTTGACTTGTCATCTAGGTGTTTTTTGTTTGTTTGCTTGTTTGTTTTTTTAGACGGAGTCGTGCTCTGTCACCTAGGCTGGAGTGCAGTGGTGCGATCTCGGCTCACTGCAAGCTCCGCCTCCCGGGTTCACGCCATTCTCCTGCCTGCTGCCTCAGCCTCCCCAGCAACTGGGACTCCAGGCACACGCCACCACGCCCAGCTAATTTTTAAAATTTATTTTTAGTAGAGATGGGGTTTCACCATGATAGCCAGACCTCGTGATCTCCTGACCTCGTGATCCGCCCACCTCGGCCTCTCAACGTCATCTAGGTTTTAAGCCCTGCATGCATTAGAAATTTGTCCTAATGCTTTCCCTCCCTTTGACCCCCACCCTCTGACAGGCCCTGGTGTGTGATGTTCCCTTCCCTGTTTACATGTGTTTTCATTGTTCAACTACCACTTATGAGCAAGAACATCCGGTGCTGGGCTTTCTGTTCCTGTGATAGTTTGCTGAGAATGATGGCTTCCAGCTTCATCCATGTCTCTGCAAAGGGCATGATGTCATTCTTTTTCATGGCTGCATACTATTCCATGGTGTATATGTGCCACATTTTCTTTATCCAGTCTATGACTGATGGGTATTTGTGTTACTTCCATGTCTTTGCTGTGTTGTAGACAGTGCTACAATAAACATAAGTGTGCATGTGTCTTCACAGAATGATTTATATTCCTTTGGGTATATATCCAGTAATAGCATTGCTGCATCAAATGGTATTTCTGGTTTTAAATCCTCAAAGAATCACTACACCGTCCTCCACAGTGGTTGAACTAATTAACAATCCCACCAACAGTGTAAAAGCCTTCCTATTTCTCCACAGACTCACCAGCATCTTTTGTTTCCTGACTTTCTAATAATCGTCATTCTTACTGCTGTGAGATGGAATCTCATTGTGGTTTTGATTTGCATTTCTCTAATGATCAGTGATGATGAGCTTTTTTTCATATGTTTGTTGGCAGCATAAATGTCTTCTTTTGGGAAGTGTCTGTTCACCTTTGTCCACTTTTTGACGGGGTTATTTGCTTTTTTCTTGACCAGGGCCTAATTCCAATTTTCCCAATTTAAAAGGCACCCCCTTTTTTCACTTATAGTAAATACTTTGCCAAGGCAGGAATGAGAGCTACCCTGAGAGTTCTCCCAGGACGAGCTAAGCAACCATTCACCAATATGTACTATAGGTGATGGAAGAACAAAAATGATTTTAACACTCACGTATTTTACTAGGATTTGATGATAATTGTCTTTCCTCCACTCTCAAAAATTCCAACACAGAGCTAAAGTAGAAAAATGATCATGAACTAAAGTAGGAAAATGACCTGTACTCATCAGAAAACAGTACTTCAGCCTTTATTCTCCACTAGTATCTATTTTCAGTATATGCTTAGTTAGGAAACTTGACCATAATCTTTAAATTACTGTGTGTTGGTAGTTGAAATCTGTTTCATTAAATGGCTGCAAAGGTGTATTTTCCCGTTTTCTGATTTATTGTAAAGACATAAATGGTAGAATCCTATAATAATAGACTCCAGTAACAACAGTTTAAGAACTTTACATCAGACAGGCTGTATAACTAAAAGGGTAATTACTAAATATAGCACCCAAAATTTAAGGGGAAAAACAAGTTTTTATAAAGATGTTTTAAAATTAGATTTTTTATTTCTCTACTTTTCATGCAATGATTCATCTGAGTAAAACAAACTCAATTCCTAATCTGAAAAATAGAAAAAATAGAATTCTATAACATTTTAATTATTATTTGATATGATTATTCTGGGATGCTAAACCAATGCTACAAATTAAGTTTGATAGAAAATTAACATATAGCTGAACAAAGCCAGAAAAATAATTATCATTCTTAGTTGCATAAACTTCATTAACACTGATTTCAGTATATTAACATTTGGAAGCAAATTTCTTGCCACATGTGAAACTTTGTTTCCTTTTATTGGAAACCCAACAGATATTACTTGTTTTATATGAATAAACAATTTATTTTCTAAGAGCAATTTAATGGTACATTGTTATGTGAACTTTCCTAATTCTCCTCCTCCAATAAGTTGAATATGTGAAAATATTTTACCTGGCCATATTTTACTATTTTAACTGCAAAAACACAGTCAGTTCCCACTTCCCTAAGATGACCCAGATGTCAAATATACAATTTTTAGGCTCTGCTCTGTTTAAAGCCCAAGAAACACAGAGCAAGGTCTGGGTGTCTATAGAGCTGCTAGGGAGCCTAGCCTTAAGATGGAATTGTTTCTGTGTCTAGCTGGAAGAGTTAATGATCATCAGCTCATCAACATCAACTCATCATGTACTGTTTGAACTGCTGCCAAGTCACTGGTGTACAAGAGTTCCTCTAAGACTTGGAGGACAAGCTTGTGACTTGGAGCCACAAGCTTGTCTCCCAATTCAGGACCCTAGATGGAGGGATCCCGGCACCTCACCTGGTTCTGTGCAGACTCTAACCCTGGTATATTCGACCTGAGACTCTAGACCTTGATTCTGACATGTCTTGGGCAACTGAAGTGAACTCTCCTGAACATGTGATCTAACAATGTGAGCCCCTATGCTCAGAGCCCATGAATATATGCCAGTCTCGACTGGAAAAAGAGCTTGGGCTATTTGTTGCCCCTGTGAAGACATATGTACTTGAAAATAAGAGTATAAGGAGTAAGGAAAGGATCCAGTTTCAGCTTTCTACTTATGGCTAGCCAATTTTCCCAGCACCATTTATTAAATAGGGAATCCTTTCCCCATTTCTTGTTTCTCTCAGGTTTATCAAAGATCAGACGGCTGTAGATGTGTGGTATTATTTCTGAGGACTCTGTTCTGTTCCATTGGTCTATAGCTCTGTTTTGGTACCAGTACCACGCTGTTTTGGTTACTGTAGCCTTGTAGTATAGTTTGAAGTCAGGTAGCGTGACGCCTCCAGCTTTGTCCTTTTGACTTAGGATTGTCTTGGCAATGCGGGCTCTTTTTTGGTTCCATATGAACTTTAAAGCAGTTTTTTCCAATTCTGTGAAGAAACTCATTGGTAGCTTGATGGGGATGGCATTGAATCTATAGATAAATAGATTGGGCAGTATGGCCATTTTCACGATATTGATTCTTCCTATCCATGAGCATGGTATGTTCTTCCATTTGTTAGTGTCCTCTTTGATTTCACTGAGCAGTGGTTTGTAGTTCTCCTTGAAGAGGTCCTTTACATCCCTTGTAAGTTGGATTCCTAGGTATTTGATTCTCTTTGAAGCAATTGTGAATGGAAGTTCATTCCTGATTTGGCTCTCTGCTTGTCTGTTACTGGTGTATAAGAATGCTTGTGATTTTTGCACATTAATTTTGTATCCTGAGACTTTGCTGAAGTTGCTTATCAGCTTAAGGAGATTTTGGGCTGAGACAATGGGGTTTTCTAAATACACAATCATGTCATCTGCAAACAGGGACAATTTGACTTCTTCTTTTCCTAACTGAATACCCTTGATTTCTTTCTCTTGCCTGATTGCCCTAGCCAGAACTTCCAACACTATGTTGAATAGGAGTGGTGAGAGAGGGCATCCCTGTCTTGTGCCAGTTTTCAAAGGGAATTTTTCCAGTTTTTGCCCATTCAGTATGATATTAGCTGTGGGTTTGTCATAAATAGCTCTTATTATTTTGAGGTACGTTCCATCAATACCGAATTTATTGAGCGTTTTTAGCATGAAGGGCTGTTGAATTTTGTCAAAAGCCTTTTCTGCATCTATTGAGATAATCATGTGGTTCTTGTCTTTGGTTCTGTTTATATGCTGGATTACATTTATTGATTTGCGAATGTTGAACCAGCCTTGCATCCCAGGGATGAAGCCCACTTGATCAGGGTGGATAAGCTTTTTGATGTGCTGCTGAATCCGGTTTGCCAGTATTTTATTGAGGATTTTTGCATCGATATTCATCAGGGATATTGTTCTAAAATTCTCTTTTTTTGTTGTGTCTCTGCCAGGCTTTGGTATACGAAGATTAATTCAAGATGGATTAGAGACTTAAATGTTAGACCTAATACCATAAAAACCCTAGAGGAAAATCTAGGTAGTACCATTCAGGACATAGGCATGGGCAAGGACTTCATGTCTAAAACACCAAAAGCAACGGCAGCAAAAGCCAAAATTGACAAATGGGATCTCATTAAACTAAAGAGCTTCTGCACAGCAAAAGAAACTACCATCAGAGTGAACAGGCAACCTACAGAATGGGAGAAAATTTTTGCAATCTACTCGTCTGACAAAGGGCTAATATCCAGAATCTACAAAGAACTCAAACAAATATACAAGAAAAAAACAAACAACCCCATCAAAAAGTGGGCAAAGGATATGAACAGACATTTCTCAAAAGAAGACATTCAGACAGCCAACAGACACATGAAAAAATGCTCATCATCACTCGCCATCAGAGAAATGCAAATCAAAACCACAATGAGATACCATCTCACACCAGTTAGAATGGCCATCATTAAAAAATCAGGAAACAAGTGTTGGAGAGGATGTGGAGAAATAGGAACACTTTTACACTGTTGGTGGGATTGTAAACTAGTTCAACCATTATGGAAAACAGTATGGCGATTCCTCAAGGATCTAGAACTAGATGTACCATATGACCCAGCCATCCCACTACTGGGTATATACCCAAAGGATTATAAATTACTCTACTACAAAGACACATGCACACGTATGTTTATTGCGGCACTATTCACAATAGCAAAGAGTTGGAATCAACCCAAATGTCCATCTGTGACAGACTGGATTAAGAAAATGTGGCACATATACACCATGGAATACTATGCAGCCATAAAAAAGGATGAGTTTGCGTCCTTTGTAGGGACATGGATGCAGCTGGAAACCATCATTCTTAGCAAACTATCACAAGAAGAGAAAATCAAACACCGCATG
Organism: Colobus angolensis palliatus; assembly: GCF_000951035.1. Lineage (NCBI taxonomy): Eukaryota > Metazoa > Chordata > Mammalia > Primates > Cercopithecidae > Colobus > Colobus angolensis. Next base: position 7,787,792 of record NW_012121154.1, on the reverse strand, counting down.
TTCTCAGTCATAGGTGGGAACTGAACAATGAGATCACTTGGACTCGGGAAGGGGAACATCACACACTGGGCTTATCGTGGGGAGGGGGGAGGGGGGAGGGATTGCATTGGGGAGTTATACCTGATATAAATGATGAATTGATGGGTGCTGACGAGTTGATGGGTGCAGCACACCAACATTGCACAAGTATACATATGTAACAAACCTGCACGTTATGCACATGTACCCTAGAACTTAAAGTATATTAAAAAAAAAATTAAATTAAAAAAATTAAAAAAAAAAGAAAATAAGAGTAAAGGGTTAGGCAGTCTTTTGTCCCAATTACTCCCACTGATTGTGCCAATTCCTTATTCCCATTGGTTGTCATATCCAGGTGGGATGTTCTTGCATACTGTATTTCTGACAATTATACACAAATGTGGCATACCATGAATAAAATCCTGCCCCAAGATACATAATTACAGCACAGGGAGCAAACGGTTCTCATTGTACAATGAGATTATAAAATAGGTGTTTCAAAAAGCGGACTAGAATGTCTCATATATGCAGCCAACCCCAGGCATGGCCTCCTTCCTAAGGCTGTGCCATGCTTCTTTTCTTCATTCTACAAACAGTAATCATGTTGTTCCTGTTGAGATAGAACTGCTTAAAATTACACTATTTCTTTTTAATGACACTGTTTGTTTTCGTGTTTTAATGTTTCACTATATACTTTCAAAGCAAGTCTTTCTCACTTGCCATTGATTTTATTTTTCTGGAATGAAAGCAAACAGAATTTCTAGGTCTCCAGATAAAAATTAAAATATAAAAATTCTTTCAAAGACTATAAATATCAGTCCTTTGAAGAACAAATGTGCTCTGAACAATTTATGCCTTTAGTTTTTGCACTTCAATTTTCTGAATAGATACAGAAATATGAAATTCTGAGAAAAAATTCAGTCAGAGCTGTAGTACTCTCAGAGGCATACACATTATATGCGTGAGTTTGATGAAAAAATGTCATTGAACTCAATTGGCTCAGCTTCTCTTAATGGGTTATAAAAATAAGCCCAAAGTTTAAAGAAAGGAGAGGAAAGTCCCATTAGAAAACATCATATTTTCTTACAAATAAATGTAAAAGTGAGATATTTAAAGCTCTTACCTTAGATAAAGGAATATAGCATTGCTGTTACACAGAAACCATGTAATTATACAATGAACACAAAATTGTAGTTGTGAGAAATGATATAATCAAAGGAAAGTGTAAAATTATAACAGAAAATGTGTTAATGATTATGAAACTACAGAATGCTGGTTTTCAGAAAGCTTATGATTGGTATCTGAAAACAGGCAGGTTCCTGAACATGGAAAAGTGTCATCATCTCATAATGTGATGTAAGAGGATATAAGCAGGATATAAGCAAATAATGTGATGTAAGAGGATATAAGCAAATTCTTGTAACCGTGTCTAGCGGTTTGACTTCTCCATATCTTCCAGAGAGCCCCAGAGAGGTCTGTGGTGGGACTGTATGGTGACTCAAATAATTCTACATGTTTAGAATGTCAGCTCCCATTTTCATCTCTAAAAGACTATGTTCTATGATTCTATCAGTTTACATTGTACCATTTTTATTAAGATCATTCTGATATATCCTAACCATTACATTATTTCCAACTTCTGCAGAACATATAGACACAAACCTCAATGTAAAATCGTGTATGTGATTTTATGACACCTGCAGCTAGACCCTGTTTTTTTCATGCATATGTTTGTTTTTCTCACTCCTTTCGTCCAATACTCTCGAATAGCTATACAGACTATTCAATGTAAAGAGAATGCTGGATGAATGAGTGAATTAACAAAGCAGACTGTCTAAAATAGACTAAAACATGAATATATAGACATTGCTCTTAGAGTAGAAGAAAATGTACATTGAGGTATCTATTGAGTTTTTAAATTAAAACTATATGTGTGTCACTCTCTCTGTCCTGTGAGGCTGGGGATTTCTTGAGCCTATGGAATCTTGAATCATTCAGCTATGTTATCCCATCATTTAGCCCAGCGAGTGGTATAATAGACTGCTAGCATTCACCAAAAATCTATTTTTTTTCTTTCTTGGGTGCATAACTAGATTGCATTTGCCAGCATCCTTTGCAGTTAGGTCCAGCCATAGGACTTGTTCTCAGCAGCAAATATGTCTTTTCCAGGGTATGCTCTGAGGACATGCCTGCCCATTCTATGTTCTCTTTTCCCTTTCACCTGGTGGATACGGAAGACAATGAATCACCAGTGGTGGCAAAGCCATAGAACAGAAGGGTATCAGTCCCAGAATCAGCTGGGAAGAACTGCCCACTGGCCAGGAATATCTGCCTGGTGAGGGAGAGCCAAGAGATGTACTTAAGGAATAAAATGTAAGGAGGTACTTTCTCTCCAGTTTACTTTTCCTGAGTTCACTTCTTTAAACAACATTTTTAACATAATATGGTTATTGAGAAAGATTCCTACTGAGAAACAAGAGGCTCTGAACCATTTCATGCAGTTTCCAGTGGCCATATACAGCTCCAATTTGAAGTTGAGAATTAATCTTAATTATGTCAATTTATATCCTGCGGGTGTGCAGAGTGTGTGCTACCATAATTACCACTGGATAGGTAGAAAACTAAACTCTCTGACACTCAGAGTTCAAAATTCACAGACAGACTGTGGAATAAAAGAAGTGGCTACTTTAGGGTCTAATATATATTACTTTTAAAAGACTTATTGTTTGATGTAAACATTTACATGACCCATATACATTTTACTTCTTAAAACTGATAACATTGACCTGGAAGACAGAGTCACATTTCACATATATTAAGTGGAACATCTTGAAGGTTAGTAGCTTGAAATGCATCTTGAAAATAAAAGTTTTTACGTGTAAGAATGTTTAAAAAAGACAAAAATTAGGATGTAAATTAAAATTCTTTCTTTATATCTCTACTAAAAATGCAAACATTTTTTCTTACTTTTCCAATAATGTTTACCTTTATTTTGTGATTAGAAAGGTTTTACATATATATGTTTTTTAAAATATGAAAATCATAGAATAAACTGATCCACAGGATTCACCAATTCACTTTGTAGGAGTTATTCATTATTTATATTTTATATATGTTTTATTTTAGTATATATAAATACATGGATGATATATGTATATGTAAATCTGTATATTTATGTTAAAAATAAAATTGGCATCAGACTTATCAGCATAGATTTGGTTATCTTTTCACATTTAATTATAATAGCAACACTTTTTCATGTCCTTAAATAATCTACACAATTATTATTTTAATAGTTGCCTAAAATTCCGTTTGATATTCCCCCCATTTAGTTCCTCTCCTGTTAAAATTTACATTATCAGTTTTTACTGTAATAAAGTAAATATTTATATATATTTCTGATTATTTCTACAGGTAAGCATTCTAGATTTGGAGTTAATGGGTCACAAAATGTGACTATCTCTAAGCTAATTTCTAAAAATTACCTTATATTCCCTCAAGTACTGCATAAGTGTACTGGTCTCACCATACCCTAATCCACTTTTTGTATTAACATTTCTTGATATTTTTAGTTTGATAGGTAATAATTATCTCATATACTTGTTTTTGTTAGCAATTCTTTGTTTATTAACCTGAGAAACAATTATTTTGCTTTTATAAATTGCTTCTTCATAGTATTTGCTCATTTTGCCTCCCCCACCCCTTTTCTTTATTGGGATGTATTCCTTTTGTGCAATTTAAAAGTACTCGTTGTATATTAAATGAACTAGCTTTTAAGATATCATATATATTTCAATTATCTTATTTCAGGATGTCACTTATTTTATCACATAGTTTCAAATTTTTGGATAATTATATTTATTTGAACTTTCCTCCCTATTTCCTTGTTTTTATGTTTAGAATGTCCTTCTCTAATGTAAGATAACATAATTATTTATTCTCATATATATAGCCCATGTACCTTTTAATTTTCTTTTGTTTTCCTTTAGCTTTAAAAATACATCTATTTTAGTATAAGAACTGGTCATGTAAATCTTCATGCTTGCAAGTCACTTGTCATATGTATTTTCCAAGCTCTTCTGCTTTCTGGTAGAGACACAGTGACCAGCACAACTAATAGAACATGGCAGCAACATGTGGTCTCAATGCAGTGAAATTAGGTCATCAGGAGTCATCTATTTTTACACCAAAACCATTTTTTCTTAGAAGCTTAGTATAGAGCACTATCCATTCAGTCTATGTCTCATTTCCCTTGTTTTGTTCCTTCAGTCTTTGTCTCAAGGCCCAGATTTTCCTTTTGCAATTTACTGGCTGAAAAGAAGGCTGCAATCTTCTCATATTCAGTGGGCTCATGATGTTTGTGAGAGGCATGTCCTGAGACAAATCCCCAAATCTGTCAGTGTCACTGTAGCCTGTGATTTCCTGGATAAAAAGCAGCCAAGAGTAATTTAACAGTGTAAGCTTTGGAGAAGTATTCCGTAATACTGTTTTTCATCAGTGATGAATTCATTTGGACAGGAGGTTGTTTTCCCTAAACCTAAACCAATTACTTTCATACCAGTAAAATCCTTTCTAGCACCAGCAAAATCCCACCCATGGAAAATTCATGTTCATTATCTGCCTTCAAATGGTTGAGAAATTTAAATGTAGGCTTTCTATTAGTTCATTTAAACTGTTAATCTAAAATACTGAGATTATCTAGTTTTTTTTTCTTAAACCAATTATTCTTTGATTCAGTGCACACAGTATTATGGAAACTACAAGTAAAAAAAGAATTGATTGTAGCAAACTACAGATGTGAGGAGATAAAACACTTTATGAATATAGCTTACTTGTTACTGCCTTAGGTAACTTACTTCGTTATCTAAGAACCCTAAATTGGCCAAGATATTCCATGTTCAAAATATTTCTTTCACTTAATAAAGCTCAAGAAACTGCTGTTTTCCACCTTATTCAGTGGTGCTGTTTTTCCACCTTATTCAGAATAACAAAATCTGGAATCTTCAATTCACTAGTATTATTTCTTTTGTCTTTTCTTCTTTTTTATTTCTGAGATGGAGCCTTGCTCTGTGGCCCAGACTGGAGTTCAGTGGCATGATCTCGGCTCACTGCAAACTCTGCCTCCTCGGTTCAAGAGATTCTCCTGTCTCAGTCTCCTGAGTAGCTGGGATTACAGGCGCATGCCATCATACCTGGCTAATTTTTATATTTTCAGTAGAGATGTGGTTTCATCATGTTGGCCAGGCTGGTCTCAAACTCCTGACCTCAAGTGATCTGCCCGCCTCAGCCTCACAAAGTGCTGGGATTACTGGCATGAGCCACTGTGCCCACCATAGCTCACTAGTATTATTTCAATTCTTGCAGGAATTACCAGGACTGGGCCTTATTTCCCAGGGGTTGGATTCAGTTGCTTAATTGCCAGGGTTGTGGAGAGCATCCTGTGGCTAGGAAAAGACTAGGTACAATCATTATATTATAGGAAATGCACACCCCAGACACACAACCAAAAAGCTGTAGAAGCAAATGTAATGCTTCTAGAAGAGAGCCTATCAGCAGAGGTTTTCCCAGTGTATCTTTGGGGAATTTGTAGATAATACTCTAGTTTAAGAACTCTGAATTATTTAAAGGACCCTAATTCTTGACTGCTGAAACTATGGTTCCTCTATGTGCTCGGAAGTTATATTTTCAAAATTCATGCATCTAATCCAGTCTTAGAAAAGAAGCTGCAGCAAATATTAAGTACTTACCTTAAAAAGATCCTAGGTAAAGATTAGTACATCAGACTGTTCTCCAACTATCATACATCTGGCTGAAGATTGTTCATTTGTGTTAATCATACTTCTGAATAATATTGTATTAGTGTTCAATCTATTTACATATTCAAAGTCTTTAGAAGAATATTTTAGTCCCATATATTTGATCAAATGAAAAAATAGGAAAATATATGTGAGTGCAGCAAAGGCTGTCAGAGAAAATAGAAATTGTGAACTTGTATTCATGAACCACACTGTTTTATCTCAGTAAAAGCCCATTTTTCTCCACTCTTTCCTTTTTTTCCAGCTATCCTTCTCTTCAATAAACAGGGATGCCTATGAGGAACAGGAATAAGGTCTCTCACAAAATGATACATATTGCAGAACTATAGAACCACTATGTTACCAATATGTGTAGTATTACTGAATTAGTACAATCATATTTCAACATTCTGTTGTTTGTATATATAAAAAACTTCACAAGGTATACATATACATTAAAATAAATGTTTATATGTACAAATAAATACGCTGAAAGAGGAAAGTGCTTTGAAGAGTAATCATCCTATTTTTTATCTTTTATCCAAAAACAAACAAGGTCATAGTGCTGACTTTGCATTTTATTTTTAGAGTTACAAAAGCTATCTGCAAAGGCAAGCAATTTACAGCTCACAGTTAACATATACTCCAAGGAATAGATGTATAGAACAGCAGCATAATAAAATCCTTGCCCTGTGGCTTCACTACCGAATTCCCTAAATGCAAACTGCAATGATTAATATAGCATTCCTTAACTGATTTTCAGAAATAGTACATTTCCTTGTCATGATATACATTGTAACTCCTAGTACTTTTAAATAAATTTGTTCCATTGGACTCAAGTAAATTTACCTTACAGTTAAAAATAATTTTAGTAAAATGACATATGAACTATAGTGTACATACTATAATTATATGGTATGTTCTACATACTATAGTTATATGGTATGTTCTACATGCTACAGTTATATAGTATGTTCTAGATACATTAGTTATATAGCATGTTCTACATATTATATGTTCTATAAGTACAGCTATCCCAATGTTGAGCAGTTCTTCAGAAGAGCCCGCCTCAATTACACTGGTTACATTCAATGTAATGTGAAGTGCCATCTCTCAACATGACAGATCTTGATTTTGATCATGGAGATACACAGGATTAGTGATGGGTATATTTAACATATTTTTATGTATTTTATTATAAGTCACATAATCCTAAGTTGTTTACCTAGTATCATCAGAGCATACTTTTATTATACTTAACTAGGAATTTTCAAAGATTTTTACATCCATTCTTCACAGAGTATTATGCCATAACAAACACAAATGTTTAAAACTTATAACACCCCAGCAAATAGTGTTGATTTGTGTATAGATACACATGCCACATGCAATCTTTTCCATTTGAGCATAGGCCAGCTCTTACACAAACCGGTTCTCAAGTCTATTGTTTTAATAGCGCTTGCTATCAACTATGTAGTCTCACAGCAAAATTTATTGAATAAATAATTGGAGGGATATGCTGTTTCTCTCATTCTGGCAATATCACTTTTCAGGCAGAATTTAGGATGTCCAAACTTGAAAAGTGACAAAGAATGTGGGTTTGTTTTCAGCTGTCATTTTCTAACACATTACTGTGTTGACTTTTAATTAAGTTGGAAAAAAGGCACATGCTCTCAATCTTTTGCCGTTGGTTGGATGCCAGGGTAGCTTTAGGGATAAAAGTCCAAACTTACATACACAGCACAAATAATGACATATCCAAAATAAGAGTAATTAAAAAAAACATGAATGATGACTATATTCGTACTCTATTAAAACATGGATGATTCCTATATTGGTAACGTATTGTAAACATGCTAAGATTTTTAAAAATGACACCTATGTAGAAACAATAACATAAATTTATTACTACATGTTTACTGATCAGTTTTGGCCTCCACACATGATGAACAGAAAGTCTTTAAAAGTTAAAGACATGAGAAAAGGAATAAAAAATAACTTTTCTAAATACAAAGATGAAAGTTTGATAAATGACTTACCCAAATTTAATTAAACTATGCCTCAACCACACTGAATATCCCCCACCAAACAAAGAAAAAACTTAAATTTTTAAGGAAGATTTAAATTAAGGATAAAATAATATTCATGGTTGCAAATATTGTGCACATTAGACATGGCTGTGTTGAAATTTTCAAACACACGATTCTACAAAACTCTGATATACTTTTGGCTGTCCTAGAACTTTGTATTAAGCAGATAACCTTTTTAGTTCTTTTTTTAAGGCTCTATAGTTCTAAGAAAATAACTATAAAAATATAATCTTAAAAATCTAAGATGTTTTAATGAAATATTAAATTAGTTGCAATGAACTAATAAATTTTTTAAAGTTGCAATTTTTATAGTAACCATGAAATTATAGAGATATTAGAAAACTATTATCTCATTTACTCTGTTCCTTCCATTTCTCATTGAAAACTGAGGTTCAGAGACAGAGGGAGGGACATAGGAAGGCCAAAACTTTTATTTCATGTTTGTCTGTTATACAAATTGTTGTAAAAATAGCTTACACGATATTTGATTTAACCTTCCTACCGCTTATTTGAACAATATTACTTTTCATAGTTTAAAAATGAGAAAATTGAAGCTCAGAGAGGATAAGGTAATTTATTCAATGTCACACAGCCATTGGCAAAATTAGGACCAGAATCTTGTATCCTCTAAGTCTGGTGTATTTTAATAAACCTAGTATTTTAACAGGAAAATGAACTAGTACTATTATTTCCACTATTCTTTTAATTTAAAAATGTTTTCAGGCTGGGTGCAGTGGCTCACACCTCTAATCCTAGCACTTTGGGAGGCTGAGGCAGGTGGATTGCTTAAGCCAAGGAGTTCCAGACCAGCCTGGGCAACATAGCAAGATCCCATCTCTAAAAAAAAAATGTTTTCAGTACCTGTTGACTTACAATACTCTATAATTCCATAACTTTCCAAGGGCAATATTATAGAGTGACTAAAACAAGAATGGCTGGTTCAAACTTTGGTTCTACCCCAGGCTAGTGTGTGACCTTAGACAAATCACTTAGGTACACTGTGCCTCAGTTTACACATCCATAACATGGAGATAAAAATGCCACCTATTTTATTGGGTATGAAGATTAAATGTGATTAACCATATAAAGTGCTTAGAACAGTGCCTCACAGACACACACTCACTCATCTGTACATCTTATGCACCTGAAAATACTGTCATTGTTTATGTTGCTAGTTCTATCCAATGTATAAAAAAAAAAGAGGAAATTTTAAATAGTGTTAATGCAGTAAAGACTAAATTCCAAAGAACAGCCCAAAAGTTTTTTGTTTTCACATATTCATTACTTTTATTTTTACTGATTTCTCTCTATGTCAAATTTATTAGTAGTATTAAAAAAGGAGATTTAGTGCATATTTTCTTCATATTTAGTGACAATATATCAGCTGTTAGTTTTTTGAATATACGACTATTTTCATATGTAACATGTAAAATACAGTTGAAAAGTAGACACCTTGAAAAAAACCTTTCTTGCTTTTTTTTAAAAAAAAAAAACAGAAAACTTTATAGTAATCCCTTTAAAATTATTTAAAAAGCACTTCTGGATAAAGTGTAGAAATATATATATTTTAGGTGCAAAAAAATAACCACAGTCAAAATTTTATGAACTCCTTCCAGAAAGCACAGTATTGAATTCCAGTTAAATTTTTGTTTCAAATAAACATTTTGAAACTAGGCCACATCCTGCACTATGCCTGCCAAAAATGAAAATTTCAAAATCTAAACTGTGTGTTCTACTTCCGAAGCCACACAGAAATCATCTTACATTTAATCTAGTCAACTTAAAAATGACTATTAAGACTTTAAAGAAAAGATATTTTCAAAATATAAAGTAAGTACAAAGTAAATCTGATAAGTCAACATTAAATCCGACAGATGACTATATTGCACAAAACAAAAGCAGCTGCAATGACATAGAGTAGTGTATGATATTAATTTCCACATGTGAAAACTGCAATATTAAACATGGAAACCTGCAGCATTTTGGCACCTGCTGGAATTTAGTGACAAGAAGCCGGAGGTATTTTCAAGGACCAAGAAGAGAATGGGAACAGGCTCTACTTAACTCTCCTGTCTATAGGGATGATAATGTTAATGTTTACATAAAGAACTAATTATAGCCACCTGTTTCTCGAACTGTCTGACAGTCTAGCTCTATGACTACAACAGTTGGAAAAATGACACCTGGCAAGGACACAGCAACCATGAGTTTCATTCTCAATTTTTCTACCTATTATAGGTAGGCTCTTATATAGTCTTATTGATATTATTATTGATAAACAGAGAACTTCGATCAAAGCAAATAGTAAATAAGACCAAGTAGTCTTCCCTGTTCATAGGCTTTTGCATTAATTTACGTCTCAAATATTTCTCTCCTTCTCCTTCTCCGACTTCTTTCTGTTTAGAGACAAGTTCTCATTCTGTCACCCAGGCTACAGTGCAGTGGCACAATCATAGCTCGCTGCAGCCTTGAACTTCTGGCTTCAAATGGTCCTCCTGCCTCGGCCTCCCAAAGTTCTGCGATTACAGGTGTGAACCACCGTGTTCGGCCTCTAACATTTCTTCTTGAGTTATATGAATACATTTTTCTTTTCAGAAACTACATTGCCATTACTATCTTCATCACACAAATTTGTATGTTTCCCAAGAGCAATCTTTCATTCTGGGAAACATGTTTTTTTAAAAAGACCCAGGCCCCTGATCTAGGGCCAATGTTGTTCTTTCTCCTGTCACAACCTTCTAGGGAGTTAAGAATCCATGGGACCCAGGATACCCAGCCAAAGCTCATATCCCTCTATATAGACTATTCTCCAGGTGCCTGCAACTCCCAAATGCCCTGTCGAATTAACCTGGGCATTACTTTCAAGCATTTTCCTTAGGTCCACCTTCCTGAGGTGAACGTTCTTACCCATATGTATCCTCCTAGGCCCAAGGGAGACCAAAGGAGACATTTTTCAGAGATCTTTAGTATGGCTGGAGACTGATCATGCAGGCGCAGGTGGCCACATGAGTGCATGAATCTCCTCCTGGTGCTAGATGAAGCCAGGATAGGAAGGGAAAAGATGCTAGCCATGGACCAAACTTGGGGCAGGAAGGTCATATTACAGCATGAAACTAACTACAAAGTGTCAGAAAATTCTAAATTTGAATCTAGCCTTCCTAGTAATTGGAAAGTTGTATTTGCTAAGACAGGAGACATATCAGATACAATTTTGCAGCTTGTTAGTTTGATTTATAACTTTAAATATTTAAACTTATAGTATCCTTATAGTATCCATTTGTTCTTGACACGGGCCATGCAAATGTTAGGGGTTAGCTTGAAGGAGGCCAATGGGTTTAGGTGTTCAAAATGTTAAAGTTCATATGGAACCAAAAAAGAGCCCGTATTGCCAAGACAATCCTAAGTCAAAAGAATAAAGCTGGAGGCATCACGCTACCTGACTTCAAACTATACTACAAGGCTACAGTAACCAAAACAGCATGGTACTGGTACCAAAACAGAGATATAGACCAATGGAACAGAACAGAGGCCTCAGAAATAATACCACACATCTACAGCCATCTGATCTTTGACAAACCTGAGAGAAACAAGAAATGGGGAAAGGATTCCCTATTTAATAAATGGTGCTGGGAAAATTGGCTAGCCATAAGTAGAAAGCTGAAACTGGATCAATTTCCTTACTCCTTACACAAAAATTAATTCAAGATGGATTAGAGACTTAAATGTTAGACCTAATACCATAAAAACCCTAGAAGAAAACCTAGGTGGTACCATTCAGGACATAGGCATGGGCAAGGACTTCATGTCTAAAACACCAAAAGCAATGGCAGCAAAAGCCAAAATTGACAAATGGGATATGATTAAACTAAAGAGCTTCTGCACAGCAAAAGAAACTACCATCAGAGTGAACAGGCAACCTACAAATGGGAGAAAAATTTTGCAATCTACTCATCTGACAAAGGGCTAATATCCAGAATCTACAAAGAACTCAAACAAATTTACAAGAAAAAAACAAACAACCCCATCAAAAAGTGGGCAAAGGATACGAACAGACATTTCTCAAAAGAAGACATTAATACAGCCAACAGACACATGAAAAAATGCTCATCATCACTGGCCATCAGAGAAATGCAAATTAAAACCACAATGAGATACCATCTCCCACCAGTTAGAATGGCAATCATTAAAAAGTCAGGAAACAACAGGTGCTGGAGAGGATGTGGAGAAATAGGAACACTTTTACACTGTTGGTGGGATTGTAAACTAGTTCAACCATTATGGAAAACAGTATGGCGATTCCTCAAGGATCTAGATCTAGATGTACCATATGACCCAGCCATCCCACTACTGGGTATATAAATCATGCTGCTATAAAGACACATGCACACGTATGTTTATTGCGGCACTATTCACAATAGCAAAGACTTGGAATCAACCCAAATGTCCATCTGTGACAGACTGGATTAAGAAAATGTGGCACATATACACCATGGAATATTATGCAGCCATAAAAAAGGATGAGTTTGCGTCCTTTGTAGGGACATGGATGCAGCTGGAAACCATCATTCTTAGCAAACTATCACAAGAACAGAAAACCAAACACCGCACGTTCTCACTCATAGGTGGGAACTGAACAATGACATCACTTGGACTCGGGAAGGGGAACATCACACATCGGGGCCTATCATGGTGGGGGGAGGGGGGAGGGATTGCATTGGGAGTTATACCTGATATAAATGACGAATTGATGGGTGCTGATGAGTTGAAGGGTGCAGCACACCAACATGACACAAGTATACATATGTAACAAACCTGCACGTTATGCACATGTACCCTAGAACTTAAAGTATAATAATAATAAAAAAAAGTTATCATTCATAAAGTAAACCAGGGACCCCTGTTCTTCCTTCTCTGCATGTCAAAATTTAACTTTTTCTCTCAGGTTTGAGTGAATATGAAAAGAATAGCTGGGTGTTCTGACAGCATTGGCCAAATTCCATAGTGTATGATTCGGAAAAGGAGAGTGATCCTTATTAATACTTACTACTATGAGCTTCACCTTTGGAAACAAAAGTTCAAACAGTACCCTAACTAACTCCAGCGTTTACTCTACGGCCCATTGCACATTTTCCTCCATGCCCCAAGAGTGCTAGTATGTTTCTCATTATATTTGTAGAGAGATTACCATAGTACCTAGACCTTTAGCAATGAAAGTTCTGAACTTAAATGAGTTCCATGGGACCTGAAGCAAATTAAAAAACAAATTCAATGTCAGGAGTAATTTTAGACTCTAAACTTTTAAGTTCCACATAAATCACTTAAGTAAACTGGGTCAGAGAAAATATCCTTTTCTTGATGATTGACTGAGCTAATATATTTGAGAGCCCAAAATATCTTTTGTTCTGATAAGAGACACATCACATTCCCCTCTAGGAGGCTCCATCCTGTAGCAAAAATGACCTTGTAATCACAATACCAAAAGAAATGGAGCCCTTTGCAATTTATAACAAGATAAGAATAAGCCACCAAATCATGTCAAGGATAAAATATTTCTTTCCTCGGTCCTGTGCATTTGACTCTGTAGAATACTTGAACAAATAATTAAGAGTTTTACAAAGTTAGTAACCTCAAACTTTCCTGTGTAAATTCTATCAATGAGTATATTTTTAAGGAAGCTTTCTGGGCTGATAGTAGGTTTTGTGGCAATCAAAATCCCTATTTAATAGATTTAAATAAAGACAAAGTACAAATAAGAGACTGCAAATAGTAGCATGTTAGAGTTCAAGAGGATATTGCAGCCAAGATAATAAGAGACCTGGAAAACATTTCAAATAATGTAAAATATTTGAAGGCTTATAATGTGGGAGAAGTGTTAATTTTGTATTATTTCAATCATAAATGTAACTAGAGCCTGAGAGGGGCAAGGTACAAGAATGTAGTTCTTTCTTAACTATATTTCAACAAATACAGTTATTGAAAATGAGACTACTATTTTCTAGGCAGTCACTGCCTATCAGTGAAAGAATGGAGATTTGGTGGCATTGTAAATTGTCATACATATTTAGAAAAGAATCTCTTCATATGTTGGGAGGTTGAACCAGGAATCTTTGAGTTTATGTCAATAAACAGATTCTGTGATTCACAGCTAATGAGTTCCTATAAAAAGGCAATATAATCAATTTTCACCTTTCAGTGTCTGAATTTTCTACTTTTGAGTTATATAAGGATCTCCTATATTTGTCTTTATCTTCCCTTGTTCAACAAATATTTATTGAGTGCCAACTATTTGTAAAGCTCTGTGTAAAGACTGTGAAGAAAACAGAAATGAACTTTATCTAGACTTTTTAATAAAGATGCCCCAAAGAAAGTTGAAAAGGAAGTTAAAATTTAAATTAGTTAATATAATTTTCTAGGAGCGCCTCTTAAAGGCAGGACTGATGTGAGGAGTTCTGGGATTTAAAAAAAAAGTAAAATAGAAATCACATGTTAATACCAACTTTCTAAAATACCTATGGTCTCCTAATAGTCCAGACACCCCTCCCCTGTGGCACAGTAGGACCAACGTTTTTGAAATAATTTTGCCTCTTGGCTTAGAAAGATGGATTATTAAAGAAAAACACATATATTTTACTAATAAGAACAGGGATCAATTTTTTCTATGCATTTTGTAAAATGTAATAACAGTGCAAAAAGAACTTGCTTCAGAATCACAATGATGAATTTCACATTTGTAAAACCTTGACCTGATATTCATACCCATGCCTATTTAGAACTGATGACTGGCTAGTAAAGATAAATCTTGGAGTGAAACTGGCATCTGAACTGCCACATTAAAGAAAGCCTTCACATGGCTATTTTTCCAGATCAGTCAAGTGATTCTTACAAACCCTGAAAGATGTATTATCTCAGCTCTTAGCCTTAATCAGTCTCTATGACTCAATATGAACTTTTCCATTTCCAACATCCAGATTTTTGAAATCCTAAAGAGTTTCTGATGTAAAAACAAGAGTTCCCTCTGAAACATATAAGTTAGCAGGATCACCTGAACTTGTTTGTTCTAACTGGTACACTGTTGTGAATGTAGGCAAGCCACTTCACATTTCTGGGCTCAGTTTTCTTGTCTGTATAAGAGGTTAGTATGATGAACATTGCTATGAGTTTGTATTTTGTGAGAATTTTGGTCAGTTATAAGGCCTTTCCCAATCAAAATTTAGTTTTGTTAAGAAAATCGAATTGTGTCTAGACTTACAAATATGACCATAATGTGTCATAAGATATGAACTTCAAATAGACCTAAAATCCAAACACATTTCTTACAAGAACAATATATTCTGAGTTAGTTTTGAAAAAAAAGATAGACACAATACCTACAATTTTGTGTTTTCATTTATACATAGCATAAGAATTGTACATACAAGTCTGTTTCTATATTGACATATTTTATATTATTAAACCTTTAAATTCATATGTGCCACCCTAACCATAGATAGTAGATGAAAATGTACTCTTGTAACACTTAGCCCTCAAATGATATTTGTACAATTAAACTTTTTAAGTTTTCCCATGAAACTTATTTACTTTGGTACAGCTTTTCTGAGATAGCTAATATTATGCCCCGTTTTAACTGCTATAAATAGAAATAGTCTAGCTTGGAAAGCTTGATTTTACTACAGCTAAATTTTATTACTGCTAAATGTTTTGTATACTATTAGAATTAAGACAACAGAAACCATTCATGTGCTTTCTCTCTATTTTTTTCATAATATGTTTCCTAAGGATGATAAAATTATTACTATGAACACTCTAATGAGAAATATTTTATAAATAATTTCATTTGCAAACTGCCTTATAAAATATATTTTAAGAAATAATATAACAATATAACATCACTAAAATATAGGAAACTAATATTGAACAGAAATCATTGAAATTAAAGTTAGCAAAAAATATCTAGAGTAGGGTCTTTGGAAGGTTACCTAGCACAAATGGTAATTACATGGGTTAGGAGATACTACAGGGACAAAAGAATAAAAGAGAAGCAGGAAAAAACTATGGCCTATTGTTTCCATAAGTGAGGGATTAAATAAATGTCTAAATGGAAATGTGTATATTGAAAAGAAATAATAAATGAAAGGCAATATGTGCATCAAAAGTATGAAACTAGTTAGAAAATTTAGTTAAATAACATTTAACTCAGAGAGGCAAGTAGAAACCAGGAACAAGTTAAATGGAAATTTGTGGCAGGTTTTGGATGGTGTGATTTAGTCTGGGTTAAAAAAAGGGACAGGGGGATCAGTATATCCTTCAAATTCTACATTTTAAACCATAGGTTATTCATATAAGGGTTTAAGATGATACTGACTCACTTAAAAAGTAAAGATACATCAATGAACTCTAAAGATGTGAATTCTAAGGTAAACTCAAATCAATGCCTTGAGCATTATCCAGATACAAATGGAACAAGTAATAAAGTACACTAACCAAGGTTTAACACGCACAGAAACTGCATGTCATTCTAAACAGGTGTTGCCACATAGATGGAACTTGATTTATTTCAGACATAAATCCAAAAGGACCCTCTGCAGAAATATAGGCTAACAAGTATTCAGACACAAGTTTTAGTGGAGCTTATATAACGTTTTTTCACAGCTACCTGAGGGGGAAAAATACATTCATCAGATATACTAAGAGCAAAAATTAAAACAAGTATTCCTGCAAAGCAGCGCAACTAGAAACTTAGTAGAGGTGCCAAAGACTCAAAAAAACAAAAAAATTTTCAGAGAATGTCAGTAATCAAAATATTCTTTTTCAAATTTCTCTCTCTCTCTTTAAGATGGTGTCTCACAAGGTTGCCCATGCTGGTCTTGAGCTCCTGGTCTCAAGCCACTCTCCTGCCTCAGCCTCCTGAGTAGCTGGGGTTACAGACAAGCACAAGCCACTGTGCTTGGCTTAAAATACCTTTTATGGCTTAATATTTTTCTGTTTTTTTCGTTTCCTTTCTTTTCTTCTCATTACATTAAAGTGATTGCTACAACAAATACTCTATTTATTGAAAGCTGAACTGTTATGAAACCAAAGATTGCTATACATACATACATACATACATACATGAGCTTGAGGCTTGGGTACATGAATAAAGTGGATTATTTCAGTATGATTTTAACAAAGACTTAAGCAAAACACTTTCATAATGAGTAATATCCTAAGGCAAGTAGCAAAAAGGGTTGTATGTCAAAATAGATCTCTCCCATTACGTCTAATATAGGATAGAGTAGTCAGACACCTACTTAGTTTTAGTTTTTACAACTGAGATCGCAAGGAAAGTAGAAAGTTTACAAGCATTATCACTTGCCTATATGTCCTAGGTCAATTAATCATTAATTAAATTTAGTATTTTTTTCTTATGAAAACAAAGGATAACATTTCCAATAAAATGCTGCTAGAAGTTGAATCAATTTTAGCTGTTTGACGTACAGGAGACATGGCCAAATATAAAATACATACATTCATTTTTTAATATTTGATGGGAAGAATAGAAATCACAATTTTTCAAAGGAAATCACAATTTTTCAAAATCACAATTTTTCAAATGCACGTAGGAATTCAGAAGTTATTACATTATCAAAATAATATTAAAGTATCAAGTTTCTACTACTACTACTCACTCTATGTAATGCTTACTCTGTACAGGCAACATTCTAAGTGATTTCCATAGTTTTTCCAGAGTGTTTTCCACCAATTTTGATGAAATTTAGTGTTCATTTAAATTAGAATGAATTTATACCTAGTGAAAGCTGAAAAATCTGGTAATGCTAAATTATAGGAGCTGTGATCTTCAGAATTTGAATCATAATTATCTTCTAATCCAGGGCTATGTTTGGCAGGTGAGGGATAATTTAGGAGTGGGAAGAAATTGAAAAGAAAAAAGGTAAAATAAGCATTTATATCCATCCAACAGTGTCTTTCACATTATGTGTACATTGTGGATGCTTAATCCACACAAATATTGAGAAGCCAACGGTGTTTCACTGCCAAAGAATTCTCTCTTGAGTAAAGAATGACATGGGTGAAAGCATATAAGCAACAGAGGTGCCAAGGAGGAGAGTCACCGGCTCAACAACTGGCAGGACTAATCTCAATGATTTGTCATAATAACCTGTGTAAAGGAGGCAACTAATTGACTAGCTTTCCACAAAAGCAAAAAAAAAAAAAAAAAAAATTTAGTATTACCTTGTATGTCCACCCAAACAGGTTTGTTTGTCAAATTTGTCAGTTTCATAGGCATTGCATCAGTATATTTGCCAAAAGTAAAATTTTTGAATGCAGATATCAAGGTGTTGAAAGGAAAAAAATGGATATGGTATTTACATAAACTATATTTTGAATCTGGCTATATTTTCAGTTTTATTCAAAATGATTTTTATCTGAATATAGTAGCTGCCTACTACTTATATACTTTCAGGTATATTCTGATGGAATCAGCTCAAATAATTAGTAGTTAACTCATTAACAACATTCAGCACAGACTTAGTTGCTAGGCATCCTTACCTGTAGTGAGGTGAGGGGAAAGTACTGAGTCTCATTCTATGCATTAGAGAAATATTGCGTTCAGCCCACTAATCACACACACTCCAGCATGAAGTTTTCAGCAGGGATGCAATGATATCCTCAACCACTTGCCATCAAGCAGCAGTAACAGCTTTTCATCTTAACCTTCTTGAGCTTTGTGCTAGGCAAAATAATGGCTCCCAAAGATATCAAGGTCCTAATCTTCAAAACTTGTGAATATATGTAGGTTACGAAGGAGAACTAAGGTTGCTAATCAGCTGACCTTAAAATTGGGAGATTACTCTACCTGTACAGGTGAGTCCAATTTAATCACAAGGGTCCTTGAAAATGGAAGAGAGACTGAAGACAGAGTCTGAGACATGGCAATGTGAAAACAACAACAACAACAAACTTGCCCTGGTGTTGCTGGTTTGGACGGTGGTGGAAGCGGACATGAGGCAAGGCAAACAAATGTCCTCTAGAAGCTGGAAAGGCAAGGAAACTGATTCTCCTCTGGAGCTTTCACAAAGGAACATGACCCTGTCAACACCTTGATTTTAGCCCAATAAGACAGATTTCAGACTTGTGATTTCCAGAACTATAAGATAGTAAGTTTGCCTTGTTTTATGCCTCAAAGCCTGTGGTAATTTGTTACAGTAGCATTACAAAGCTAACACAACCTCTTGTTCCATGAATAGTAGGTAGGAAAAGAACACCCCTTTCTTTAAAGGGAACAATAGAAGCATGATTGAACTCTTTTATTCCTATAACCATTTCTAGCTCTTCAACTGAAAATATATAAATGGTGTATAAATATCTATTGACATGAAAGGAAAAATTAAATACTGTATATGTTTATGAATATTTTCAGTTAATCAGGGTCACTTAAAAGTAAGCATAAACATTTATTTTTAAAGTAAAAGATATCATAAAGCTCACTCATTTCATAAATTAGCTCTATATTTTTTCTGACCTCACTGAAATATTAACAGTTATAAGCAAATACAGACTTTTGATCACCATTTTTCACTCAACTGAGTTAAAAAGCTGATGTTGTACAGCAGTATTTCCAAGGGTCGTATGGAGCAATTTCACTGCCATGTAAATGTATAAGAATTTAAAATTAGAAATACAGGACGAGAGCTAGAGAGCACTTGTTTGCTACAACAGAATTGAAAGAGCTATCATTAAGCATAAAATCTGCATCACTGTCCTGATGCTGTAGAAATGTAGGGCTATATTTTGCTGTGATGCTAGGTCTCGTTGTGGCGTGGCTAAGTTCTCACACAAGCCTGTCCCCAAGCATCACAGCAGAGACAAGAGCTCATTATTTTGTCCTTCACCTTTCTCAAGTTTTTCCTCCTCCTTGAAACTCCCTTTCTTTGTCCTCTCTTTGTACTCTTGACAGAAGACTGATCCCAAACAAGGTGTGGCAATAGAGGAAAGACTAGTGGTAAGAGTCAAGAGATATGGTACTGCTTTTGGATTTGTAATCCAGTAATTTCACATTTGTGTATAACACCTTACCACTCCAGGACTCTGTCTCCTCATCTGTATGTTGAAAATAATGGGTTCAGTGCTTCAGAATCTGAAATGCTATGATTTTCTGAGCTCTAAGATACATACCCAGTTTACCCTTCAGGTGTATGGCCCTAAGGGGACAGCCAAAACTAAAAGCTTATGTCACTGCTACTTTAGACATGTTCACATCTTATCAAAAGCCTATTGAGTGAGAAAATACATTCAAAACTTCTAACAAATTAATGAGTCCCTAATAAAAGAATGTCAGAATACAGGGTAAGATTTTTGGTAGTTTCTCTCTGAAGTTACCACTTGGAAAATAAGCACAGTGCTGCGTATTGTCAATGGTCATGAACAACTCGGAAGACAAGGCAATTTCACTACTGAACAACCTGATCTTTCATGCTCATGCAAAGGATGAATATGGATAAGGATGGTTGAGTTTATATTTAAAAAAATATTTTACAGACAGCTTAGATGTTACATTGCAGCTTTGATCTTATGAGACCAATAATGTACAGCCCCACACAAATAAATCCAGTTCCTCCGTAATTCCCACTCCCTATTCTGTCCTTTAGATAAAGAGGGAGATTTTTCTACATGCTTACTAGCAAGTGCAATGGAAAGTCTTGCCCACACATATAAAGGTGGCAGGATTTTTCATAGCCAAGTCAAGAAGCACTGTGAATCAGAGGACTTCATTGATTCATCTGAGCCCCTGTTCACCCCACCAAAACTATCACAGAAAACAGAACCATACAGTGCCGAGTTCTGCTAGTGGCACAAACACCCCTTTTAACAGCTGAACTGACTCTGGGGACCCACTTCTCTCTTAATTACACCTCAGAAGTGCACATAATGAGAAAAGAGCCAACTGCACTGCCTGAGCCCCTAACATGGGCTGCCTCAGAACCAAGTCCTTTGTGTTTGTTCTTTCTTTCATCCTCTGTCAAAGTGTTGCTATTCTGTAAGATTTCCCTGCTTCTGCTTTCTTATTCCTTTTTACATAAATTTCTTCCTACCTGCCCTACTGTTCCTCAGCTAACATCTCTTTGCCAATTTTCTCTGTGTTGAGACACTTCCCCTTCAACATCCATTCTGTTCAATATTTGAAGTACTCTAGGTCTGTATCTAAACCACTCCTTTTTCCATTATTCATCTGTTTATTCCATTTGTTGATTTCTGATGTTTTTGCCATTGGTGATACAAAGGCTATAAAATATATAGCTTATAATCAAGAAAACCTGGGGAGAGAAATCTTGTTTGAGAATGCATTAAGATAGAGCATGTAAAATATTCCAGGACATCAGAGGAGAGAATGGCTATCATTACTCCAACAGTTGGCAAAGGCATTGGCAGGAGACTACATGATACACTGCCTTAAATAATTTAATTTATGGCACAAATTTCAAATAAACAATCACCTTGTCTTAAAGGTCATGATATCTTCTGCATGATGCCTTGCAAATAATGAATAAATTGCAGGCATTCAATAAACACACATATTTCACTGATGTGTTATGTTCTTATTGCAGAGGTACAGGCTGGCTTTGGTTGCACTTGACCTTCCTCTCTCAAATTGTCCTTTCTTCTTTGATCTCTCTTTTTTCTTCAAGTACCTATTTTGTTTTTACTGCTTGGCAGTGGGTTTATCTCCACTAAGGTGTGTTATAAAGACAGTAACTGGTGAATTCCATTATTTAGTTCAGACTGTACACAATTTGGTCAAAGTTAGAGTTCATACATGGGATCCCTGTGTTGGTCTCAGCTTTACACTTATAAATGATCAGAGGTGGCATTTCTGAAATCTTCCAGCCATTTTGCAAATGAATCTAATTGATTTAAAAATATTCCAGATGGCAGAATATGACAATCTCAGGTTCATATTTGGTGCCTTATCATTAAGTAAGTACAAAAAACTATACCTCCTCTGTCCCATAAGTGAAATAGTTCCTTAATATTTACCTCTTTGGGCATTTATTTATATAAGAGTGTATCTGTTGAACATTTACTACCTTGATAAGAGTTGTGGGGAATACAGAACTGAAGAGTGTCCTTCTCTTTGTTGGGAAAACCTGTTTCTCCTCTTTGCCTGTTTCCATGGAATAGCCCATCCTGCTTACTTCTCTAATATTTCCAATCTAATTTTTAGTAGGGTGATGATTTTGATATACATCTCCTTTAGTAAACTGCCAGTTCCTTGAAGGGAGGGACCATACTACATTAACTTCTCTCCAAAGCCTGGATTTTACAGTTGAGGAAATAGATCCAGTAAGTTTAAATGATGTGGCCAAGATTTCAAAGACATGAGCTGTGTCTTTTCCTTTTTATAAGGCCCAGATGTGGAGAACAATAGTAAACACATCTACTGAGAATAGGATCAGAGAATATGAATCCAGTTTTGCTCATTCCTCACCTCTAGCCTATATAAGAAAAAGCTACGAATTCATGAGATGTTGTGAAAAAACTGGTAGTGAGTATCTAGTTAGATAGTTTCTGAAGTGCTGTCTCATTCTTTCCTCAACCTAGTCAAAGTTTTCTTCCTGAATTCAGGCTAATTGTATGTCTCTTAGAGTTGAGGGAGGCTGTACTCCTATGAAGCCCCCTTTATGAGAGTGGCTGGAAGTAGAACAGTTTTGAGACCGGTCTATATCTGGAATGGCTTGCACTTCCACTGATGGATCCAGCAAGCATGTATGTGTTTTGTCATTGGCCTGGTGGATTTCTGAAAAGACGAGTTCTTGAGAGTTCAAAGGCACTCCTTCCAAGACAGCTGCCTTAGAAAGATAAGAGAGTCCCAACAGAAAAGTATTTCTGGGAAGACAAGGACTGAGAGGAAACTGTAAGTTCCCAAGCAAAGACCTATAGTTGGAAGTTTCCAGCGGTGAAAAATCACAGAAAATCCCTCAAAAGGGCTTCAGGAGAGAAATAGCAAGGACTTTGGCATCTGAAACAGAGAAGATGGACACAAGATTAAATAGTACCAGACACACAAAAGCATTCTATTTATAAAGTGGTTCTATCTATATTATTTCTTGTTTCCTACCTCACCACTGGGTCTGAACCTGGAAGATTCAGAAGGAGTAACTATTTTGTAAGAGAGAGAAGATTGAGAAAAAAAGAATAAACTTGCTGGTCTCTTCACAATACAGGACAGAACTGGCCTGGGTGGGGGAATAGCAGGAGGTAGTGGAAAGGAAAAACTTTAAAACTTAGGAATAAAATAAATTGTATATTCAACTCGATTAGACTATTCGACAGCAAGAAAAAATAGTCTATTTGCTAATACTTAATATTGAGTAGAAAACTAGGAGGAAAACTAAGCTCTATGGAAGAATGAGTCCATAGAGCTTGCTTCAAGGGGTAACAATGAGAAAGAATCAAGTTGCTAACTGCTTATATCCTACTGAGCCTAACTTGTTAAATAACTGGTTACACCACCAATATCAGAAGCCAAATTTTCTGACTCAAAGCACACTGTCTACTGCCTTCCCAGGTAAATAAAACTAGAAATATTAATCTGTTCTAAAAGCGAGGCAGGGTAAAAGACATGTTAGGAACATATGTAAACACAATTTCTGACTTGTTTTCATCTTGATTCATGAGGAAGGAGAGAGGGAAGGTAGGAAAGAAAGGAGAGAAAAGGAGGAGAGAGAGAGAGGGAAAGGGGGGGAAGAAAGGAAGAAAGGAACAAACGTTTGCAAAACATCTTTTTTTTTTTTTTTTTTAGTAGAGATGGGTTTTCACCATATTGGCCAGGCTGGTCTCAAACTCCTAATCTTGTGATCCACCCACCTTAGCCTCCCAAAGTGCTGGAATTACAGGCATGAGCCACTGTGCCCGGCCTGTTCTACTTGTGCATGTGATTAAATGTTCCATAATAAAAAAGTTAAAAATGAAGAAAGAAAATTCACAGGCCTATATGTTTTACTTATTCTAACTATACCTGCTCTACAATGTCTGACTTGCATAAATAAGACAGCTTGCCTTGAAGATCACTTCTGTATAAACACAATGCATTATATCTAATTGATTGCATTACAATCCTTTTATGTTTTAGAGCATGGCTTGAAGTCTAATACCGATAGAATTGATTCAAAAGCTATTCTCTATATTGAGAAAACCAGAGTTCTCCTCCATTGATAACATAATAGCGAGCTGAATGTTCCTAAGTATCTTCTAATATAATGGTTAAGGCTCAATTTACCAAGGTTTTGGGTACGATATCTGTGCATTCATATCTTGAATATTGTATCTTTGATGAGGGTATCAGAATTTGTGACAGTCAAAGGAAGCTGTGAAGACCAAAGTTCCTTGGGAAACTGCCTTCACAAGGAAATTTGGAAATAGGAATCGATCATTTTTCAGACTCATCTATGTAAGCAATATCTATATTATCTTAGACTGAACTAATTCAGATTATTCCCAAAAGATACAGTACCATAATTGTTGGCAAATATAACATGCAGAGCCTTCACATTTTAATTCCTGTGATCCTGGAGTAGGTGCTGCTTAAATTAATATCATCCAGGCTACAGTTGTGACATAGTTGAATATGTCCACATATGCACAAAAAAATAATTTACAGACTGGATGTCAGTAATTCGGAAGAAAATTCTAGAAACAAGTTCTTTTTTTAAATAAAATAAATGCTGTTTCACCACATTCTTGATGTAGAAACAAACAGAAAACAACAACTACCACCCTCCCAAATAACAAATATCAAAAATTCTAGGTAGCAAAGTTACTTAGAAAAGTCATAATCTCAATGTAAAGCAATTTGAGAATATTTCAACCAATTTACCTCACATATATTTTATTTTTTTCACGTGTACAGGCATTACATATTATAAAATTCACCCAAAGTTATACACAATCTATTTTCAATAAGTACCAAATGCAAATTCTAAGTGATAAGAAAAATTGTGTCATATTTAATTAGTGCCATTGTTTATCATTCTTAGTGATAGAAAAAATTAATGGCGCACCTTACATCAATGAAACACAGTATCTGAAAATGGAATAAAGTTTATAAAGCCTTAGCAACTTTATGTAGGTTAGATAATAAGATATTAAGGGAAATTACAGATGATGAATACATGTTCTCAATGCTACAAGCTTTCTTTAGAGGAACAGTCATGGTTTTACATCATTATTCTCTAAAATTGGAGACAAACTAATAATGTTGGTAGCTGTTCAATGGGGATAACTCTGGATGTTTACATATATTTGCTCTAAAAATATTCCTTCCTACTCTCAAGAGTAGAAAAACTGGATAATTCCAAGTTATCAACATAATCACAATCAGTTTAGATAGGAAGATAGATTTCAGATCATTACGATGAAAGACAAACATACGAAATTGTTTAACATGAAAGCAATGGTTGCTGCCATCTTAGAACACAGGGCTTCAGTTACCATTTACCATTTGCCATGCTCTGGGATTGGTCTTTCTATAGGGAAAAAGGCTGACTAAAACGATGACCCACTGAACCCCATTTAACTTTATGCTTCTATGTTTCTAAACAAAATCTCCTGAACCTGCAAATGATAAATAGTTCAAGATAAATTATATAATTAGACACTCACTTCTAGGTTTATTAGCCATAACAATGAAAAAAGAAAAGCAAGTTCCACTACACACACACACACACACACACAATTGTCAGATAGTCATAAAAAAATTACAAGCTCATACATTTTATTTTGTTTTAACATTGATCTTAAAGAAAAATTAATTAACAATGCTACCCCATCACCATTCCTAGACAGATAAATAATCTAGCTTCCCTCAGAAACTCACTCTTAGGTAAACCTATTACTTTATTTCTAACTTATTTTACTTAATATTGACTCTTGATTCTCCTTGAGTTGTCAATGACTTCTGATAATTTTTAAAATATTAAAATGAGACAATCATTCAATTTCCTTTACTAAATAACTCTTGTTTTCTCCTTTGTATTTTTCAGTAAAGATTGTCCTTCATGGAGGAAAATGAATACTGAGATGCCTAGAATATCCAGTTCTTGACATGATCACTATCACACTTAACCAACAACCAATATGAAAGATGTGGTTGCTGCCATCATAATGCAGGACATCGCTTACCATTTACCAATAGTACTTTAAGAACAGAAGGGAAAAAGTCAATTACAAAATGAAAGACAATAAGAAAAAGGAAAATGTGAAGAAGAGAGGAAAGGGAAAGGAGAGAGGACATATGCTTTTCCTTTATTTCCCTAGAAGTGCTTAAGTAGGGACGAAATGTGAGAATGTGGTAGCTTTAGCTCTGAATCTTCCAAATTATCCCATAGCTGTTTTTGCCCAAATTACAACAGACATCTTTCTGGCATGTCCACAAATCAGCTTTGTTTTTGCATCTATGATTTATCCAATATATAAAGAGGAAACCATTGACAAGACAGTAAGATTATACAAACTGTGTATTAAAAGCCAACTTATTTCCCTATTCCCGTTAAGCATGGTATTCCTGGTTAAATAAAAATTTCTATAAAGTTATAGATATTTATCTTATGTTGAAGTAGCAAATGCAAAACTTTAAAAGGACTATTTGATTATTATGCTGGAAAACTGATAACATAAAACATAAATTTAAGCAAAAGGCTCTAAATAATTCCTAGTACTCTTTGGTAGCATGGGAAATAAATTATTTTCCCCCTTGAATAAAATGTCCACCTACATGTACCTACAGATTTATTGCAAGAAGTTAATCAGCAGCTCATATTGGTCCACAAGGGCATATTATTGGTTACATCAATGCACAGTGGGATGTCTCACTAGAACTAAATATAAGACAGCTTTGATTTCTTTGCTGAGGACCATCTAACCTAATTTTAGATAGCCTGGATCTTTCTCTGAGTAGAAACCATGCTCTGCTCTGATTCTATTGTCCTGGAAAGCAGAGTAAAATATGCATCAATTGACCTTTCAACAACTGCATTATGAAATAATACAAAGGGGGATTGGTTGCACATGTTCACACACAAACATGCAACTCTGTCTTTGTCTCTACTCTTTTCCAGAAAATTAAGTTTAAAATTCTATAAAATTAGATGGATATTGCTGAACAAATATAACACATGACATTATAATCAGCACGTTACAAAACCTAGAAACTACTCAAAAGTATGAAGCATTTCTAGTGATGGCCCCAATTCACCACATATATTCAGCTTATTATACAACCCTGCAGGAGTTCTGCTTGCCTTCCTAACCATACTAATTTTTAAGTGTATTTTGTTTCAACCTCACTTTTCTCAATGTCAACATTAGTCATCTTTTCTGTGATCAATGTGGAA
This sequence comes from Colobus angolensis palliatus, assembly GCF_000951035.1. Classification (NCBI taxonomy): domain Eukaryota; kingdom Metazoa; phylum Chordata; class Mammalia; order Primates; family Cercopithecidae; genus Colobus; species Colobus angolensis. Next base: position 7,760,501 of record NW_012121154.1, on the reverse strand, counting down.
GTGAAAAAAAAAAAAAAACAAATAAAGCACTGAGCATTGCAGACCAGGCAATTAAACATGTGGTTTCTCTAGGCACATATTACAGCATCAGCATTTGTAGCTCAAGAAGCCACTGATGAGTCAGGCTAAAATAAAGTCTTCAATGGAGCTGATACTTTATTTTGCATCTACGCCACCAAGATTACATCATCATGGTGAAACTCATGGTCCACTAATATTTAGTTAAGAACTCCAAAGTTCAGGCATTTTTATTCAAACCATAAAAATCCAGAGGATGCCAGCCTTTACTCTGACATCATATGAACATTTCTGTTGCATTATTTCCTTTTACAGCATTAAATTCACATTAACATCAATGTGAATCTGTGAAAACTCAATGCCATGACTTCAAGTTATGAGAAAGCTTCTAAATAAATGAAGGGATGTTTTGTTTATCACTCACAATCTCAAGAGTGGTTGTGTGAAGCATTTAATAAAGTCAAATATAATATGCACAAAATCCAATAAAATTAAAACAAAGAACAAAATGTAACAACATCAGATAGAACAAGAAAAATATTCCTTTGGGTACCATGGACTGTGTTAGCACTTTGAAAAATACAAAGGAAGTAAATGTTACAATGCAATTACAATAAATCTGTTTGAGATTATTACTGTAATCACAGCTGATTTGCAGGCAAATGACTACCTGTTTTGCTTACCTATATATTCTTACCATGTTGCTTGGCTTATAGTTAAGTACTCAATAAATATTTATTAATTGAATCCAGTGTGTTAGTTGGTCTTTACAAGGAGCTTTTACTGTTACTGCTATTATTAATGTTACTCACATTTTATTATCATTTTACTATTTACTATTATCATTAGCCTTCCACAAATAAGACATTAGGGTGTGACAGAATGCCCAACCTTTAGTCCATTCTGTCTGACTCCAAACCTAAGTACTACCTACCAGACCCTTTATTGACAGATAAAATTAATTATTAGGTTAAATACTGAATTTGAGACCTCGAAAATGCTGAATCAGATAAAGTTGTATGAGCATGACAGTTCTGTCTTGCTTCTAAAGTAGTACTAGCATGACATTTCTATCTTGCATTGTTCTTAAAATATTTTTATTAATAAAATAATGAAGGAATTAAAGTTACAAAAAGTATTGCTTAATGTATCTGACAGGAGCATTTATTTTATTATCAGCAGTGTCATACTGATCTTTTTCTGCCTACCACATTGTCTACTTTTATAAGTGGCTCTATCTCATTGCAATACAGTTATCTTCACTAACCTGGTGGGCCATCATCTGAAGAATATGATATAAAAGGAAGTTACAGCCATGACTCTGAAAATAATATCCTTGGAGACATTCACAACACAGACTGCAACATTTATATCGTTTTAATGACTATGCACTTGAGTGCCTGAAAGTAAAACTAACAACTGTTCTCACATCTAATCAGTACGCATATGTCATTTATAAATTTTCAATATGCTGATTTATCATTTCTAGTCTCTATACCAGGGTCCTCATATTCTTGTATTTCTTTCTATCTGAACTCATGCAGCTTTCACTGAGATTCAAATAAAGGGTGATGTTTCATTGTTCTAAGACTTGGCCCATTTGTTTCATTGCAATACGCAAGCCAGCTGTGCTCAAATGCAGCATCTGAAGAATGATATTGAAATAAAGTATGCAGCTTGGCAGGACCAATCATTCTAAACAAAATAGCTTTGGGCAATTCTGAAATGGTAACACAACCATAGTATTAGTCGCCTATGCTAATAAATTCTACATGACCCTTTAGGAAATAGAGTGGAATTATTTAAACCTATATTCTATACTTCCAGCTCAACTCTGTCAAACAACTTAGCTCTCTCCTGTCTTTGCCTAAATCATTTTTTCTGTACTTAGCAGGGCAGGATTTTTGTTTGTTTGTTTTATTTGGGTGTCCTAATCCGAACGCAAATCATGAGATATTCTTTGAAGTAATCATATATATTTCACATATATTTAGCTATAGATACTTTATATTTTATTTTCCCCAAAAATCTAGGTACTTTATGAAATTTAATCATAATATCAAACAATATAACAGAAAAGAACATGTAAAATGACAGAAATATACATTTTCCCCTTACAATTAAAAAAGTGATAAACTAAAGCTGTCCTAAGCATTTCACATTGACATAAAATTAAATTCAGTCAGATTTATGGCTTCGTGCAATTTCAAACAGTAAAGTATAAATCAATAAACCTGAATTTTTTGTTTGGTATATTTTTTGTGGTTTGTTTTTCACTTGCTTGATTTTATTTAGGAAGGTTTTTCTACTAACAATTTTGTTCAAGGGACTAAGGCCAAGTTCCCAGTGTGCAAAAACACAGCTCGACTCTGGAAGGTTCAGTCAGAAGCCAAACTTGGAACTACCCAGTGGCAATAAATACAGAATGCCAAGGGAGATAGAGAAACCTGTATAATGCTGAAACAAAAGGAAGGGTGTTCTTGGCACTCAAAATGATTTTCTCTCATACCAGAGCCAATGTCTTTCTAAATTTGAACCACTATAAATAGTGAAAAACAAACACAAGAAAGATAAGAATTTTAAAATATAAAAAGAAATACAGGTAGATAAATTCACAAGATTGTGACATGGTTGCCCAATTAAATTATTGCCATAATTTGTATGCCATGTAATAACCATAATGTCTTCCAATATTATAGCACTCTCCTGGAACCAACATAAAAAGGCAAAAATAAATATATGTATTTGTACTTTTTAGTCAGTCTCTTTAAAAGTATTTTGAAATCTTTGTTCACATGACCAATAAAAAACTATTATTTGTTAACAGATTTTCATTTTAATCTTCAACACCACTAGGAATTAGGCATTAACATCTCTGTTTTAGAGATAAAGAAACAGACACTGAGGGTCAGCAATTTGAGCCGGATCCAAAATCATCTGATTTCAAAGTTCTCTTTTTATTTAATAATATTAACTGTGATGAAATACATATTATACATTTCACCTATTTAGGAATAATTAAAAGATGTGATACTAAATATCTACTACATATCCAGCCCTCTACTACTATGTCCTAGATTGGGGATATAAGTTAAGTATGGACATAATCTAAGAATAGTTTTTGTGAGGAGATGAGTCTTTTAATAAGTAATTGGAAAATAATTTTAAAATATTTAAAATGATTTAGATATGAAGTATATACATTACGCAGGTGATGCCATTTCTTTCAATATCTATGTTGAAGATATCTGATATCTGAATATGGCAGAGCAGAGAAATGGAATGAAGACATATTTTTAGTCATTCAATCAACCAATCTTGGAGTCTGCCCTATCTTTAGATTTCCTGTTATGTAAAATCATAAATATCCTTACAGTTTATGCCTACTTGCTTTGGCTTTCAGTAACTTGAGTCTGAAAGTGTTACAACTAATGTATATTATTATATAAAATTCAGAGAAATTAGCAACATCTAGGAAGAGTTAGGAGGAAGGTGAAGTGCTTATTTGGTTCATGTAACTTTCACCATGTATGTTTATTTAACTATATATATATATTCCTATAAACCATTGTTCCAGGCATTGGGAATGCCAATATGAAACAGTGCCTTTCCTCAAGGCTTTGCACGTCAGAGATAACCAATTAATCACAGAATGTTAGAAGTCACATCATCCAGTGATCTGATTTTTCACACAAAGAATCTGAGGCCATGTAGCTAGTGGCCATGTGCAGTAGAAACTTAGACTTTCATATGCTAAACCAGAAATAGTATTTCACTAAACATAATACCTTCAGATTCACCCATGTTGTTGCAAATGGCAGATTTTTCTTCTTTTTTAGTGCCTAATAGTATGGTAAATGAAATAGGACAGGCACAGATCGATACTGCATGATCTTATCCATGTGTAAAATCTAAAAAAGTTATTTTCATAGAAATAAAGAGTAGAATGATGGTTGTGAGAGGTTGGTGGTTAGTGGGAAAGGGCGGTTGGGGAGACGGTCTAAGGATACATATTTACGGTTAGAAAAAAGTTCAAGAGATCTGTTGTACAGCATGGTGACTATAGGTAATGACAACATATTATATTCTCAAAAAATGCAAAGACAGTGCATGTTAAATGTTTTCACTACAAAAAATATGATATCTATGTGAGGTAATGCATTTGTTAATTGGCTGGATTATCCATTCCACAATGTATGCATACTTCAAAACATCATATTGTACATAATTACATAATTTTTTGTCCATTTAAAAAATAAGTTTCAAAAAAAGAAATAATGTATTAAAGACTATATAAAGTCACATAGTCTATATTCACTTGGGAGGGAATTTTAAAATAATGCTTCAATATTTGAGTTGGATCAAGCAAATCATTTTATTCCTCATGCCATAGTCTGAATATCATGTAATGGAAATTAATTATATTATACCTGTATATTTATTTCCATTCACATTCATGCCTTCTAGAATTTTTAATTTTTTTAGCCTCCAAAAATAAAGCCATATTTAACTAGGTACAGTATTGTGACTAAGTTCTGGTCAATAGGATGTAAATGCAAGTCTTATGGTCTTTTTCTGGGAGCTTTCACTAAAAGATAGTCTAGAGTTTAAGACCAGCCTGGCCAAGATGGTGAAACCCCGTCTCTACTAAAAACACAAATAAATTAGCTGGGAGTGGTGACCGGTGTCTGTAATCCCGGCTACTTGGGAGGCTGAGGCATGAGAATTGCTTGAACCCAGGAGGTGGAGGTTTCAGTGAGTCGAGATCGCAACAATGCACTCCAGCCTGGGTGACAGAGTGAGACTCCGTCTCAAAACAAAAACAAAACAAAACAAAAAGATAGTCTGATGTGTTCCCCTTCTTTCTCTCATCCCTCCTGCTATTTCAAATGTGCATATAATGGCTCAGCCATTACGATTAAGATCACCCATGAGGACGGAAGAACCAAAAATCAGTAGTGTTCTGACTTCTGCATAACTTTTGAACTACCACACCAGCCCTGGACCACCTGTGTGCAAGATAAATCAGCTTCCTTTATAAGTCAATATATTTGGGAGTTCTCTAGTACTTCCAGGCAATTAGAATACTAACATCCTAAAGCTAACAAATTATGTATTAGTTTAGTCAGGACTGTTTTGCAGAAAGTAAGGGAGATAGGGAGATAGATAGATAGATAGATAGATAGATAGATAGATAGATAGATAGATAGATAGATAGATAGATAATGTAACTACCATTGTCTGAGTCTCAGTTCTGTAACTGAGTTCTCAGTTACGTGACTGAAAATTAACCTGATAATATTTGTTATAGTCTTGTGATATCTGATTAGCAACATGTTTACGAGTGACACATACATACAAAATAGAGAGAGAGAGGGTGGAGGGAGGGAGGAAAAGAGTGGGAGAAAGACAAAGAAGCCCTTGGATAAAGGCTTCAATGACTATTTGCCTCTCTACACTATGAAGCATTGTGCAGAGTATTTAGCCACAAGAAAAAGCTGCACCAGGAAAACTCAGTGTTTAAACTTGACTAAAAGGCACTGTATAATTTTTTAAAAAGAATCTTTTCAAAGAAATACACAAATGATTGTTCAATCTATTGTGTTTAACAGAATCTAATTGGATGGTCTTCGCAACATTATACACATTTGTCTTTATCCCAAGCTGAGAATGTATTCATGGACCCATAAGAACCAATGTTTTAGATTTTAGTGTGGAGCTGCCTGTAATACTCCCATGCTATACTCTAAACCTAACCACAATCTCAGAATGTTAGGCTGGAAATTATTAGATTAATTGAACATTCAGACAATTTGGTTGATTGAACACTTTCCAAAGATGAATGCATAGATCGTTAGATCAGAAACATGCTCTGGACTAAATCATACTTCTTCCCTATCTTCCTTCTCTCCTTCCTTTTCTTTTCTCCTTCTCCTACATGTTTTCTTTCTTGGTATTTTCACCAAAGAACTTCTCAGATCTGCATAGAGACATACAAAAATTATCATTGTAATATATTACACTATCCCAATTCAAAGATAAAAAGGTTTTTCTGTATCTCTAATAGAAATTATGAAACAAAGAAACTTCACATTTTCTCACAGCTTCCAACTATCTTCTCTCCTGAGGAGTTAAATGGAAGATATTGGTTATTTATATGCTGAGGTATACTGATTTGGGTAAGTTACTGCATATATAACTAGAATCATCAAAGAACATTGGGCATTTACATCCTATCTCTATAAATATGTCAAATTAACCAGGGACACACAATGTCAGAGATGAACTTTTTACACTTTAGTTTTGAAGCCAGTTCCCCTTAGAATTTACTCTTTGCAAAGAAATTACTTTTGCACTACAGATGCAAACATCAGGAGTTTACATCAGTGATACCTTGAGTGGCAAATGTAGTAAATCTGTTCTGTACCTTGATCAGAACTGCCTTCCTACCTTCACCCCTATTCAAATGACATAATTGTGTTCTTAAGTACTTTTGAAAATTAGGTCACTTCAACCTGTATGGCTGGATGGTTCTGCAATTAGTTTTAATATTGAAAAAGGAAACAAAATCTTTACTTCCACCAACTTTACTATCTTCTGATTGCAGGGCTTTATTACAAAGCACTAAAATTTAAAATATTGTTATGATTTGAAGTTGGATATAAATGTATTGCACATAATCTAGACTTTAACTGGCAGTTTGTGGACACAAACTTTCATTCACACCTTGAAACAAGTGTCTTCTTCATTCAATAAATATTTATGAGTACTTACTCTGTGAAGTTAGTAAGGGAAGGGACTAAGAAGATACAGGAGCTTGAATATCTAAACTTGAAGATTCTATGGAACAATAGATAAGATGCAGGACTTAAAACCTAGATGATGGGTCAACAGGTGTAGCAAATCACCATGGCACATGTATACATATGTAATAAACCCACACATTCTGCACATGTATCTCAGAACTTAAAGTAACATTTAAAAAAATTAAATTAATTTTTTGAAAAAAGATGCCATCTATCAAAATGATTTTTCAAGGTGTTGTGCAATAAGTGATCTAAAACAGAGACAAATAAAAGAATGTAGCTATCACTTCTAATAGAGCAATCAAGGGATGATATGAGAAGGAGATGGCATTATAATCCAGCAGAATTTTCAGCAGGCAAAACTCAGACAATATTCTTGGTTGAAGAAGGGAGAGAAGGATAGAGATAAAATCCACGTTGTCCAGCATGGCTGAGATCCAATGCATATGTAGGAAAATGGCATCAAATAGACGTAGAAAGTTGAGTTGGGGTTTTATTATGGCAAGTTCTTAATGTCATGGTAAATACTTAGAGGTTGTGCAGTAAGGGGAAAAAAAAGAGTAGAAAAAGATGTATCATGCTGAGGGCCATTTTAGGCAGGTGAGTTTGGTAGTCACTTGCTGGATGGATTGGGCAAGGGAAAGATTGTCAGCAGGAAAACTGTTAGAAGCTATGGTATTAATACGGACAGGACAAATGACAGGATGCATATACAGTGTTAACAGATGAAAGGGAAAATCAAAGAACAAGTACAAGAATTATTACCAAGACCTAACAGAATTAAACAGATTAAGGAATCAGAAGAAAAGAGAAGAGACAGCATGAATTTCCAAATTCTTAGTGTATTGAATTAGACAACAATGGGGTGGGATCCCTAAAAGAAACTGGGAAATCAAAAGGTAGAGCTTACTAAAATGATAAGTAAGTTGACTTTTACGTTTTTAAAGGAAGAAGTAGGGTATACATGTGGAAATGTCCAGAGACCAGTTGGAAACCTTGACTAGTGCCAGAGAGGACTGAATGAAAACTTGGCTGTTGTCAGATTAGAAGTTGGGTCTGAACATATAAGACTGTGTAAATGTATTAACAGCAATCAGAGAAGTATTGTTTTATAAATAATAAATATTTTCTTCAGAAAAAAATATGATCATTTGCATATCTTTAGAGACAGAGTTGAGGTTGAAATGAGGCAGTAGTTCTACAAGCAATTCCAGCTTAAAGAAACTGTACAGTACTATAACAATAACTTGTACTACGCATGACCACTGTTGAGAATGACCATCTTGCCATGCCGATATTTATTTGGTAGGATGGATCAAATGCTTTGGATTATGATTATTCATTAACAGACTGGTCTGTTGTTATGGTTAGCAAGGTTAATACAGAACATAAACAAGGAATGTCTACATTTGTCACTAAATGTAAAAATTTTTTAATTTCAAAAACTATTATAATCATGACCATTATATGTTTTCTGATGATACAGGAACAACCAGGAGAGTCTTCAGCAATTGGATACTAATAAAAATGATAGCAGGCAACTATAAATACACCTATATTGCCTTTCCTTATCAGATTATATTAGATGACAAATCAGCTGAGTTAATAGCCTACTGAAAATGTATAATTGTTCATTGTTCATTGTTCTCATTTGCTGAAGCTATTCCTTTGGAAGGCTTTTATTTCCAAGAACACAAATACATCTACCTGTCAGTTTTCCAATAGACAATTTTTTTAGATAGCACTTTGGATTTGTTTTATATAAAACTCTTTTAAATATACCTTGATTATCAAGTATAAAAACAATAATACACGTAGACTATATGTTAATAGATAACAGAAACAGCCTGTAAATAACTTCCATATACTCTAGAAGTATATGTATATCCCTGAAACCAATCCCACATCTACAATGTTTCATAAATTAAGGATGTATTTTTCCATTCACAAAAGTATTTCTCCACCTTTTGTTAAAAAAAAAATTATTCAACAGAACAGCTTTTGATCTTTTCCATTTATTTGAATAAAATCAAATTGTTTTAACATATAATAAATCTTGAACAAAAACATTAAACTATAAGCCTGATTGACAAGTCAATAAATGAAAAAGCAATTTTTAAATTCTACTTTCTTTTTTTTTTGAGACAGAGTCTCACTCCATCACCCAGGCTGGAGTGCAGTGGCATGTTCTCAGGTCACTGCAACCTCTGCCTCTCAGGTTCAAGTGATTCTCATACCTCAGCCTCCCAAGTAGCTGGGATTTCAGGTGTGTGCCATCAAGCTGGGGTAACTCTTTTATATTTTTATTAGAGACGGGGTTTCACCATGTTGGCGAGGCTGGTCTCGAACTCCTGGCCTCAAGTGATCTGCCTGCTTTGGCCTCAGCAAGTGTTGGGATTATAGGCATGAGCCACCGCGTCCAGCCAATTCCTATATATTCCTTAATAAAATGTATAAAGTTGTTTTAAAAATTGATCTTTCCTACTTTCAATATAGTTTTGTGCTATTTTGTTTCAGAAGGAAGCAAAAAAGGCAAAAGTAATTGGAAAAAATCTTTTGCATAAGTTTATTAGAGAATCTTCTATTTTTCAGACATTAAAATGGACTCTTTTCTAATAAAAATAGTAAGATGATCTCATTGAATATAAAGTCCAAAGTCTACCAAATGATTAAGAAGATTGAGGAGTTGACTTTACAAGTTATAGTCAAGTTAAGTTTTTATAATAGGAGTTATAACTTAAAATAAAAATTCCAGCCACTTGAAAACTTTAAAAAAAATAAGATGGTGCTAATCAATGAAAAATGTTCCCATCAATGACTACTATTCAGAAGATTAGAAAAAATATGCCTTGTATTTAAGCTAATGGATTCAAAATGGAAAAACATAATATTCTGAAGAGGAATGTATGATGTAATTGTTGCAAAGAATACATATGCCATTGACATAAATTAGTATTTGCTAAACAGTAAATTTCCACTTTTTTTAAATATTCTATAAAATTTTGAAAATCTACACCAACAACTCAATCTCCTATATTCAGTTATTTCTTTACTTTATTGTGATAAAATAAGGCTTTGTAGGATTTTTAGTTATCCTTCACAATTCTAGCTACATGGTAAAAAATGACAAAAGAGGCAACTTCACAAAGTCAGCTTCTAATTGAATGCCTTTATTCCCGGATTCCCTCTTCTTCTGAATCCTCAAGTTTACATAAAAACTTCAGAGAAAATTTATTCAAATGAGTTAAATCCTTGGAAGTTCTTATCAAGTCCTTTGCGTACTTAGTAATAGAGAAAAAGCTGTCTTCTGCCATAAAGTTACTAAAGAAACATGGAGAAACAAGGCAACCTAAGTGTATGTGTTTCTTGACTCCTTCTCATTTGCCAGTTCCACAATCCCCACATTCTGGGAGCACCAAGCACAGATTACACAAAAATCACCTAACCATCTCCAAGGCCATCCCAGATATGTAACCAGCCATTTAACTATAAACATTGCTGGTATTGTAACATATACATGCTTATAACCTCTACTTTTTCATATATTACATGTGCATGGAATATCACAGAACTCACCAAATATATCTCTATAGCTTCTCTAATAGAGGAGGACAATGGCTTAATCTATCAGAGCCAATGAAAAACATCTGACTTCCAAACTATGCCATAGTGTTAAATAGTGTCTTGAACTTGGGTTTTTGTCTGCAATGCCAAAGAAGACCAAAATCCATATTAAATTGCTAACTTCAAGTATTAAAAGATGCCTTCTGCAGTTAAATAAAGACTGATAAGCTTGAATGTTAGCTTGAGGGAATAACCTATTCTTTTCTTTTCCTTTCTATATTTGCTTTTGCCAAACTTCACTCAGGCTGGAAATAATCATAACAATTGGAACCAGCAGAAAGAAACAGCTGATGCTGCTAGGCAAGATGAAATAAATATGCAACTCAAGTAATACTAAATATAAGCTCCACATGAGCATACTAGAATGAAACACCTGAGAGAAGACAGCTCTTTGGAGCCAAATCCCCAAGTTTACATTTTACAAGTCGGTATTTTAGAAATGCAATATTTATAATGTACCTGGATTTCACTGAGTGTAAACAAATGGTAGATTTATATCAACCATAGCAATAAGACTAACAATTTCCTAAGGGAAAGAAAGAAGACAAAAATTTAATTTCTAAGAAAAATGTTCATATAAAGTGATAATATAATAAACTTTTAAGTTCTCAAAATAATATATGTTCTAAAAATTCAGAAAGCACAGAAACATTGTTAGGGGATTTTTTTTTTAACCTTTGCTATTTGTAGTATTTTATATTCCTTGTATTTTAATGCAGTCCTACTATAGTATTTTTATGGTTGCCAATGGTGTACATGACACAATACTGAAATGCAGAATAAAAAATGTTATAAGTCTTCTAAATGCTTACGATTTCAGCATGAAAATGAGCAATTAGTCTTGAAACATTTGAATCATTCTAAGATGAGAAGAAGGAGAAGAAATGAATTCCATTTCTATCAGAAAATTTGAAGCTTTGAAAAGGGAAACTGAACTAGGAATGTGACATATTTGGGTACTATAACTGTGTTGCAGTTTGTGGTACCTATCTAGGGAATTGGTTCATTAATCCTCTAGACTCTGCGCTATTCTGTTTTAGCAATATAGCAAAGTGGTTAAGAGTGTAGACTTTTAAGTCAGGCAGCCACTTAGTACTGAGCGACCTCAAGCAATCTGTGTGACCTTAGGCAAGTAATGAACCTCTTTCTCCATAAGCTTCCTCATGTTTAACTAATATGATTTAAAAAATGCCTTACTCATAGAGTTAATGTGAGCCTTAAATGAGTGTAATTCCATGTGAAGTGGGACTTTTCCTGTTTTCCTGGAATGTAGCTAAGGCTTCAAAGCTGAAGACAATGGAAAACAAGCAAGTTACTAATCATATCCCTGGTCAAACCAGTTCAAAGACCACCACTCTCATCAGCCAAGGTAGAGAGACGAATTATTTGAAAGGGATTCTATGAAAACGATGCCTTAAAAAAATTGTAATAGACAATGGAGTCTCATCTCACTTTCCCTTTCAGAAGAGAAGAATGTGTTGCATGCACAGAAGTGATCACTCAAAAAGCATCACTCCCACACTAGCTGTTTGTTGAATTCTTGAAAGAATATAGTTGCCCCATGCTGATACCCACAAGCAAAGCATGAGAGAGTTCTTGTAGAATTTGACAGCTTTTTCCATGAGCCTGAGGAATGTTCATAAGGATGGGGATTTATGCCTACTTCTTGGCAGAAGAATTCTGAAGGTGGGAACCTGAGTGGAGCTGCTCATGATATTTGGGACAGAAGTGAGATGGCTGCATTTCCACTACATGGTAGGTCAGCGACACCTGAGCTTTTCCTTGCTTTTCAGGAAAAACTAATACAATTTCTCTTGAAGGGATGCTGCTCAAGAGGGTTGCCTGTTGGGTTAAGGGGACAGCCTCAGAAAGACCCTGGAGGTATAACGCAGGGGGAAGGAAATGAATTATAAGTGGTCAGCTTTAGTCTATTCCCCTGTCAGAAAATGCTGCAATAGGCAGAGTGGGGTATGCGAAGGTGATGAGAAAGCTGGAGTGTCTTTGAAGAACATACAAATATCATCCATAACAGAAAAGCAGCATCTGGATGCCTGACATAACAGAGGACACACATGGGAAGATTAAAGACAAATGGAGGAAGAAGCTTTTCCTTCTTTATTCTTATACCTCCTCATTCCTTGCCCTGACCTCAAGAGGAGACAGAAGAAGGTGAGGTTGGGAGGAGGTAGAGCAAATGGCAAAGAAACAGACTACACTAACCTCCCTTTTCACTGGTTTCCAGAGTTCAAAAGATGAGAGAATCTTTAAATTGAATGCAAGGTTAAAGTTTGTCTTCAAAACGGACTACATTTTTGTTTCATACCTAAAATTGAGACTATTCTGATACATGAAAGAAACAAATAGTTATGAGGTGGGACAGTGATGCTGTCTAGAGGTAGGGCGATGGGGTCTGACAGGGTACATTTCAGGCAGGAGTAGGTGAGAGAAAAATAATTGTTTCTTATTTGCATCCTTTGAGCCAACCTGCTTAATAAACTGGTTACATGAGACAGTACATGTGACTAGAACATAATAAATGATCAGTGCAGTCTAGCTGGTATTACCATTATTAGATATTTCAAAATTGTTGTCCCTAAGTAAATTCAGCAATGTTTGTATTGCAGGGCTAAGTTAGACATGGACTCTCAAGTTCAGCATTAAAAAATTCAGAGATTCTCACATGAATAAATAAAATATAAGAAAATCAACTGATTTGTCTGTCAACCAAACATATCAAAATATCAAGTGTAACAAAAAAGGAAACAACATATTCTTAATACAAAAATGTATACTGTGATTTTCCTTGATGGAATAAACTTGTTTCTGACTACTCAGACAATCTAAAGGTATTTTTTAAGAAGGATAGCACATGAATTCCATTTCATCACCAATTTATGATGAACAAACTACTTAATCTATCACTTCTATATTTTCCTTAGTTCTCAAATAGAACAATTTTATTTTTCTAAAGCCTGAAACAAATCTTATACTAGATGAAAACCTCTCTTTCGGAGCTAAAAAAGCTAGTTGAAGTCTCCCAGTAAAGAAAATCTCTTACTCTAAGTAAATTTCTAAGGGGTCTTTTGATAGTGAAGATCTATGGTAATGTCATCCTGCCTCCATCATTAGTAGCCAAACTCTCTTAGATGAGATGTCGACGAGTAATTGACTCAGCATCCTAGCTTTCCACAGAGCTCATACTCTTTTGAATCACAGAAAATACAGATTACACTTTCATCCATCATTAGTAGCCAAACTCTCTTAGATGAGATGTCGACAAGTAATTGACTCAGCATCCTAGCTTTCCACAGAGCTCATACTCTTTTGAATCACAAAAAGTGTAGATTACACACTGCTAAAGTATTTAGCATGTAACTTTAAAATTAAACAGAAACAGATACTTTTTCACAACAATTTTAGTGTAAGGACAAAAATGATATTTAAAAAACTGGGAAATATAATTTAGATGAGTTATGAGCAAAAATGCATTTCAGAACAAAGTAGGGCATCATTATGCCTTATTTTGGGGGAAAAAAAATCTTCATATAAACTGAATCTCACAATAGATGAGGTAAGTAGTGATCGCATTGCCAAAAATCTACCACAGCATAATACAGTGAACTCTAAGTATATTCAGAAAGAAATTATTTCAATTTTTTTAAAGTATTTTTTCAAGGATGGATGAGGTGTAGGTAAAAATTACTCTACTTACAATGTTTATAAGTTATGGAAAGAGGTTATTAAAGTGCGCGATGGTTAATTTTACTTGACTGGGCCATGGGGTCCCCAGCTATTTGGTCAAGCATTATTCTGGATGTTTCTGCAAAATAAATTAACATTTAAATTGATATACTGAATAAAGCAAGTTGCTCTCCTTAATGTGGTGGGCCTCATTCAATTAGTAGAAAGTCTAAATAGAATTAAAATGACCTACTTCAAAAAAGGGAAACTTCCTCCTGCCTGCTTGCCTTCAAACTGGAACATTGTTTTTTCTGCACGCAGACTCAAATTGAAGCATCAGCTCTTCCTGGCTCTCAAGCTTCCTGGCCTTTGGACTGGAACATAACATCAGTTTTCCTGGGTCTCTACATTGTTGACTTATACTGCAGATCTTGGGATATAACAGCTTGCAGAACTGTATGAGTAAATTCCTTATAACTATCTGTTAATCCTAGTTTCCTGGTAGTTTTGTTTCTTTGTAGAACCTTAATGTGTCTCAAATAAGTCAAGTGCTACAGAGAAAGAGAACTTTTGACATTTATTCATTCAATGATATGTTTTCAAAAACATTCTACATATTTTAAGGCATTATGCCAGGTATTAGAGAAACAAATATGAATTAAATGCTGCCTGTCCTTGATGAGTTACAGGTCTAGTTTAAGTGATATGTTTGAAAACTTCATTGGCAAATCATTGTTATGTACAAAATAAGTGCATAATTTGTTGGGATATAAAGAATAAGGAGAATCTGGATCTAATTCTTATATGCCAATTCTGGATAAAATAACTGAACTTTCAGACACTGGGTTATAAATGTCATTCTTTTAATTTATAGCACAATTTGTAGGACATACAGTTTAAAATACTCCACACTTCATTTCTGGGACTTTGAACTGAGAAGGTACCTATAAAAAAGGTTTTTATTCCATGCTCATGAATTCGCAGAATTAATGTAATTAAAATATCCATACCAACAAGAGCAATCTACAGATTCAATGCTATTCCTATCAAACTACCAACATCATTTTTCTCAGAATTAGAAAAAAATCATTTTAAAATTCATCTGAAACCATAAAGGAGCCTGAATAGCCAAAGCAATGCTAAGCCAAAAGAACAAAGCCAGAGGCATCACCATTACCTGATTTCAAACTACACTATAAGACTATAGTAATCCAAACAGCATGGATTTGCTACGTGTCTAAAAACAGACACACAGACCAATGGAAAATAGTAAAGAACCCAGAAATAAAGCTTCACACCTATACCCAACTGATCTTCAACAAGGTTGACAAAAATAAATGCTGGGGAAAGGACTCCCTATTCAATAAATGGTGCTGAGATATTGGCTATCTATACATGATAGAATGAAAATGGACCCCTATATAATATCATATACAAAAATTCAGTCAAGATGAATTAAAGATTTAGATGTAAGGTCTGAAACACGGAGGTTGCAGTGAGCCCAGATCACGCCACTACATTCCACCTCAGGTGACAGAGCAAGACTCTGCCTCAAAAAAAAAAAAAAAAAAAAAAAAGTCCTTGAAGGAAAGCTAATAAATATGCTTCTGGACATGAGCCTTGACAATGAATTCATGACTAAGTCCTCAAAGGCAATCACAACAAAAACAAAAATTGACAAGTGGGACCTAAGTCAACTAAAGAGCTTTTGCACAGCAAAAGAAACTATCAACAGAGTAAACAGACAACCTAAAGAATAGGAGAAAATATTTGCAAACTATGTATCTGACAAAGGACTAATATCCAGAACCTCTAAGGAACTTGAACAACTCAACAAGCAATAAACAAATAACCCCATTAAAAACTGGGCAAAGGACATGAACAGGCATTTCTCAAAAATAAACAAGTGGCCAAAAAACATATTAAAAATACTGAGCAGGACTAATCTTCAGAGAAATGCAAATAAAACCACAATGATATATCATTTCACACCAATAAGAATGGTTACTATTAAAAAGTCAAAAAATAACAGATGCTGGTGAGGTTGTGGAGAAAAGGGAATATTCACATACTGTTGGTGGGATTGTAAATTAGTTCAATCCCCATGGAAAGCAGTTTGGAGAATTCTCAAAGTACTAAAAATAGAATTTCCATTCAACCCAGTCATCCCATCATGGATATACACCTAACAAAAATAAATTGTTCTATCAAAAAGATACCTGAATGCATATGTTCACTGCAGCACTAAACACAATAGCAAAGCCATGGAATCAACCTATATTCCCATCAATGGTGAACTAGATAAAGAAAATGTGGTACATATACACCATGGATTACTATGCAGACATGAAAAAGAACAAAATAATGTCCTCTGCAACAACATGGCTGCATGGAGGCCATTATCCTAGGAAAATTAATGCAGAAACAGAAAACCAAATACCACATATTCTCACTTATAACTGGAAGCTAAACATTGGTACACATGGACATAAACATGAGAACAATAGACACTGGGGACTACCAGAGGCGGGAGTGGGAGAGGGGACAAGAGTTGAGAAACTACCTGTTGGGTACTATGCTAACTACCTGAGTGATGGGTTCAATAGTACCTCAAACCTCAGCATCACACAATATATCCTTGTAACAAACCTGTAGCAGAATCTAAAATAAAATTTGAATTTTTTTTAAATAAGACATTTTTCTTTTTAAAAAAATTGAAATTGCATATCTTTAAGGTGTACAGGATGGTTTTATATATATATACATATATATACACACACACATATATACACATACACATATTTGTAAACTAAGCTTTCAAAAAGATATATAGTCTCACTATTGCCATATAAAAATAACTGAATAAGTTTGTATGTCAGAGGAAAGTAACTCATTACAAACATAGTACTCAAAGAGGAATACTTAGTACAACCTAGAGAAGAGATTTTTTTCAGAATTTGCTCCAAGGATAGCCTAGAATGTCACAGCAATGGGCAAGAAGGTTGGTCTCAAATTAGCACTTTACAGAATCAAAAACTGGGGTATTGTTTAGGTTTTGTGGCCTTTGAATTAAGATTGAAATCATATAACTGATAAAAGCAGCATTGTCCAAGATGGAATTCTTACTATTATCATTTGTATCTGACTTGCTAATAAAGTAAAAATGTTATCTTTAGTGTTCATAAGTGATAAATTAATAGTCTGTATATATGATGAATCAATTCCATATGCTACACATTCAGAAGAACTCGATTTAAGAAGATTGGTTTGTATATTATTATAGATGTATGTCCTCCTCTTCCCCTATTAGAAATACTAAGTAAGAAAGAATATATGTGCAGGCATGTTAAATACAGGCATCCCTCAAATTTCCACTCTTGGTCTCTTCTCATTTTCAATGCTCTTCTAATGGACTACAGCTCTTTGTTGGCTATTACAGCTGTTTTACAGCTATTACTGTAGAAACAATGAATCTGAACTCTCTATACTGAAGGTCTAAAAATCCTGTGAGCTCTAGATATATGTGACCAACAATGTTTGTCAATGAGAAACATGCCATCTGCCAGGCACCTCAAACACATTATACGAGCAGGCACTCATTATTCTCTACGCACTGTGTTCTTTAATACCAACTGGAGCAAAATGAAATAAGAAAATCTCCTAAAAATATAAAATAGGCCATTTCTAACTTAATTTTGTTAACTCACCATCTTTAATTCCAATGCCTAATCTAAATTGTTTTAAGTAAAATATCGGTTATAACTATCTTACGAAGAGTTATGTGCATATATTACTTATGCACTAAGAACCACAATATTCTGAAATATTGTGGAAATAGCGTGCTACTACTTCTGCAGTTCTCAAAGATAGCAATTTTCTTTTTCTAGAACAGCTAAAGCCATTTCTCCTGTACATTAAATTTTAATCTTTGCAGTTAATGGCATCTTCATCTCCTTCACATACCTAGCCCTAAGTCAGAAACCTGAAAGTCATTTTTGCCTAGTGCCTCCCCTTCACCACTACCTCCCATTCCAATGAATATAAATTTTTACTCATACCATTCTTAAATATGTTTCAAGCTCACCTCCTCCCTCCATTCCTAGTACTGATGCCAAAACTTAAGCCTTGCTCTCAGTTTCTTCTCCCCTCCATAAATAACTGAAACCAAATTTTCTCCCTTCCCCAATCCCTCCCACGAAACAAAACAAAAAACAGAAACCCCACCACTTTATGTTTCTCCTTTGACTAAACACCTTCAGTGGTTTTAACTACCTACATATAATGTCCATAATGTTCAGGTTTCTAAGTAAGGCCTTCCTTGATATGGCTCCAAGTTTCCTTTCTGGAAAAATTCTCGGTTGCCTCCAGAAGTGCTCCGTTACCGCTTTCCTTGGCCTCATTGGTCTATATTTATTTTCCTACCCAGAGCAGATCATCTTTTGCCTCTCCCAGCTTGGGTCACGCTCTTCTCTCTGCTTCCCACACGTCCCTTCTTGAATCCCTACTCAAGCTATAAAGACAATCTCAGAGATCTCTTATTCTGTGCAGCACTCCCCAGCTCCACTTGCTATCTTCCATCTCTA
Organism: Colobus angolensis palliatus; assembly: GCF_000951035.1. Lineage (NCBI taxonomy): Eukaryota > Metazoa > Chordata > Mammalia > Primates > Cercopithecidae > Colobus > Colobus angolensis. The sequence goes on along the minus strand of NW_012121154.1, from coordinate 7,741,789 downwards.
AACAATGTTTTCAATAGAATTGCAGTAAGCATTTTACAAAACATTCCACCTGTCCTATCTTCTTGGATTCTAATAACCACCCTCTAACATGGGGAGACTGAGGCTCAGAAAATGTTAGTCCCATCATAAGGAAGTGATAGCAATGGACTTGGAACCGAAATCCAATTAGGTCTTCAGACTCCAAGATCCACACTCTCTACATTATACCCCTCTGCTTCCTCCTGTCCCTCCTATGTGCTGTAAAGGCAGTAATGTTTACTTCTGTACCATCACACTGAGCACAGTGTTTTAAGGTTTGCTTTATATATTTTTGCCTCTCCTTCTACTCTGCATTCTTAGAGGGTAGAATCTGATCCTTATTAACATTTTAATGCCAGGACCCAGCTTTAGCATGACATAAAACAAAAATTAATGAATAATTATTTATTCAATTAATCAAAGGATCTTAATTTGCTAGAATATTTTTATCCTGATGGAAGAAAGTAAATTTGTGAGACAAATACAGAAATTAAAGTTCAAGTCTCTTCTATCATAACACACACACACACAACTCCTACCCCTCCTAACCATGTATCTTCTTACAGAACAATTATCCATTACGCCATACTACTAAGCAAGTTTCTTGAAGGAGTGGTATGCATACATGATTTCCAGTTTTTCACTTCCTATTCATTCTTCAACCCTGTGACATGTGGCCATCCACTCCCCTGAAATAGCACCAACAAAGATGATCTTCATTTTTGCCAAATGCAATGGAAACATTTCAGAGCTCATCTTTCTAACCATTTCTGCTTTGCTTGGCAGTACTGTCCACTCACTCGACATTAAGAGTGCTCTTAGTTCAGTCTTAGTTTCCTTCCTGGGATCCCCTGGCTTCTCCTCAAACTTAGATATCACAGCATTTCTTTGTTCTTTTTTTCTTTTTCTTTACATGCTCTTACTGGAGAGTCTCGTAATAAGTTAATGGATTCTAGCCCTGGAAAAATGGAGTTAGAACACTTTGATGAGTCAGTTTATAGTTACATGCACTCCTGGGTCAATAGCACAGACATTTGTAAACACTATATAATTTTAAAAATACTTCAAGTTGGATTTTACATGCATTGTTGGTATATTTTTGTGGCTGGTTTGCTTTCTTGATTATGTTCTATTTTGGATAATTTTAAAATGAATTTGTGTTCCTACATATTACTTCAGAATGGTAAAAAAATTTCTTGAGTCCTACCAGAGCAAAATTCAGTGAGGTAATGGAGACATGCCTAGAATTTGACTGAGCTTATGTAGCTGGAAAATACATCATGATGTATTCTCCAAGATTACTCCTTATCTTGGTAAAGATGCTCCTTATATTGGTAAAAAAGATCTTTATCAATATCTCCAAAACAATAAAATAGGAATAAAACATATTTTTCCATTCTTATAATTTATAGTTATATAAATAGGTTTGTATAAGTAAAAATTATTTTGACTGTAAGTAACAGAAAACCAAATGTAAATGGCTTAAACATCTTGTCTACTGTATTATTCTCTCAATAACAAGGAGACCAGAGATAGTGCTAGTCCTAGCTTCATTATTTCAGCAGTTCTTTAAGGAGCCAGTAGCTTTTCCTCATTCTGTTCTGCCATCCTCCACCTTTCGGCTAGTTCTCTTCACGATCGCAACATGACTGCTCTGGCTTCAGGCATCACCTCCATGTGGAGCAACTTTCGTAGGCAGAAAAGTAAATAGTCTTTTGTTGAATTTTATCTGAAGAACTAAGAAATTTCTCAGAAAGTCCCCAAGGGAATTTACTTTTCCTTACTTGGAATTGGGTTATAAGCCATTTCCTAAACTAATAACTGGTGAAGAGATGGAATTACCTTGCTTGATTTAGTCTAGTTCCCTCCCGTGGTATGAGGCCATCCTGATATGAAACACTTACCAGTGTTATCAACATGTGGATACTTGAACAAAACTGGCTTTTTGATACTAAGAAAGTAGGGGAGGAGGAGAAGAAATGCATTCCATGTAGACAACCAGCAATTTCTTTAGTAACTAAATTTGTGGTTTTCTAAGTCCTATCTGAAAAGATATTCAACTGAAGCAAAGCATCTCCTTAGTCAATGTTAAAAGTGTCAATTTCCCCAATCATAAAAGGCATCATGGATTTTATATTAGTCAATGAAGACTTTCCAGTTAATTTTAAAAGGGAGATTTGGGATAAGAATATACAAAGGCATTTTATTGATTCAGTTTAGCATACTGTTTAGGCTAGCAAATATATTAAATTTATACAGTTTTATATTTCATTTATAGTATATATGTATTTTACAAATTCCTTTTTTCAAGCCAGATACACAGACAGTATTTTCACATTTATATACAGTATGTACTCCATAATGAATCTGACATAAGGAAAATGATTTTAAATTTAAAACATTAATGTAATTCAAAATATTATATTCTTCACTTTATAGCAAAATCTTGTGGGATCCTTTCCACTTAAACTTAGTTTTAGTTTTTCTTTACATTTTTGATTTCTCACCAAAGCAATGCCAGTACTTGTGCTTTAGCTAAACACTTATAAATTAGACATCATTTAACTTATTTTTAATAATTATTTTTAATAATTGCAATATACCATATATTCATATTATGGAATGCAGGTCTGTCATTTCACTCTGAGGCATTTAAACAAATAAAAATGTAAACCATTCTGTAAATGCATTATCCAGTTCATGAATAAGTATGTACCTTGTCCCTGCCTCTTCTTTTGTAACATTAATATAAGGTTATTATCCTGTGCATTGTAACATTAATATTAGGATATTATCCCATACATTGCAACATCAGCACATTAGTTTGTACATTATGTGGTCCACCAGCCACTTTGCAATACAAATAAAAATGACTAAAATCCAAACTTTTAAATCTGACTTCTTTTTATCCCTTATCAACAACTAATATATACAACACATAGAAATCATTTAGGTGCTTTATTTCATTATGTCTTCATGGACTCTCATTATCAGAGTTAATGAGTTAAAAATATCACTCACAATTGAAAATTTATGGGTGACTATGCAAGCTTTTCAGATTGATTTATCACACATGGAATAGTTTAATGTAATTGCTTTCCCTAAAACAAGGCTAGATCCTCACATACATAAGTGCCTTTCTGAGACTATTTAAAAGCTGGCACTGAACCTTAGTGTTTGAAGTGTGTGTGTGTGTGTGTGTATGTGTGTGTGTGTATGTGTGTGTGTGTGTGTGTGTTGTATTCCATGTATCCAAAGATGCGGAACAAATTTGTTGTTCACTAGGGTGACTCCCACACTAGACTGAAGAAGAGCAAAGCATAGGAACTTCCAACTAAAGAGAAAAAGGAGATCCAACTATAGATACTGTTTCAGAAGAAACACTAAGAAAGAGGACTTGAGTATTTTAACTGCTAGTAGGTAATAGCATCTTTGATAAAGCTTTTGCTCTTCCAGAAGAGGGAAACACTTTTCTTCTGCTTATTCAGCCTTCACTCTTCACACAAACAAAATGTCTACTCCCTAAGTATATGACTTGCTAGAATGGTAAGATTACCATTATGTATGTTCAGGGTGTTTTTAGAAATAAGCCAAGACTTTTGGAAGATTTTAGTGACCCTCCAAGCCTAAATACTTGCTATGTTTTGAAGAAATTTTGTCTAGCAAAGAGTTTAACATCCTTACATCATAGACTGAGAAAAAAAAGGAAATTAGGTATTGCAGATCAGAATGCTTCACAAGGCTGGGCACGGTGGCTCACACCTGTAATCCCAGCACTTTGGGAGGCAGAGGTGGGCAGATCACTTGAGGTCAGGAGTTTAAGACCAGCCTGGCCAACATGGTAAAACTCCGTCTCTAGTAAAAATACAAAAATTAGCCGGTGTGATGGTGGGTGCCTGTAGTCCCAGCTACTTGGGATGCCAAGGCAGGAGAATCACTTGAACCCAGGAGGCGGAGGTCTCAGTGAGCAGAGATGGCGCCACTATACTCCAACCTGAACCTTAGTGTTTGAAGTGTGTGTGTGTGTGTGTGTGTGTATTCCATGTACCTAAAGATGCAGAACAAATCTGTTGTTCACTAGGGTGACTCCCACACTAGACTGAAGAAGAGCAAAGTGAGACTCCTCAACAAACAAACAAACAAACAAAACAACAACAACAAAAACTTCACAAAAAGCAACAGTGGACATTTCATATTTCTGAAACTTATTGGTGTTTACAAAATCCAGCTAATCAGATTTGACAAGTTTAGGGTATGTCACTAGATTAATCTGTGGATTTCTGTAGCACTTACTATCCTCTGCCTAGCAACACAAAATATTCATATAAGCAACAATACTCACTTGTAAAATGCAAAATGTTAAAAATGTATGTAATTGTTTTTATATTATTTTTACTCAGACATTCTCTGTGATCTATTAAGTGACAGTGTAAAGTATAAACAGTTTTTGTGCTACTCTTGGTCCATGGCATTATAAATAATTCAATTTATATTGGTATTGGGAAACTGACTTTTTAACAAATATCTTCAAACACAATGTAATATAAAAATAGATTTTTAAATATACATTTTGATTTTTAATAAAATAGTTATGTTTCTTTCTACTTCATTTCACAAAGTCACTTAATAAAATCCATGGTATTTACAGAAAAATTCCTGATGTTATATGCATATGTTTTACTATAAGGCAGTTATGAGGTTGATAAAATTTCTTCCACAAATTTTTTCATTAGAAAATTCAACACAGACAAAATCTCTTTTACTTTGTACTATAAAGGTTTATTTTTTTCTTCTGTAACATATCTGTGTTTGGGTATATCCAATGATATATCCGAAGTATGTATTTAGGCTTAAACTGCCATGATTTTGACAGTGATTTTTTTTTTTAAGTAAGCCACAATAAATAAAAATGGCACAAAACCTCATAAGGATTCATGTAACGATTACATGGAGAAATTATTTTCCCAGGTAGAGCAAGCCATCTAATTATTTCAAATATTGAAACAAATCTAGTCATTCATATAAATCATCCACTTATTAGCCTAATGGATCTTTGAAAGTATATCAATGGGGGTCGGTCGCGGTGGGTCACTCCTGTAATCCCAACACTTTGGGAGGCTGAGGTGGCGGATCACGACCTCAGGAGATCAAGACCTTCCTGGCTAACACGGTAAAACCCTCTCTTTACTAAAAATACAAAAACATTAGCTGGGCATGGTGGTGGGCGCCTGGAGTCCCAGCTAAAAAAAAAAAAGCATATCAATGGGATGCAATTGGGTTAATATTCAATTACTTATCAAAGAAGGAAACTTTTATTGTTTCTTCCAGAACACTCAAAACAGTCAACAACATACATTAAACTTAACACAAATTTTAACTTTTAAAAAAATTCTCAATATGAAGTTCTTTTACAGAGTTGACAAAGATGTCAGTAAGATGTAATAATAAAAGCAATTTGTATTAATTATCTATGATGATATGGACATTGTACTATATTTTTTAGCAGAAATATGTCCCTATGCAAGTCTTTAATTAACAATGTAAATTCAGTAATTATGATCTTATTACTAAGTTTTCTACATAAGATGATTTACTTTTATTAAAGGAAATATAATAAATATTAGAGACAGAAGAGAGCTGAGAATAGAATAGAGTAAGTAATAATAAAGTCACAATACTAAGAAAGTTGTATGTTTGTTGTCATAATATATAGCCAGATTATAGCTAAGAGAGATTTTTAGAAATTAATATTGAACCCTGGAGCTTCAAGGTAGATGTTTCCATTGAATCATAAAATAGGATTAATTCAACTAAAATGCTAAAATCATGGGGGAACAGTATTAATACAGAGACTTATTTGACTTATTTATATTGCATTACTTTCATACCAAGTATAGAAATACTATAAAATAGTATTTTAATAGTATTATAGTACTTTAATAGGATTTAAATAGTATTTAATGGTATTTTAACAGTAGCATAAGATACTACAAAATAGTATAGTATAAAATACTATAAAATGCAGTACAAATTGCATTTTTACTTATTTACATTGCAATACTCACAAATGCAAAATATTCTTTTTGCTGAATTTGATGCATTTCTTCATTATACATTGTTGACTGTGAACACTTATGAATTAACTGTTTTATTATTGTTGTTCTTTATGAAGTGCTTAATTTCTAGCTGAGAAGTAAAAGTTCAACAGCATGATACTTACTCTCAACTACAATGATGTATTAATATAAGAAGTATAAACTCCTAAACTTAAATTAATAAATTCTAATAGGATTTCTATGTTGTCAAGTTTAGAGTAAATAATTCAGTATATTCACCAATTCTTTGGGAGTAAAGACATGGAGTATGAAGAAAATAAATTACTATGTAAAAATAAACTATGTCTAAAGTATAAAATAAATATAAAATAGCAGATGTTTACAGAGAAAGGCAGGATCAGTGGGAGTTATTTTTAAAACATGAAAATATGTTCCATTGTATTTATTGATATTATCCTTCAAATAAATTCTTTTCAAATAAAATTCATTCTGCATAAAAACCTTAAAATACAACTTGCAAATTATTCTGTATTAATTAGAATAATTAGTCAATCATTTCATATTTTTCAGTTAATGTGAATTGAGTAAATGTCAGTAGCTCAAAATGACAATATGTTTGCAATAGCATTTACTAAAATCTATATAATGCTTATCACCTGCCAGATCCTACACGATTTAAATATATAACTTATCTAATATTCTTAAAGTACCATTACTACCCCAGGTTAGTTATCTTGTTCGTATAGCTAGCACTAACTGACATACTCAGGAATCAAAACTAAGTAGTCTACTTAGGAGAGTGTACCTTTAACCACTGCTCTACCCCACCTTCTGAGGAAAATGATTCTGCCAGGGTCTGCCATGTATTTGAAAATCATTATTTAAACTATAATCAATCAGAGATGTAAAGTGTGAATATGCTTTTCTCATTATGAAAGTGAATTTGTGAGTTACAAGCAATGAAAAGGAAAGTGAGCATAATAAACATGTCAAAAGATTAAACAGTTCAAATGTCAAGAACAGAGATAGTACAGATAAAAAGCAAATAATCATATTTAAAATTTGAGGTCATACCATTTAAGTTATCTAGGCCTACCAAAAAACTACACTGATATCACTTATAAATTATGCCCCAAGAGAACTGTCTCATTAACCTTGTTCAAAACATTAATGGTACTTTATTTGTAAAATAATAAACTCATCAAAATGTTTAAACAATGTTATTATTTATTAAACAATACTATTCATCTATCTCACATTTTTATGGGAAAAAGTCAATCTTTATTTACAGAAAATTTGACATAATTTGTTTTTACCGTTTCAAATACAAAGAAGTATAGAGATTTGACTCTATTATTCTAGCCTGAAGTCAGTCAAGAAGAAAGTATGACTCTTAATAAATGTGGATCTACTTTCCTTTGAAGGTATCTTTGAAAGGAGCAGTAGGAGGGAGAGCAATGTAGATCTTCTCTAAAACTGAATTTCAAAGGATTTATTTGGCCCATCTTCCACATGGGAAGAATTAGAATTTTTTTTTTTTTTTTTTGCCTTTTATTTCCCATTGTGAGATCCTAAATGGGAAAATAAGTCTAGGTTATGTAGGTCTCTATGCGGTATTACAGGCATTAGCAGCCATAGTGCAAGCAATGTAGGACACAAAGGCCTGTGTAACTGGCTGCTGTGAACTTTAGTGGCAAACCTTAAAAAAGGTAAAAGAAAAAGGAAAGAAGACCTTTAGCACTTCCATATAGATCTCAACATCACTCAGAAAACTTTCTTCAACTGGGTCTGATGCATTAATGAGATCATAGAATTACTGTTAATTTAGCATTACATCCTTTGGTGCAGAAAGTTTATTATTATAAATAAAATGCCATCGTTCATAAAAAGTAATTGGGTGTGACAATAAGCCATATTTTAATATGTGGTTCATTATTGTGTGGATTAAAATCAGAAAGCTTAAATTAAAAAGAGAATTCCTTGAATTTAATTAAACAGTTTTAAAAATTGTTTTGCAGGTATTTAAACAGTGTAGAAACACTATGATATATATATATATATATACACATACTGTATAATATGTCTTAAAATCCCAACAACTCACCTCCTTTTAAAATTATGACAGATTAAAATTATGATAACTGTAATGTAAAATTAGGCAAACAAGTGAATAAAAATTGAGTAAATAATACAATTTTACTTGGTGCACTTATTAACAATATTCTTATTATTCAAATATTATCTTTTCTTTATAAAATCTTCCTTAAACTATGATATGCATGTAGTTTCTGTATAATACCCAATGTCGGAATGAATATTCAAAAATCCATCTCATTAATGTTTTAAAACTACAACTGCTAAACAAACCATGTTTAAGTTTTTCAGCTATGCTAGTTTTTTGCCTCTCTCAAAATATAACTACTGCGCCAAGAGTTTCTAAATGATTTTCCAGTAAAAGACATCTGTATTGAAACCTAAGACACACAGGAACTATAGTAAAGCTTCTGAATTTTTCATTTTTTAATAATCATAAATAAAATTAATCTATGATTTGACAAGGAAAAGATTAGAATAGCAATATGAATCATATTTAAAAGAATGTACAAGAGAATTACTTAGTCCACACAAGGTAAAAGGAACTTTTTTTTGTTTTGTTTTTTGTCAATAATGATTCAGGAGATGAATGGGATTCCTGTGGATATCATTATACAAATTTATCATCAATGAACCAGTGAAGCATGAAACAGGGTTAATATAGAATGAAAAGAGAGTTTCTCCTCAAAGTGTCACTTTATAAGCATATATTCTGAGTTTTAAAAGCAACAATCTTCCACATAAAATTCAATACAAGAGTGATCACAGACCACATTAGATCGAATTATGGCAGGATTCAAATAATATCGAATCCAGGTCCTCATCTTATATAGGAATCCGTGGCATATGATCATTTCAGCTTCTTCATGGATACCCACAATTATGGGAACTTCATCACAGGGTGCTCACGAATTTTTGGAAAACTCTGTTAGAAAGCTCATGATTTAATCAAAGTAAAGCGGTTTCATCCTTTAAAATTTCTCGTAGATTTCTCACCATTTTGTCCTGTGGGCTATCACAGGATAGTCAGAATTCCTTTTCTTACCTGATAGCTTTTCGCTATTTAATGATAGCTTTTATTCTCACTTCTCCAAGTTAAGTCTTTCCACTGCGTTTCACAGAATACATCTATAATACAAAATAATCTTTCTTTCTCTTTTGAACTTACTCTTTGCTAATGTGAGTTTGCCAACATCCTCCTCAACCAGGCGTGCTCAGAATTGAACACAACATTTAAGATGTGGTGATCACTGCAAACTATAATAGGGCATCCCATTGTAGGACTCTATTAAGTCCAATTTAACAACACTTAACTTTTGCAGCCATGTTCCACGACAAATACCAAGCATTTGGCCAACAAAACGATGGTCATTAGTTGCGTAGTGGACTTTTTGTACCCAAAGATCTTTACATTTATATCTATTCCTGTAAGGTATTATTTCACATCTAACATGTTAACATGAAGCTTTGTATTTGAACCTTAGGTATCTTATCTTCAAAAATATCAAGATACTCTATTTTCTTTTCTACCAAACTCATATCCCTTCAGTGTTGTATAGTATGGAGCTACGTTGACTTATAATAGCCTATCTCAACTTATTACCTCTTAATACTCAAAAATCCCCAAGAAAAACATTTTCTTGTATGGCAATTTACATTTGAGAAATTTTGTCCAAGACTTCTTTTTCTCTTGTTTACTTTAAAACAAGTTTTTTAGAGAATAATTTTACAGTGCAGTACATCTCCGTAAGAGCGTTTCTTGGTAGTTGATCACCATTAAGTGGCAAAATGCAGGTAATGACATGCTCAATTCCACCTTTGAGTCAGGACAAACAGTGTAACAACGACGACAACAACAACAACAAACCCTTAGGCTGATATGCCTGTGCCACAAATATCCATACATACCGCACATGAATTGTGCAGTGAGAAAAAAAAAAAAAGCTACTACTTTATTCTACTTAAAGTTGTCCTCTATGCAAACTTTTATCTCACTCTTCTCTCCTTCTGCACCATAATTTTCTTTCAAGCAAAGAGAGTTCTGGATGATTCCAATCTCTCCAAATCTACATCACAGCCTCCAACCGAGGTTCTTTAAAGACAGATTGGAGCTGAGGGAGCCTGGGCTGGAACCAGCGAGGGTTTCATCCAGCTCCTCCCCCAAAACACGCCCCCCAAATCGGAGCCAGAGGAGAGCCCAACCACAGAGAACTTCCACTCTATGAGGGCAACCTCTGAGTAAAGTCCTTGCCTACAACCATTCATCTCCTCCGACCCCCGCCCAGCACTAGACCGCGCTCCTAGCACCGCGCCTCCTTCCGGAGCCTCCTCCCCCGGGCTGGCTAGGGGTGAGCGCCGGGGTTAGTCAGTGCGCACGTGACGCGCGATGCCCACATGACAAGACCGTGGGCGGGGGAGGGGGACAGCGGAGTGAAGAAGGGGAAAAGTTACAGAAGACCCGTCAAAGCGCCCAAAGCAATTTGTCCCTTTCCTTCCTCGCCAGCAGTGGCTCACGGATCCCTAAGGGACAGCTGGGAACTCAGGCGTCTCCAGCCCAGCCCCAGAAACGCTGGACGCAGTTCTCCGCTCACCCCACCACCCTCTCTTTCCAGACCCGCTGGTGATGCCGCTGCACCCTAAAGTTGTTCCTTCCTTCTTTCTCTCCCTTCCTCCCTTTCCTTGTTTCTTTCTTTCCTTCCTTCATTCCCCAAAAGCTCTTCATCCACTTAGGGTGATGCCACTGACGCACATTCAATTTGCCCCAGGATCTCTGAGGAGGTCAGACCAGGCCGAGCACCTTCCAAAGGGGAGGGTCTAACTGAGCAAACAAAGTTACACGCCACACCGCAACCTGCCCCTCCCCTCCCTTTAGCCCCCAAGTGGAATCCCCGGCGAAACTCACTCGCACTGCGGGTCCCCTCTGGCCCCTACCCCATCATCGCGCAACACACCCCTTTCAACATGCGCGCCCACCCTTTCATTGCCCTGCGCCCCGAGCGGTCCCACCGCCCGGCAAAACACTGAGCAAGCCGCTGCGCTCACCTTGCTTGACACACTTGAGCCGGAGGGGGTCCTTGCAGTGTTTGATCACGGCCAGCACGTCCCTGATGGTGAGCCCCGCCACGGGGGTCTCGTTCACCTCCAGCAGCAGCTCCTCCGACACCAACTTGCTGCCGCTCTCATAGGCCACCTTTCCGGGCTTCACCTCCCCCAGGTAGGGGAACTGTCCATTCTCGGCGCCCCCCTTCAGTTCAAAGCCCAGCTGGCCCTCCGGGTTCCTGCCAATGACACTCTCATGGACTTTGCTAGTCCAGTGGCTTTTCTTTTTCAAGCTTTTGGACATGGCAGTGGGGTGAGTCGCCTCAGTTCCTGGGGCTCCTTGGGGTTGGGGGGTTGGTGGTGAGAAAATGAGGATGGAGGAGCAAGGGGGCCCAGGGGGAAGAACAGCAGACTTTGCCTTCTCCCCCCTCTATTCGGTGCTTTCCCTCTTCTTTGGATGGAGTGTGGACGAGGAAGGGGGAGGATGAGAGGGACGGCTGGGCAGAGGTAGGAGAGCTTGGGTGAGGTTGTGCTGTCCCTTGAATGACACTCAAGGCTGTGGCCCCGCAGCAGAGGAAGCGGTGGTGGTGGCGTCGGCGGCGGCGGCGGCGGCAGCCGGAGCTAGCAGTAAGCGAGCTGGTGAGCGGGTGCGGTGGGGGTGGGGAAGGAGGGTAGGGATGCCGGGGGCCACTCCTGCGTGGTGCGAGTGGGAACGCGCGCGCGCGCCTGGGTGTGTGTTGTTAGCTGATATCCATGGCAGCTGCAGTGGCAGGGTGCGTGTGCGTGCGTGTGTGTGTGTGTACTAGTTGTACTGTACTGGCATAGGGGAGGAGGCAGGGGAGGAGGCAGGGGAGGAGGGGCGCGCGCGCCGGGTGGGGAGCCAGGGAGGGCTTCGCCGCTGCCTCCCTCCCTCCCTCCGCAGCTTGACCCGGTAGTGAAGGCAGAGAGAGAGGCAGGCTGGGTCCGCCTGGCAGCCTACGGGAGGAGGCGGGAGCCGGGAAGGAGGGGAGCCGAGGCCCGGCGTGGGGAGGCCGGCAGGAAGGGCCTCGAGCCAGTGCGGACCTTTCTTCAGCCTCCGTGCGGCCGAGCAGCGCGCCAGGCTGCTGTGCGAGGAGGACGCGCTGACTTCCTCCGACCTGGGCTCCTATGGAGCAGAACTAGCGGGACCTGGACTTGTGGCGCGCCTGGTGCCTGGTGCCACATCTCGGGCTCTGCGAGCCTCCTGGCGTGGGATCCTGCCGTGAGAAGGAACTGGGGCGGGGGACCTGGCGGGGCATTGCGGGAGAAGGCCTGGGAGCCCTGGGAGACTTGTGGCGTGGGGGAGTTCACTGTGTAGAGAGGTTTCATGTCTTCATCTATACAGTCACTTATTTGTCTCAAAGTTCTCGAAATTCCCTCTTAGAGAAGGAGAAAGTTAGAGAACTGGAGGCTGCGTACCCTGATTGCGCAGAGGGGAAGCAGCCTCGCATTCCCCGGGGCAGGCCCCCGCCCGCGCGTCCCGCCAGTAGGGGAATTTAGCGGAGGGTTGCGGTAGTCTAGTGAAAGGCTATCCAAGGGTAAGGGGCTTCACTTTTCCCAAGCAGGGGAAACAGAAAGGGTCTACAGGGCTAGGGGTGGAGGGAACGGATGCAATGAGCAGCCTCCGCAGAGAAATGGACAATTTAACTAGGGACCTGCGGCCGAGAGAAGGCAGAGGCGCTCCCTTGCCCAGGAAAGCCACCAGAGTGGGCTTGTACCTGGGGAAGAAACCTTAACACGATCTGGCCCAACACTCCTTTAATCACAGAGAAAGGGGAGAAGGCTCCCGAGAGTGAAAATGGGACAGTCGGAGCTGGAACTCAGCTCGCTGATCCCAACTGGTGTTCCCTTCTTTTCGCCAGGTTTGCATCCAGGAGAGGGGAGGATAGGGGCAAAAAGGATGCAGGGAGGCTGATTTCCACTGGAGAGCTAATTTCCTGTGAGACATTAACAGTGATTTTTTTTTTAATTCCTGTAACTGGTAAATGAATTTCATTTGCTTAACTTTTAAATGATATGTTTCAGACAAAAAAAAAAATTGCACACCCACTTATCTCTTTAAAGCAGAGAATGAAAAGCACTGAACAGGTAGGATTCTTAATGTCTGAGATGAAGGTGATGTAGGAGGCAAACAGTACAGTTAAAAATGTTGAGTCGACCCAAACAGAAACACCAGGTTTCAATCCAGACTCTGCTGCTGACTGAGAATGTGATCTTGAGTAAACTGACCTTCCTGAGCCTCAGCTTTCTTAGTTGTTAAATGGACTTTAAAAATACTAATCTGTTAGGACTGTGGTGGGAATGAAATCAGGGAAAGCAGGCACAGCAGTGCTCTCCTGGCACAGGTGAGTAGGCGTTTGAAATGATAATTCCCTTCCTCTTTCCCTCTTAGGTATAACTTACTACTTGGGGATGAGGGGGATCAAATGTAGTCAGAACTGGAAGAGATCTTAAAGATGGTTTGTTTAACCTTGTGTCTTTTTTCACTTGAGAAAACAGATCCTCCATAAGTTGGCTGCACTAGTGGAGCTTAATCAGTGAGCCAGGGGCAGTGCCAGGATCTGAAGCCAGAGCTGCAAGCAATGCCCAGGAGTAGGCAAGACTTGATAGCAAAGCCTAATCTCACCCAGAGAAGTTGAGTGTTAGCATTATGAGGCATAGTTCTAAATAGAAACTCATCATGAGAACCGAATACACATATTGCAAAACCAAATGATAAGCTACCATTCATGGAAGATACTAATATTTATTAGGTTCTAACTACATGCTAGATGTTGTTCTATAGGCTTTACACATAATACTTCATTTCTCCTGACATTTTGATAAAGTAGGTACTGTTATCTCCTTTTACAGGTAAGGAAACTGAGGTATACAAGGATGAACTTTTGCAAGGCTACAAATCTAGTTAATGGTGAAGCTAACATTCAGACCCAAGTAGTTCAGCTCTAGACTTTGTCTCAGTTACTGAATTGAACTCTCTGTGCACTTACCATGTGTCATACCAGCTCTCAGTACATAGTGTCCGAAAAGATTGGGCCTGCGCTTTCTTTCAGGGGCAATTAGGAAAAAAGTAAACAAATGGAGCAGGATTTGGGCATAATAGCATACTTCTCCCATCCCCCAAATCCCAGAAGTGTCACTGGGGTGTGTGCCAGTTAATTTAGTGCTCTTCAACTTCACAGCCACCCTTCTTTGCCCTAAATTGTGACATTAGAGTTGAAATCTGTAAACGTCTTTATGGTCAGTTGGCACAATGTTTAGCTTTGTCAATAGAAGGTGCTAGGGAAACTGGAGAAAGAAAGGGGCTCCTTTTCTTGGTTCCAGTGCTTTCCTGCTTGCTCCTATGGTGTGGTGACCAGTGAGTGACTTTCTGACCAGTGGTGTGCAAGAAGGTCATGTTACATAATCTTCAGTAAATTTGGCCAGTTCCCTAGTGTGTATCTTTCTATGGAGTGCCACTGGCATGTCAGTGGAATGGCTTCCTAGCAAGTTTTACTGAAAACACAGCTGGTGGTTTCCTCAGCAGCCCAGTGTGTGACACCTTAAATTTCTGGGTCATTAAGTGGATCACAGCCATAGTATTTCCAATGAAGTCCTACTCTCAGGCTTAGTAGGGTGGCGGGTGGGTAGGGGGAAGTTCTTCTTAGTTATTCTCTCCTTGGGTACTCTCCTATAGCCTGACAGATAGTGACTATTCCCAATAATCACTATTGCTGTATTCTTTAGTGGGCTTTTTACCTCTCCTAATAGTTAACACCCTTTGACTGGATCTTGACTGATAAAAGTTGAACCCTGAGGAAAGCACTATCCTTGGAGTCAGAAATTGGGATCAGACTGTTTTTTTTTTTCTCTGTTTTGGTATTCCTCTTATTCGCTTTATTTCTCCACTGCCTTTACCCTTTTTGGATTTGATGCTATGTCAAGAAAAAATTATTTCATCACTGAGCACTCCGATTGTAGAGCAGAACGCTAAATATTGCATGCTATTCCAGAAGAAAAAAAGTTTAGGAATCCTAAAAGCCAAAGAAAGAAAGATATGAATGTATTCAGTTCTTATAAGAGTTCTATGAGATAGATGCTTGTGGCAGACATGGTCTCCACCCAAATCTCCTAGGATCCCTTTGGTTGAACTGAGTATCCTTCCTCTAGCTTCTGCATTCTTTTGCTTCTTGCAGCTTTCCCCAAGACTCTCTTTGGAGGAATGCCCAAACACTACTAGACTCACTTTGTCTACTGGCACAGAGAGCCAGACAAAACCACCTGCAAGTTTACTTCTTTCCCAGGATGCCCTTTGCCAAGGACTTTCCTATAGAGTATAAAAGACCAGCCCTCTTGCCTCTAGTAGCAAGAGAACCTGAGATGTAATTTACACCCTGAGACTCCCCTGTAGAATTATATTGATGTTAGGATTTTGCCTGAAACCTCCTCCTTCCCTATCTTGCTTACTGTGGTATGTGAGATGAGTTTTTCCCAATAGCATTTCTATAATAAATCACTTGCAGAAACAATCTTCATCTCAGAGTTTGATCCTGGGGATCCTGACTTAAGACATTACTATTCTTTCTTTTTTTTCTTTTACAGATGAGGAAACTGAGGATCAGGGCTTTTAAATTGCCCCAAATCACACTACCAATAGGAGGTAGAGTTGTGGTACCTTTTTTAGAGGGACCATTATTATGCTGACTACAGTACTGTAGGGCATACAGTTTCTTATCCACACTGTTTCTGAGTCCAGTCTGTCAATATCAGTACTCCACGATTATTGTGTTTGTTTTTCTTTCTCCCTTTTATCTCAAAAATCTCTATTGTGATGCCAGAGACACCTTTCTGAAACGTCTCCTTTTTTCTGTGTTTAAAACCACCCAGTGCCGCCCATTAAATATACAGCAAAGTCCAAACTCCTTATCCTCCTTGGATCCTCCTTTCCACACTTTTTAACTGTTCAGCCATATTTCTCCATGTACTCTGAGACTGGAATCCAGGGCAACAAAGCTAATGTGGGTTTTCCAAGATTAACACAAATGAAAGGAGGCCCCTTTATGCCATCTATTCTGGGTCCCTTGGAATATAATTAAAAACAGGAATTTCAACATTGAAATGTAATTATGTTCAGATAAGGGCAGTAAGGTACAGTGGCTTGAGCCAATCTCCAACCATGTCTGGGGACTGGGACAGCTGACCCAGGTGTCATACCTAAGGCTCAGGCCTGTGTCTTCACTTATCCTTTCAACCCTTTACTTCTTCCAGAGTTGAACGCCTTACTTTCCTTGGCTCACTAGGCCATTTCATGGTTTGTGTTTGCCCGAAATACAACCCTTTCCCTGCCTGGTCTATTTCACCCTCAAAGAAATACCTCTGGACCCACTTTCTTTCTTGGAAGCATTTTATGATTCTCATTTCTGTTACCAACACAGCTTTTATTTATGTCTCCATGTATCCTTTGCAGAAACACAACTTTCCAGGTTCTATGTTTTATTTGCATTGTTAGTGTCTGGCACATTGTCTGACACAGTGTAAAAGCTCAGTAGAATTTTGCCTGATAGCAGATGTGTCTAAAGTGAGGGTGTCCAAAATTTCGTTAAATGATCACTGCTTTAATATGAATTCTTAGCTGAGGCAGGAGAATCACTTGAACCTGGGAGGCAGAGGTTGTGGTGAGCCGAGATCGCACCACTGCAATCCAGCCTGGTGACAAAGAGAGACTCTATCTCAAAAAAAAAAAAATATATATATATATATATATGTATGAATTCTTATAGTATTAAACAATTATCTCTTTACACTCATAGTAAACATAGTAAATTCTGTTACAGTAACAGAATGTAGGAGAGCACCACTGCAATCCAGCCTGGTGACAAAGAGAGACTCTATCTCAAAAAAAAAAAAATATATATATATATATATTTTTTCTTTCTATAAATATGTATGAATTCTTATAGTATTAAACAATTATCTCTTTACACTCATAGTAAACATAGTAAATTCTGTTACAGTAACAGAATGTAGGAGAGCACATATCAATGAAGAAAAGACGAAATATACTTATCCATGAAACTGAGGTTAGGAAACCAGTGTCTTCAAGAGCTGGTGACAGCCCTGCATAAACACTGGGTCTATGCAGACTTGAGAGATGGTGATGACATGGTGAGACACAAACTCGATCTATCTCATAGTTTGTTTGTGATCGTTCCTATTAATAAACTTATTTTCACAACTGTTTCAATATTCACACAAAAATGTTAACCCAATCTGCAATTATACCCCTTGAATGTAAAATAAAACAAAAGCCCACAAAAAATATGAATCCACACTTAAAAGGTGGATTTATTTAGTACAGTACGGAGTTTCTTAGACTTCTCTGTCACTGTCTCTAACAATGACATACTCACCTAACCCCACCGAAAGCAACTTTATTTTGTCTCTTTTCATCTGCAAATTCATGTGGATTTTAAATTCTACTCTTTTATAGGTTCATATTTGTACTATTATAAAATGTGACTCTCTCTCTCTCCAAACTTTGCCTAAATTGCAGAATGATTTTTCCTGTTTATTCAGTGGTTTCCAGCTTTCCTGGCCCAGTCCGGGATTCTACTCTTTTGCAGGTTTATATTTGTACTATGATAAAATGTGACTCTCTCTCCAAACTTTGCCTAAATTACAGAATGATTTTTCATGTTTGTGCAGTGGTTTTCAGCATTCCTGGCCCAGTCCGGGGACACTGTGGGTATATCAAGCTTAAGTCCAGTAACTGGAAATACAAGCCCAAGTTCTGGAGAGTTCGAGCTGCAGAGATAGATATGGGGACACTTTCAACCTTGACTCATTGGCCATAACCAGCAGAGTGGAAGATATAAGAAGAGGAAAAACATTGAACTGCAATGTTATAACATCCTTTACTGGGCAGAGAAAAGAGGAAAGACCAGGAAAGAAAACTGTATTACAATGTGAAAATGTAATGTTGAGAAATTCAGGCATCTTGGGGTTAGTGAGGAGAAGTTTTAGGGGCTTAGACTCTTCAAATCACATGTACAGAAATGTGTATTTTATCTGACATCTTATCAAATGACATTTATAGTGCTAATCTTTATCTCAAGACTTCACATCTTTTGGTGATTGCATCTTTTAGGTTTATAGCAGTTAAGTTTGCATGAAAGCACCAGGGCTGTTTCATTTCAGTCAAGAATAATGTTCATAGATTGTGCTTCTGCATTTCATACAACTATTTTAGAACTTGTTTTATGAGGGAATAATTGGTCCAACTTCTATATAACTCAGGAATTTACTCTCAAACAACACTGTCAATTAGTTACCTATCTCTCTGCAAATGATCTGGGAACATTGAGAGGAAAGGAAGGAAGAGGCAAAATCTGACCACTTAAATCTAAGCGTATTAGCTCATTTTGGTTGTTAGAAAGTCCTGAATGATGTGACTTTCGTTCTTGTAAAACACCTCTTTGCATAGATTCATGGCCCAAACAATATATAAAGAGTGGAGAAGGAACCGCAGTTGCAAATAGTTCAAATCATTGCTCCATCTTAACTGTGCAGTTCAGTGTGAAGAAATTTGATCATCTCAAAAAAGATAACAGGAAAAAAAATAATGTTTTGTTCTGTGACTTTAAAGTTTTGCAATATTTTGCATACATGATAACGGGTACTTAATAAGAATCCTTGATACTTTTGTTATTGTATTCAATGTATGCTTATAATACAACAGGATCGTATTGTTTGGGATTTGGAAATGTATTCTTTCTTATGCAATCTTATGCAGTGATACTGCTTGAATATAATTATGTGAATTTATCTTTCTTTTTTGTTGTTGTTGTTTTGCACTCTATTTGGTGTCTGTCAGTCTTTTATCATCAGTTTATATTCTACTAAACTCAAAAAGACAATCTCATACCTTTTGTAATTGTAGGCATTCCTTACTAGATTTTTAAATAGACTTCAAAAATTCAAGTACTTTGATTTCATGCCATCAAGTAGCTGGATCTATTCTCCCCGCCCACTGCCGGCCCCCCCCCCCCACTTTTAAATGTTAGTGACTAGTTCAATTTCTGTCGCTTTCTAGTTTGTGAATTCTAAATCTTTTAAAACCATCTTGCCATTTTTCATGCACTTATCCTTACAGAAAACTCTATGAAATACTACTTATCTCTTATTTTTATGTTTTAAACTACTTTTTTATGTTACTATTCCCTCTGCTTTCTAAATGCACATATTAATTTATTCTTTTTATTCTCTGTAGCTCTTCTCAGTATATGAATTCAGTTTCCCATCAATCCCTATACAATTTTACAAAATAAATGTTAAGTATTCTGTTATTTTAGTATATCTAGTGTCCATATTCTAATTTTGCCTCTTATTTTTAAAATAATTTTATTATTGATTTAAAATGACAACAGTTTCAATTTCAAGAAAGTGAAAGGAAACCAAGGAATAATATTATGGGCTTAAATTTTATCGGTGAACTTGTAGGTGAAGAAAAGGTTTTGGGAAGGAAATGAACATATTATACTGCAAAATAGTAAGGAACAATCAGATGTGTTTTCTAGTTTCTGGAAAAGCATGTTTCAAATTCAACAACAAGTTCATCATGCTTAGATTGTTGAGAAGCAAAAATGCTGATGAACACTTGGAAGCAATGAGAATGTAATTCTAATCATACTGTTTTAATAATTTTGCAAAACTCTCCAAACGCTACTCTGTGTGGATGTCTTTCAGAATTTGACGAATACTAGTGGTCTTATTCTGCCCTTTTCTCTCTACCACAATATATACATTGTATCACACACATATATACACAGTATTATGTGTGTGTGTATATATATAGTATTACATGTATTGCACACACATACACATTTTCCAAATATTACATATAATTTCATGTAATTTATAGACCTATTAAGGCCCAACCATTTTCTTGGATAGGGGATTCTTTGGAAGTCCAGCTTAAATAAAGCCCTTATAGAACTTTTTTTAAATTTATACATAATCACCTAAAGTAACATTATCTACTGAACTCTTAGTACATGCTACCTGAACCTTTTATCACGTTTCTTCCTGGCTTGTATTACAACACTGTTGACATATCACAGCCTCACTTCTAGACTTCTTTGAGAGCATGACTCATGTTTGTATTCCTCACTGAGGTTGAATGAATAAGAGAAACTACAGTAGTAGGAAAAAAAACTGCACATGTAGATATCAGTGAATATGAAAGGGTCAAATGAATCTATTATAGTAAGCACAAAATCAACTGACACCAACAAAGTAAACCCCAAATTTTTAATGGTATTTTAATAGATCAAGAGGAACAAGCAGATTGCTATCTGGGAAGTTGGTAAAGTTTTGAGACAGTTGTCTCCTACTTTCTCTATCATGGGGAGTAATTTTAAAAGAAAAATGGAGGATAAGTTTCTTTAAGAGAAAACTGTAGCTTAAAACAGGTCATGGGATAATTAGAAATAATTTAATTGCTTTAAAGGATTTTAATCTTTCAACTGCTCTCAATTAGATCCTAAGGCAATAAAAGAATCAGGAGGTTCGGAAAACCATTGTCTGTACTCTCTGAAGAAAAGTGGACATTAGGGGAGTCAGTTGAAAAGCGAAGCTATCACCATTTTCTAAAGAGGAAAAAGGTGAACCTCACAAACTATAGATCAAAAAAATAGGACATCGAGAGAAAGAATATGAAGCTCGCATAGGTTCACAAAGAATGAGTCAAATCAAACAACATACATTTTTATTTATAAAGCATGACTTGTTCGTTGTCAATTCATGTTAGCTTAATAATTAGGCATTAATGCCATCACTGCAATGCATATGTCAGCAATGAATAATCAAAGGCCAGGCTTCCATCATTCTGTTTAATATCTTGGAGTAATGCTTACGTTTGCAAATGCTCTTTTAACACATTCTCCATATGCAGCCTGTCCAGCACTGCACACAATAGACCTGTTACTTCCCCCTCACAAGCACTCCTAATATTTCATGTGCTCATCCAATTGACTTCTCCCACTGGTGCCTCATATTGAATTTGTAGAATCACACCTGCTCCTTTCTCAAAACTCTGAGTTTTTTCTTAAATAATTCACTGACTCAAAAGCTGTCAGATATTTGAAGACTGCTCGCAAAATTTTAATGTTATAAATGTATAATGTAAATGTAATCAAGATTTGTATAATGTGCAATGTACGTTAATAAAAGTATGCTGTGAATAAATACATATACAATTCAAAATTTTACATAAATATGTGATACAATTTAGCTCATATTCTTTTTTTTTTTTTTGGTGGTGGGTACGGAGTCTCACTCTGTCACACCCAGGCTGGAGTGCAGCGGCACAATCTCGGCTTACTGCAACCTCTACCTCCTGGGTTCAAGCAATTCTTCTGCCTCAGCCACGTGAGTAGCTGGGATTACAGGTGCCCACCACCGTGCCCAGTTAATTTTTTTTTCCTATTTTTGTTGTTTTTAGTAGAGATGGGGTTTCACCATGTTGGTCAGGCTGGTCTTGAACTCCTGACTTCAGATAATCCACCTGCCTCGGCCTCCCAAAGTGCTGGAATTACAGGTGTGAGCCACCATGCCAAGCCTAGTTCATGTTCTTTAAGGACAATTGTGAATATTTTTATGTAGTGAATTTTCATTAAGATATTGATCAGTTAATAGCTATATATGTTCCATAAATCCTATCTAGTTTCAACCTTAAATTGTTTGCATATATTTTATAGTGTAGAGATTAGGCATTTTAATAAAGTTTTAAAATTTCCAGGACATACTGCTAATGACTATGCTCTCTACTATAGACCACAATTTTTTTTCTATTGCCAACAATATTTTGATAAGGATAATAAGGAAATAAGGAAATGTTTCCTTCATTTGTTAACAATAGGTGTTTGAGAATTTTAAAATGAAAATTGAAGAAGTAAAAGACACCATACATTTAGTTTGTTTGATTTTGTGGCTTCAAGAGTTCAATAATTTATTGAAATATTTTACAGACCAAAAGAACAACATATATTGCATTTGTAAGCCCCCACATATTTTAAAGGATAATGGTTTATGTATGAAAATTCCCTGAAGTTTACACTTCATCAGGAAAAGCTAAATAAAAGAACTTTACATTTTCCTAGGACTAATAATAAGATTAATTTCCCAATCCTCTTCTCTGGAGACAAATGTAGGTCTCTCTTGAAAAGCAGAAAGATTTGCATATGAGGTATGATTTAGAGGGCTAGAAACATCTTTTCCAGTCTCCCCAAAATGTTTCACTATGTTTTATCATACTAACTGATAATTTTGCACTGAAGTGTTCTTTCTGAGATAAGAAAATGCAAATACTCTGAATGGGTCTCTTTGCTTTAGTCATACTCATATGGCTACTACTGAACAAAATATGTTCATTACAGGATGAAGGGAATGTTGCCAGCCAGCAAATCCCTAGAGTCTGCACCACACCAAACGTTGCTTAGCAATTTCCACGATATTCTCAGTCTAATTTGCAAAGATCAAGGAGATGTTTGTGTATGTAACATAAAGTTGTAAAGTTGGTATTTATTGTATGTTTCTGCATTGAAAGCTTTACAAACAAAGGAAATGGAAAGCTAACAGGTGGATATGATAGTGTGGTGCTACTTTAGCTGGATGGTAAGGGAGGGCTTCTCTTAGGAAGTGTTTTAGGCCAGGACTTGAATAATGAACAGTATTCAGTCATACAAAAATCTGGGGGAAAGCCTTTTCAGGCCCAGGAGAAATGAATAATCTTTTCATGGATACAAGAATGAAAGTGAACATTACCTATTCTATGTCCTTAAGTGGAAAGTTGGCTTGCCAGAGAGTAGGTAATTTTCACTTTGATTCTTTTATGCATTCAATTATACTTCTACTTAGGTTGGTTCATAAGGGCTTCCACAATTTGGTTCTTACTTAAAATTTAAAACTTTCCTAACCCATTTCCACCGTATATTGTGCTAATCCAAGCATTTGTGACTTTGCCTATGCTGTTTTCATTGTTTAATATTCTTCTCATGCATTCTTTCTTTCCTGATAAGGAACTCATCTTTGAAAGTCCCCTTCAAGCATCCTCTCCTTTAGGAGGCCGCTTCTCACTGTCTCCTGCCTATGACCCATTGAATTGTTCAGTTTTTAAGCTACCATTGTCTTGTGCATTTGACACATTGCTTTGCAATTACTGATTTACATGTCTGCTTTTATCACTGGTGAGGTTCTTTAGGAGAGAGACGTTATTAATTCATCTCTGGGCACATATGGTCCAACATATTAAAAGTACTACAGGGTGCTATTACTATGTAGTATGTAGTATTAGTAGCAGTTACTCAACAAATCATTTTTAAATAAGTGAATATAATATCTTTTTGTTATTGTGATTTAACATAAGATAGAATTTATCTTCAGAAGTTTGCATGATATATTTGTTCTAGTTAAAAGCCAATAGCCATTAGAATATTACCATCATTTAATGTAAAATAGTAAAATGTTAAATATAGTTCATATTTAATGTGAACTAAGCTCATAGAAATATTCTGTAAACATTGAGTAATTATTGACATACAATTTTAAATTCAACTTTTCATATAATAAACCTTATGATATATTTTCAGCCTACTTTTAAATATATTGGCATTGAGAGCCAGTTACTAATTCATTGAATTCATTATTTCTTTTTAAGTTATAGAAGTAGAATTATGTTTGAGACATTCATTATTTTTAGTAGAGACAGGGTTTCACCAAGTTGATCAGGCTGGTCTCGATCTCCTGACCTCAAATGATCCACTGCCTCGGCTTCCCAAAGTGCTGGGATTACAGGCATGAACCGCCACACCCAGCCATCCCTGTGATTCTTTAAGTACTTCCTTGTTTTCTAATGTACAAGATGTTCCATATTATTTTGTTATTTCTTTTCCCCAGCTCTGGAATCTGCCTTTCCTTCAAGGAGCCTTGGTTCTTTCTAGTGACAAATTATATTTAGAAACCAAGATCTGGGTATTTGACTTGATATTGCTATTGGCCATTGTTTCTAGTCTCTTTCAGTAGACAGAACTAAGAAATGTAAGAAGAAATATTTGAATGTATGTATATGTAATATATTAAGTACATTTAAACATTAAATTAATAAATTCATACTAATAGTTTCAATAAACCACAATTACCTTTTCATGTTTTTGAAGGAAAAATATACATTGTCTGTATACAGTGGGCATAGATAGTAATAATACTGATCTAGAAAAGAGCAATCTTAAATAGATCCCATTAATAAAGATAACATATCTTGGAATTTTAGATATTAAAGAGAGAGATTATCTAGAGCTGTGTTCTAGATATTTTATAGTAGATCTTTGCTGTGCTGTTTTGGATTTGTGTTGGAGTAGAACAATCAGATGACAAAAGCTCATCCCATATGGAAAAATCAAAGCATTCATTACAGAGAGAATTCTGAAATTGCATATATGTATATGGGGGTTATAAACAATGAAGGAAATAGTGGCACTATCTATGTGGGAACAATACTAGTATCCTCCCTTTGGGTGAATCCAGTAGCTGCAGATGCAATTCTGGGGACTCTGTTTAGCAATAGCTTAACTATTGTTTGGCTACAAGCATGGATAACTTGTTCAAAGACAATGAGGAGTTGTAAATATCTAAATAAACAGGATTTGCAACATAAAAAGCTTTGTGACTACGTGTCTGAATTCTTAGAGTTTTCTCCCAGAATTGGACATGGCAGACTTTTCCATAATGGTCCATCTCGCCCTATTTCATGAAAAGCCAGAGCTTCTCTACTTAGTTTACTAACCCCAAGTATATAAATTCAATAGAAGTAGTAGCCTGTTTTTACTGGTTTATTTGCTTTATCTAAAAAAAAAAGACATAAAGTCTGTTTTTGATAGCATAACAAAACAAAGGTTCTCATTTTAATAATGCATCATATATATACTTGGTAACTATTGCATAGTAATAATTTAATAACTTGAAAAATATTTATGCATGTATATTGGAAGCAGCCACAGTTATTATAAAAAATAATTTGACCAGTATTGAACAGTGCAAATCATAATTATTTAGAAGCTTCTGTGCAAGAGATGCCATATGTGTTACATTTTACTTGATCATCAAAAAAAGAAAATAGTCATATATAATATTATCCCCATTTCATAGAAGAAATTGAGATTACATAATTTGTTCAACTTGACCAACTTCTTATAACTAATACATAGCAGAGATAGGGTTCAAACCTCGTTAGGTTTGACTCCAGACCCCAGCCTCTTTTGAGTGCATCATAA
The DNA here is from genome assembly GCF_000951035.1 of Colobus angolensis palliatus. Lineage (NCBI taxonomy): Eukaryota > Metazoa > Chordata > Mammalia > Primates > Cercopithecidae > Colobus > Colobus angolensis. The sequence continues at coordinate 7,716,258 of NW_012121154.1, read as the reverse complement.
AAGCCTTTGGTCTGCCTGTGGCCTGTAACAACTTTTGCTAAATTGATTTGTATTTGTAAAAGGAAGTTATTTGCCTATTTTGCTTTTTATTTGTAAAAGGAAGTTATTTGCCTATTTTGATGATCCCCAGTGTTTTTAACATCAATAAGTGTGTCCACCACACATGATAGTTTTTGATAGTTTTTAATGTTTTGTTTCCATGATTACAAGATTAAAAAACTATTAATTGGTGATACTTTTAATTTTGATTTTATTAATTAAAACACATCTGTTTACACCGGAAGAAGAGCACTTGTGACAACAGCATAGACGGCTTCATTTTGAAGAGTAAATTACAATGGAACGTGAACCAAAGATACATAGAAAAGGCATGGACCACACAAATGTGATTGAAAGCTGGCCTGGAGTCATCCTAAATTGACTTTTTCCCACAGGGCCCCTAAAAGAGTAGAATTCCAACAGATAGAGTCTATGAAGAGATAGACTGCTGAGACCCACATAATGGTCAGTGAAATGCAGGCAAGGAAGGGATCCCTAGCAAAGAATGGGGAGAGGAATGGATGGTCTGAAGAATGCTGAAGGAACTGAAACACTCTGCAAGGGAAAGAAGATCCAGTATTAACTTTGACCCCTGCCAAACCCAGGCAGCAACAATGGCCGCGCACAAAGCACCAGCACGAATGCGCTTTCTTGTGCCCCCACATCTCTTCCCTTCACCATCTTGAACCCTGGTGTCATCATAAACCGTGTAAGTTAACAACTGAGGAGGGGAAGAATGACAAATTGAGAAAATAGAAAAGTATCTGTCTAGGCCCTACTTTCATACTGTAGGTCAGCCTTCTGTAGCATGGCAGATTAGGCAAGTGCAGAAGCCTTAATTGTGAGTGAAATTTGGAGTTTTTATTCTGCTCTGGCTATACCTATCAGTTTCAAAACTGGAGTAGTTTAAGTGACTAAAGTACTAGGAAGATGTTATTACTTATAGCTATGGAGAACTGACCAAGATTTTATCTAGGGGGAGGAGTATCACCCTACAGAGCAGAGTTGAAGGGACATTATGAGAGAAAACAGTTACTTAGGGTTTAATGTTGCCAATTATGTTCTTTAGAATACCTTCATATATTTATATGCCTATATATCATACAACTAAAATATACATTTATCCGTATGTGTGTGTGTCATATGGAGCACATTGTCTTTTGCAGGGTTTCTTTGTTTTAAATGTCTATTTGGTTATTTTCTTGATTGAATTTCTATGTATGCTTTTCTCTTCAATGCTGTAGCTGTAAGCAAATAAGGCAAGGACTTTATATGCAATATTCTACATGTTTTCTTTTGTAATTAGAGAATATCTTATTTTATCTAAACCTCATGTATCACGTGATATATGTGACACCCTGTCATATATCATACTTGCATGCAAATGTTTATGAAACACAAATCATCTCAAATCAACAGGATCAAAATTATATTTGAAAAATATATTCAATAAGATATGTAAGATGAGATAGAATTAATTCTAATTGAATTCACAGAGGATTTGAAATTGGATGTAAATCTGTAATAACAAATCACATTACATATGAATTACTATTAGATTTGCATTCAGGAAATTGTACTGTGTTCACATAAGAGTATCACTTAAAGAGAACATTAGAACAGATACCCTATTTTTACTTTCTCGTCTCTTTTCCTGCTCTTTTTCTTCCTCTTTTCTTTTTTTTTTTTTTTTTTGAGGTGGAGTCTTGCTCTGGCCCCCCGGGCTGGAGTGCGGTGGCCGGATCTCAGCTCGCTGCAAGCTCCGCCTCCCGGGTTTACACCATTTTCCTGCCTCAGCCTCCGGAGTAGCTGGGACTACAGGCGCCCGCCACCTCGCCCGGCTAGTTTTTTGTATTTTTTAGTAGAGACGGGGTTTCACCGTGTTAGCCAGGATGGTCTCGATCTCCTGACCTCGAGATCCGCCCGTCTCGGCCTCCCAAAGTGCTGGGATTACAGGCTTGAGCCACCGCGCCCGGCCCTCTTCCTCTTTTCAATAACCTAAATGTCATTGAAAAATCTCACCATCTTAATTATCAATATTAAAGACTGATTTTGAGAAATGTAGAGAACCTAGGATTTGCATTTTAGTGGAATATAGAATATAATAAATATTTTTATAAGTGTGTAAAATATTTAAGAGGTAACAATTTTAAGATCTTAAAAGTCATCTATCAAATACTGAATTTTAGATGTTAAGGTTAGCAGAGATATTCAAAAACAGCTTCTTTACAGTTAGCTTAGAGATTCAGTGTTCTATTGTCAGCATGTGGACATTAAAAAATGTCATTTGAAACTGATACAGGTAATTCACTCAAAACATTCTTAGATTTTGGGCATAGGTGCTGCAACTTAGAATTTAAGTGTTGTCCAAAAGAGATTAGTATTGGTCATAACATGGACCTAAAGCCACCATTTAAATGAAGCATGTAAGAAAGAATATTCTAGTACACAAAAGTTATTAATGGCCTAGAATGACCTCCTTCTCACTCATATGATGAAAAGAATAAAGTACATAAAAATGTTTGTTGCAACGGCTATCCATAAAAAAAGAAAACCCTCCAAAATAGCAAAATTGAATAGGTATCCACAGTCAACTTTATCCTGAAAATGCCTAGAAATACTGACTGTGGTTATATAGCATTCAGAGACCAATGAATCTTTAGACAGTACTAATTTCCTACCCCAAAGCTATTCTCTACTTCCTTCTTAGTGACAGAGCTCCTTTTTGCTCAAATTTTATACCAGATAAAATATTCACCTACTGAGACTCCCTGGCACCAGGCGTGGTGATGTAATATAAGCATAGGCAGTGAGACTAGGTATGGACCCATTAGGGGCTTCTCAGAATGTCTTTGCTTTTCTAATATAGACAACCCTTTGTCTCTTTCTGTTTCTCCAGCCTATAACACAGCTGATGAAAGAGAAGCCATCTTGCTGCTATTTGACAAACATGAAAATAAAGCTTTCCTTTAAAGATGGTGGAGCAAAAAGATAGAAGGGGCCTAGACTCCCTACCTTCACACTTCCTGCTACGAAAGCATTGCTATTATTATAAGGTTAATCTGCCAAAACGGACTTCCATGTCATATGCTTAAATGCATCAAAATTCATACAATATACACTAAATTGGTAAAAATATCCATTTTAAAGGATTAATCTGAGGGACCCACAGACACTTAACATAATCAATCAACTCTCAGAAAAAAAAATCAGTTATTTCATCATGATTTTGAAGCTGATCTTTTATGATCTTTTAGTTATCAGACTGTTAAATACATTTTAACTTTCAAATTTTGTGAATAAAGGAGATGAATCCTGTTATTTTCTCAGTGTGAGTGTGATGATGTTTGTCATGTGTGCATATGTGTGCACACAAATGTACTCAAGGAGCCTGAAGGTGACCATGACTTTCTGGGAACTCAATGCTACTTATCTCTAACTCCTCCTTTAAATCCAAGAAGCCAAGCAATGACCTTCTTTTTCACTCTTGGACTTCTGCTCTAGCTGTCAGCCACTCTGAATATTGAGAACAATTAATAGCCAGTGATCTTTAATTTGGGAGGGAGAGTAATATAACCATTTCACATATTAGTAATTTAAGCCCTATAGTGCCATTTTTGTACAAAGTCAATGCAGATGCTGTCTGCCTTGATAATAAAAATGGTCACTTTAAACATCATGTAAGCCACCCCCATCACATCCTCTCATTGAAATGAAGGAAGATGAAAAGTTACCGAGTTAAAACAATACTTAAAAAGAAGGAAAACAACTTCTCAAAGTCTGGATGCTGTTTCTATGGGAACTGGCTGGACTGACAAATAATTGGAGGCCTTTGCATATATTGCCCCTCAAATGTGAGCAGAACTTGGGAGGAAGAAGGCTGAACAAGGCTGCATTTCTGACCCACTACCCATCCCTATTATAGAGATTTAGGGATTTTGCCAATCACAAATTCAAACAGCCACCCATTTCCTGAAACATAATTTAATTTTAGTGGTAGCTAGGGACATTGCCTCCTTAGATTTACTACCCTCTGTGTACTGATAACCATCAAACACACAGAAAATGTGGTTCCTTGTAAAACAATATGAATAAAGAGGGGTTGGGAATAATGTTACATGGAAACTTGCAATGTGATATCAACTGTAGGCAAGGACAGTACTTATAAGCAATGCTTGGGAGGTATATAAGATTCTCAAATACTGTTTCGGGGTTGGGGGGGTGGGAATTTAAAGACAAGACAATCTGAATGATCCAGAAATAAAGTATCATCCTAGAAGACAGAAGCAGGGAACAGATTAGGATTAGGATTCCTTTTCACTATAGTCAAGCATACTTAAAGCTAGAAATTGTTCGGAAAGTTACGTACATTAATCTGCCTTCTGCTTTAAGAATACAAGGAGGCTTCTGTCAACACTCAGGTAGGCAGTGAGAGATACCCACAGAAGCCTATGTCCCTTTTTTTTCATTTCAACTTTTAGTTACAGGGAGTACACATGTAGATTTGTGACATGGGAATATTATGTGATGCTGAGGTTTGGAGTATGGATCCCATCATCCAGGTAGTGAGCATAGTACCCAATAGCTAGTTTTTTAACCCACTCACCATTCTCTCTACCCTCTAGTAGTCCACAGTGTCTAGTTGTTCCCATACTTATGTCCATGTTTTCAGCTCCCACTTACAAGTAGGAACATGAAGTATTTGTTTTTCTATTTCTGCATTAATTTGTTTAGGGTGATGACCTCCAGCTCCATCCACGTTGCTGCAGAAACATGATTTCATTCATTTTTAATGCATGTGTACTGTTCCATTTTGTATATTTACCACATTTCCTTTATCCAGTCTACTGTTGATGGGCACCTGGGTTGATTCCCTGTCTTTGCTATTGTGAATAGTGTAACAATGAACATACGAGTGCCTGTGTTTTTCTGGTAGAATGATTAATTTTCTTTTGGGTGTATACCCAGTGACAGGATTGCTGGATCAAATGGTAGCTCTATTTTAAGTTCTCTGAGAAATCTCCAGAATGTTTTCCACAGCAGCTGGACTAATTTATATTCCTCCAACTGTGTATAAGCATTCTCTTTTTGCCACAGCCTTGCCAGCATCTGTTTTTTTCTTTTGACTTTTTAATAATTAGCCATTCTGACTGGTGTGAGATGGTATCTCACTGTGGTTATGATTTCCATTTCTCTGATGATTAATCATGATGAGCATTTTTTCATCACTTGTATTTATTTGTTGGCCACTTGCATGTATTCTTCTGAATAGTGTCTGTTCATGTTCTTTGCCCATTTATTAAATGGGGGTTATTTGGCTTTTGCTTGTTTATTTGTTTAAGTCCCTACATATTCTGGGTATTAGGCCTTTGTCAGATCCATAGTTTGCAAATATCTCCCCCCCTTCTATAGGTTGTCTGTTTACTTTGTTGATAGTTTCTTTTCCTATGCAGAAACTCTTTAGTTTAATTAGTTCCTACTTGTCTATTTTTGTTTTTGTTGCAATTGCTGTTGGAGACTTTGCCAGAAATTTTTCAACATGGCCTATGTTGAGAATATTTCCTAGGTTGTCTTCCTGAATTTTTGTAGTTTGAGAAATATTTAATCTAAAGGTAGGGGTCCAGCTTCAATCTTCTGCATATGGCTAACTAGTTATCCCAGCATCATTTGTTAAATAAAGATTCCTTTTTCCATTGCCTGTTTTTGCTGGACTTGTTGAAGCTCAGATGGTTGTAGGTGTATAGCTTTATACCAGTTCCAACCTTTTTTAGTTACTGTGGCTTTACAGTATAATTTGAAGTTGGGTAACGTGATGTCTCTGGTTTTGTTCTTTTTGCTTAGCATTGCTTTGGCTATTTGGGCTCTTTTTTAAAAGAATTTTAAAATGCTCTTTTCTAATTCTGTAAAAAATGATGCTGGTAGTTTGATAGAAGTAGCATTGAATCTGTAAATTGCTTTGGGCAGTAGGACATTTAAAAAATATTGATTCTTCCAACCCATGAGCATGCAGTTTTTCCATTTATTTGTGTCATCTCTGATTTATTTAAGCAGTATTTTGTAGTTCTTGTATAGATCTTTTAGCTCTTTGTTTAACTGTATTCCCAAATATTTCACTATCTTTGTGGATATTACCAGGCCTATTAAGTAGGAGTGAGCAATCTTTATTCAAGGATGAACACACAGAACAATATACAAGTGAATAAACAACACCTATCTTGAATAAGGAAAGCAGATGCAAACAAACTGTGACTTATGGATGAAATTCCTCATCTTAAGAGAAGGGGAGAATTATCCTAAAACACTTCTTGAAATGGTTTTGCTCTAAGAAGCAGACTAAATTGTTTTAAAACATGCAGAACTGAAGCAGGCAATCTAATTAAAAATATTTAGTAACACATATCCTGATAAACTTTTAGAAATGTTATGAACAAAGAAATTATTAAAACCTGGGTTCCCAAATATATAGGTTACCTAGAAACCAGAAAAAAATACAAGAAAACTAACATACGTTCCAGGCTGGCTTTAAAATTTAACCTTTGCGACACCAAATACAAAAAGTTAATAGAAGGTGTTTAATGAGATTTTTATTTTCCTTTTCCTTTTTCTGCAGGGTGACAAGGCCAAGTAGCAAGTGGCAACTGATTCTTTTTTTTATTTTCTGATATACAATGGTTCATAAATTATAGCACTGACATAGACCCCTGAAAAGTTTACTCAAGCAAATAATCCAGGCAACTAAAAGTTAATTAAAATTGAGAAAAAACAGAAAATTTGGTATAAATGTTCTTATGGTGAGCATTGATATGAGTGAATTCAATTAATTTCTGTACAAATGTTAGTATAATGTAATATAATGTAATAAATGTACCTTGATAAAGAATATAATTTTAAAAAATAATTAAAGCTTAATAAGCTATACCTCTAACCTATAATCTATACCCCATAATAAATTAAGAAAGATCTGTAAGTGCAGAGCTGGGTCACTAAAAGCACATTACATCTCTTGTTTTACATAGATAGAGGTTAAAATTACATTTCTGTGTTACATTTGAAGCTGAAAAAATACATAATCTAGAATTGTATTTATTAACTATATAAAGAAGCCCACAGCAAAATTTTAAAATGCTCCATTCTTTTAAAACTACTACTGATTACAGTAGCAAGCAAAGCGTAGTACAGATTGCAAATTACTGAACACAAAGTTTAGAGAAAAATAACACAAAGTATACAACTCAATGAGAAGTTAATGTAAATTCAGTTATTACAGCTAACATGGTTTAAATATCAATAGATAAATGTCATCAGAGCTAATTACAAAAAATGCAATTATGTGCTCTTTTCTGAAACAATCAGAATTTTAAAAAATTGAATATGTAAGTGTCACATTATATCTTTTGGCTTCATCTGTCTGTGGACATTTGCCCACTTGTTTCAGACTGCTAACTTAAAAAAAATTTTAAATTCAAAAAAAGAAGAGGCTTTATTTGTTATAAAGGGTTGTAGTCTGCAGGGTGGCCATTCTGACAGGCTAGGAAACACAGCCTCCAGACAGAACCAGAAACAGATACTGCTAGAGAGGGCCAAAGGGAATAGGAATTTATACTGAGCAAGGTGGCCAAATACATATATTCAATAAGCTAGAGGAGGAGTCATGAATATTTATGAAAGGAGAAACATACAGAGGTGCAACTGAGCTTCATCCTTATCCATGTTCAGAAAATAGCAGCTATTTGAGGGTGGAGGTTTCAGCCCTCTGACATCAAATATGAAGCAGAGGACACACAAACTCTTTAATGTACATTGTCCATAGACTGGTCAGAAGCACTCCATGGTCATTGGTCTCTTATTAGGCAAAAACGGAGGGGTAGCATCTTGCCACCTGTCCTAGATTTTCATGTTGATGCTGATGTATGAAGTGTACTAGTATCTTCCTGGCCCCCTCACTTATGTGCAAACCCTGTGTGCAAGGGAATCAATTTCCCATGAAGTCTAACTTAAATTACCGGGAGACGAGAGAGATTGGATGAATTCTTTACCTTCTCTTTTCTGGGTAAAAGACCCTAATATTCAGTCATTTATGTAGATTCTGGAAAAATAATGCAACATGAATGAGCTAACAAGCATATTACAAAGTAGTGGCCAGCGTGGAAACCTTTCCTTGCATTGGTTTTTCTCCCTTACTCCCTCCCTTTTCCCCTCACTCCTATACCCTGGAAATGCATTTTCTAACAAGGTAACGATAGTTAAGTCTTTGTCTTAGGCTTTGTTTTCCAGAGCTAAGGGCAAGACAGTCGATACTAGGAATATTCTTAGAAAGTAGGCCATAAAGATGGGATTTTAGAACTGGACTACTCACTGGCCTGCTAGCAATGAGGATTTCAGTGCTAGTGGTGAACAGAATAGTGAAAATTCCTGGTTAGCAGTGGTACCATAATTATGGAAGTTTTAACCTTTGTTAAATTGGAATGAAATGTAGGTGAAAGGAGAAGCATTAGAATATATGAAAGTTGTGATGTTTTAAAAGTATGAGGTCAGCAATCATTATAAGGATTGTGCAGATTGGCTTCTCTTTAAGCATTATAGATGCGGAAAAAATAAAATGCTCAGCTCAGGTCAGCCAAATGCCATAACACGGAACAATGTGAAATCTGAAGAACTTCCAGGGAAGTTTTGAGGGAGATTCTCCTCTTCTGTGGCATCATGGAAGAATGTGCTGAAAATCAGGCTCCGGATTTACTGAAAGAGTAGCAGAGCCTCCATGTATCCTGAATGCAAAGACTCAAGAGGCCCCTATACTAAAGTCAGTGGCTTCATAGGAAAGAATAGAATGTTGAGAGAGACCTGAAACAGGGTAATTTGGGTGAACAAGCCTGAAAATATTGAACTCACAAGTTCTACTGAACTTCCAGGATGGCAGAAGAAGCCCTCTTCTCCAAGCCTCAGATTTTACAATGACATAATCTGAGGCAAGTGCCTCTACAGATAATGCTTTCCCTCATGGTCTACCCACCTCCCTTTATTGCCTCTAGTCAGTAGCTAGGAGCACTGACTAGAGCTCAGCAGTGGCAGAGGAGAGAAGTATGATCCATCTTCAGGAGAAAATAGTTTACATCAAAGGAGTTGACATACCTGACTAATAAATACTGTCAGCAACCTGAGAAGCAAATGTCAGAATAAAGCTTCAGATTTATACCTGAAGAGATGCAATATTAGGCTGGGTATGGGAGAATTTATTGAATAGAGGCAATCACAAAAGGCTTCGAATTTGATAATCTAGAAATGACATTGATGTCTACCCCAAAATATTCTTCTGGGATACCTCTTTGAGGCTTCAGTATAGGAAATACAGTGAAAAATCTGGAACATCCTAACATGGTATTGAGGAAGGAGTGAGAAAATTTGAAGATATGGAAATGTTAGGTACAACCTGAGTATGCACACCTGATTAAGATTCTTGTGTGGCCCAGAAAACACTCTATAAGCAATGAAGTTTTAAGAAGGTACCGACATCTTGCTGGCAGCTGTGCTCTGCTAGCTGTGGCTGATGGTAGGAGGTGTTGCTGTTGAACTGGGCCCAGCTGATACAACACTCAATCATCAGAGGCAAGGCAGGTGAAATTACTAGACTTGCTATCAATTTGCCTTGGCCTTCACACCTGTGGTAATAGTTAATAGACCACGGTGTTCTTAGTCATGAGATAGATAGACAAGAGAATGAGAGAATGAAGAGATGATGGGCAGAAGGCTGACATCACCTGCTAAATTGGAAAACTGTGGTTCCATACCCAATTTCCAAATGTAATTTAGTTCTCAAATATGGACTTAATTGATTGAAGAGAATGGTTCCCCTGAGGAAAAAAAAAAGAGCCTGCAATCCCACCTGAAGTATATACAGTAAATATTTCCTTGATTATTCTCCAAGGGGACCTGAAACCATTTCTAGGGTAACAGTGCTGGGGAATGGGACAACACAGATATTTCTAGGACATTTAGATATAAGTTCTGAGCTGACACTGATGTCACGGGATCTGAAGCACAATTGCAGTACTCTGGTTAAATGGGAGCTTACAGAGACTAGATAGAGTTTGACCTAAGTCCATTTCATAGTACATCCAAGTATATTTGGACTTAACCTGTGGCTATTTCCCTGGTCCTTATGTGCAGTATGCAAAGAGAAATACTTAGCAGCTGGCAGAACCCATACATTATGGTCTGTGGAATAAAAGTTACTAGGGCATCAAGAGCCAAGTAGCAGACCCAAAAACTACACTTCCATCCTGAGGAAAATTATAAATCAGAGGTAACGTTATATCACGGTAAGAAATGCTGAGATTAGCATCACTATCAAAGATGTAGAGGATGTAGGGGTGATGGCCCACATCATATTTCTATTTAATTCACCTGTATGTACCCTACGAAAATGAAATGGATCATGGTAGATGACAGTACATTACTATAAATTTATCCAATTGGCAGTCCTGATCACAGCTTCACAGCTGCTATATTATACCATCTGCCACAGAAGCTGCTATTGGAGCTACCACTAAGTTAAGTGACAGTAGATTAACACAGGCTTTGGCACTTCCTATAAGACTATTGATCTTGCATATATATTTTTTCTCCAATTCTCTTTAATAAAGAGAACCAAGTTCTGTTTTTATTCACATGGTAAAAACAGTAGTACCCATTGACTCTCAAGTCCAGGGATATGCAAACTGTCCTGCTCTCTTTCACAGTAGAGAATGCAGATATCTTGATTATCTTGCCAATCTCTGGAATATAACACAGGTCAGTAAACTGATAACATCATGATAATCGGACTCGGTGAGCAGGACATGAGAAGTATAGTAGTTGTCAGAGGTGTCAGAGGATTAGAGATAAGCCTTATGAAGATTCAAGGAATGGCCACAGTTTTGGAGGTCCAGTGGTCAGTGACATGGCACAACATCCCTTTTAAAATTAAGGATAAATTTTTGCACTTTTCAGTCGACACTTATCTGAAAGATACACAGAGTTTAATAGTCCTCTTTTGATTTTGGAGGTGGACTGAACGTTATATCACTACTCTGACTCATGTATTATTTGGAGACTTGGAAGCTGTTAATTTTCAGAAAGGCTTAATGGAAGAGAGAGGTCTGCAGAAGATCCAGCCTGAGGTGTCTAGCTTAGGCCTTATAACAGAGCAGATTGGCTTGAGGTAGAGATATCTATGGAAACAGGTTGCTATGAGTTTGAGAAGTTTCTAGGGTTTTACAGAAAGATAATTCTTTCTCTGTAAAAGAACTATTCTCAGTTTGAATAAACATTCCTGTCATTATACTGGATCCTATTAGAAACTGATGGCCTGACTACAGGATGCTAAGTGACTATGCCACTGGGGTTTAATTATCTGAACTGAGTATAATCAGGTCCATCATTTTTTATATTGGGCAGATGCAGAAATGATATTTGAGTTTCAGCCTGAGCACCAGAATACACTGGTAAATCATACAATTGTGTGACCTAGACAACCATATCACTTACCTCTGCTGTACAGACACTCCTATCTCAGCTGACACATTTGGCCTCAAGTGGTACTCCCAATAGTCAACCAACCTAGGGGAAAAGAACTTAGGCTAGTACAAAGGCAGACTGATATGATATGTTAATGCAAAAGCAAACAAGACTGATGCCAATCCTCATGCTGGTGGACCAGCAAGCAAAGAAAGAAGTTACAATGTCAGTGGGAGTAATCAATCCTAATTACCATGATAGTCTACAGCTGTTACATAATGAGGACCCAGAGGATGTTGTCTAGAACCCACTGAATTTATGAACTTTTACACCCATGGTAACTGTAAATGGATAACTACAGCAACAATGGTTAGAAAAGGTGTATCTATGTATATGTGTGTGTGTGTGTGTATATATATACATATATATACATATTTCTCTGTAAAATTTAGTGGATTAAGATTAAAACAATAAATTGTTTTGTTTATAACGTACAATTTGTGCAGAGCTCAGCAGGAACACCTTATCTTTGCTATATGAGTTGTCTGGGTTCTCAACTGGGATGACTTGAAGGCATGACGCTGGAGCATTCGGGGACTGTCCATGCATCTCTTTCTCTTTATGTAGTCTCAGGCACTCATATGATTCAGGGCTTCTGAATAGGGTCTCTCTAGCATATTATCCTCAAGGCAGATGAATATCTTATACGGTAGCCCAGAGAACCAGGAGTGTGTCTTCCAAGAGACCAAGGCATAAGTTGCAACGCCTTTTATAACCTAGCCTCAGAAGTCGTGCATGATCACATCTGCTATTCTGTCAGTCATGCAGGGACAGATATTATTTAATGAGTGAGGGTACTACACCAGAACCTCAATACGAGGAGATGGGCATCACTGTAATACGGCTGCCACATGAGGAAATGGACACTAAATGATAAAGTTCCGACTCACAACGTGTAAAGTTCTGAGTCTCCCTGCCAAGCAAGCCACTCAGACCAGCCAACAGGATGGCCAAGGGTAGAACAAATGCAAAATGGGTGGTAAAGGAGAAAAGTGAGGAATATCAGTTTTGGCTTGGGCACTAGTCACAGAAGTGGGCACCTTTGTTTGTTTCACTAATCATCTTCCCTTAAATAAAGCCATTTGGTGCTTGAATCTGGCAACCATTATGAGGCCGACTCTGACTGATTGGTCTTTTACGGCCTTTCTTGGGGAAAAAATGAAGAGATTCTGTAATAAAGGCCATTTTCTTGAATCACAGTAAAATAAAACTGAAAATGAATTGTTAATATAACAATGTATATAGAGAGTAACAAATGTAAAAATAATTTAAGTGGTAAAATATTGCAATGCAAATTATGAAATATTTAGAAAGGAATAACTGAAGGTACCACATATCAAATCTTGTGGGGTGCATTTAAAGGGATTAATTAGAGACACATCATCTTAACTGCATTTATTAAATTATAAGACAAATTTTAAATTAATGAACTCAAATCTAGGATAAAATAGAACAAGCCTCAAGAAAATAGAAGAAAGTAAAAAAGAGAACGTAAATACAAAAAAAAAAAAAAACAAAGAAACAATAGATGTAGTTAATAAAATACCTATCACAAAATTTTTTGAGAAACATAAGTAGACAAACTTCAATAGTTTTTATAAAGTCATAAAGGTACAAATAAACATTAGAACACAAAAGATGATATCTCTGTAATTATTATAAAGATTTACACAAATAAAATGCCACACATAATCTTTTGCTAATAATTTGAAAGCAGATAAAATGGGCAAAATCCTACAAAATTATATACTAGTAAAACTAATTCAAGGAGAAATAGAAAATCTTAACATACTTAAAACAGTTTAACAAATTGACTTTTTAAAGTCAAAACTCTTAGTCCTCAACGCAGAAAGTCAAAACAGATTTCTACCCCCACCTCCTTCCTTATAAGGATTTCAAATACACAAAATGAAATCAAATACATTTCCCGATGTTTGCCTTGCTAAATTCCATGTCATATGCAAAGCCTTTTATTGTCCTCATGTTCATTTCTTTAAAATTACTTTTCTTTTGTATGCCTATTCAATTTCCGTCTTCTTCCCATTTACATGCATCCAGTATTTTGTGTTTAATGTGTGTCCTTTCTCTTGATCTTTAATCATGTCTTCTGCTGAGTCCATTTGATTTATCTTAAACATTCTAATAATTGATACACATGTATAAAAATGTATAAACTACTCTCTTTATTATTTTTGTCAATTTTTCCCCCATGTTACACACTCTTATCCCGAAGTTCTTATCTGATAACTCCAATATCTGGATAATCTTGAGTTCTGCTTCTCTTGACTATTTTTAAACACTATTCCTCTTACATTTTCTTATTTCTTTGCATATCTAGACATTATATATAATTTATATGGAGGTTCTATTAACTTTGTCAAAACATGAGTTTTGTTCTGGCAGGCAGTTAAATTACCTGTGGACCCCTTGAATCTTCAAAACTTGCTGTTAGATTTTGTTAGGACAGATCTATTTCAACTGTATTTCTACTTCTAGAATATAGCCACTATTCCTAGAATATGTTCTTAATGTTAGAGTGTGGACTTTCTTGGATTTTAATTGAATGCATGGTTTGTTCACTGAAGTCTCTCTACTCTGCCTGGGCCTACACTCCAATCTCTCCATACTGCTACTCTACCTCTGAAATCTCTGTTCATCTCTTAGCCTCCTAGAAGTTGGTCTTTGCTACCCCTCCCAGAGCCTCATTCTATGCATGAGTAGCTTAGAAGTTGGCCAAGAACTGGAGAGAAAAAAGTTCTATAAATCTCTTGGGCAACCATTGCTAGATTAATTCCTAGGCAATTGGTAGTTTTTGTCGTTATCATAAAGTGGATCTGTTTTCCATTTCATTTTTTTTAGTTACTTATTGCATTGAAGAAAACTTGTTGAATATACTTACAGAATGATTTATTGAACTAGAAGGTAAGGTTGAAGAAGTCTCTCAAAACGCAGTAGCAGGAAATAAAGAGATAGAATAAAAAAGAAGTCAAAATATATGGAGAATAATAATAGAAATTGCAGTGCCCATCTAGGATGAAAGGCAAGGTATACACGTAGAGAAAATATTTGAAGAAAAAAATTACTGATAAGTTGTTAAAATTAATGAGAGATATAAGACTTAATATTAAAAGGGCACATCAAGAACTGAATAGGAGACATGAGTAGGAAAAAATCCTTATTTAGATTTATTATAGTGACATTTAAAATTATTAAAGACAAAGAGAAACTCTTAAGATTTTCCAAGAGAATAATTAGATTATCCACAGGAAACTAAAATTCAGTACCTTAATTAGACTTGACAACAACAACACTGAATGCAAGAAGATTTTCAAGAAAAAGAATTTAAACCTGATATTGCATTCAGTGAAGCTATCATTTCAATGTTCAAGCAAATGTAAGATTAGTTTTCAGAGAGTCTAGCAACATGAAGAATCGCTGAAAGAATTCTGAGAGGTTTAGCTTTTGAAAGGAAGCAATTGATTTTGTAAGCGAAATTACTATGGAAGGGAAGAATATGTAAAAGGCAGAGTAGAATTTATCCAAAAACAATAATTTAAATATTTGTGTAAGGATAAAAATCCAATACTAATACTTCAACTGCTACTAATATTGTGAAAGTTTTGAGGAGAAGAGAGAAAGGTGGGGAGGGATGTGTTAACACTTGGTTCTGTTCGGGGGAAAACAGCTATCTATAAGGTTACAGACATGATATGGAAACATAAACAAAATATTAATCTGTTTTATTTTCCAGTGCTTAAAGCGTTTCACGGGATACAGTCAATGATCAAATAATATTTGTTAAAATAATCTTAATATATTAATAATTATTACCAAAATAATAAAGATAGAATGCATATAGTTCAATTCATAAGAATCATCTAATTAAAATCAGGGAGACAGGAAACATAAAATTTTAAAAATCAGAGTAGAAAAAAACACAAACTAGGACAGAAACAACTTTTAATGCAACTGTAAAAAAAATAATAATTTATGATAAACTGACTAAAGTAGATAAAACTTACCAATCAAAAGATAAGAACTCTCAGATTGTATTTAAAAGAAGAACTAGTGGACAGTTGCAGTGACTCACACCTGTAATCCCAGCATTTTGGGAGGCCAACGCAGGTGGACTGCTTGAGCCCAGAAGTTGGAGACCAGCCTGAACAATGTGACTAAAACCTCATCTCTTAAAAAAAAAAAAAAAAAAATTAGCTAGGGATGGTGGTGCACACCTATAGTCCCTGCAACTCGGGAGGCTGAGCTGAGATGATTGTCTGAGCCTGGGAAGCAGAGGTTTCAGTGAGTCAAGATGTGCCACTGCACTCTGTCTAAAAGATACACCCACAAAACATAAGACACAGAAAACTTGATCATGGGGGCATGCAAAAGTATATCTGGAACATATCAACTGGAAATTTTAGTAGCAGAAAAAAGTAAAGGCCAAAATGAGATTTCTGATTGAAAATGAATGTTACATATGTAGAAATTTGATGTGAACCAGGAAGATTGTAAAAGTCAATAATAATAAATGTTGCATTAAATGATCAAAAAGAAAAAAATATAGGATCTTTCAGCTGATGCTGAAAAAAATATTCAATACAATTTTTCACACAGTTAAGACAAAAATTTTTAGCAAATGAGGAAAAAGAGAGGCACTTCTTTAATAAAAAGGGAGCTACCTACTATATAGTAAGTGTCATATTTAATAGTGGCATTTCAGATTCATTCCTTTTCTGGTGGACATCAAGACAAAGACACCTGCAATCACTACTATAGTTCAACATTGATCTGAGGTCCTGGCCGAGACATTGAAACAAGAAAAATAATAAGTGAAGATAATAGGAACAAGAGGCAAAATGTCATGATATGAATATCCTAATGTAATGCTCAAAATAATTTATAAACAAATTACTAGAATTAATATGAAAAATTAGTACTCTAAGAGCAGAGAAATAATATAATAAACATGTAATCACCACTCTAAAAATGAAAAATTAGTCAAATTTGTTTCATGTTCCTCTTCTAGTAAAAATGACACATTTATAAGAAAATGTATTGTAGCATTGTATATCAGAACAAACAATTGGAAAAATATCTCTTTTACATTAAAAACATTAACACTGAATGAGCAATAATCACCTACACTTTCTGCTCTGTGAAGATTTTCAATTAACTCAGTCCAGATTTTTTCCTAAAAGTCCTTCTAGATAACACCCAGTACTTCAGGCATACATCTACATTTCTAATATCCAAAGTTTCAAGACAGATTCTTACCTTAAAATCAGGAGTTGATTTATTAAGCCTAATTGAGGACAGTATTGAATGGAAACTAATGAGCTACAGATACATCTTCCTTTAGGAAAAAAAAAAAAAAATTTGGTTTCAAATAACTGATTTGTAGTTTAAAAGATCAATATTTTAAAACATTAAAATTCCATGCTCCTACCCCTGGCCAGGATTTTTTGACCTCCTTCTCTAACAAATTTCACTTTATTTTTTTGGTTTTGAGACAGAGTCTTGATGTATCTTGCTCTGTCGCCAGGCTAGAGTGCACTGGCATGATCTCAGCTAACCGCAACCTCCCCCTTCTGGGTTCAAGCTATTCTCTGCCTCAGCCTCCCAAGTAGCTGGGACTACAGGAGGGCACCACCATGCCCAGCTAATTTTTGTATTTTTAATAGAGACAGGGTTTCATCATGTTCACCAGGATGGTCCCAATCTCTTGAGCTCGATTTCACGTATGTTAAAAATGGGTTTTAAACAAAAACTCAGATCACTTGGAACCTTTTAAAAATGTAGCCAGCCATTCTATAAAAATGATAAAAATATGAGAAAATAGACACAGTAAAGTCTAGATCAGTGTTGCTCAGTGGAAATAATGTTAACCATAAGTGTGAGCCACATATGTAACTTTAATTTTTCTAGCAGACATATTGCAAAGTAAAAAGAAACAAAATTAATTCTAATAATGTATTTCAATCCAGTCTATCAAAATATTAGTCTTTTAACCTGTAATCAATATAAAATTACTGTGGAGATATTTAGCACTTTTTTAATACCATTTGTTTTTCAAATCTAGTGTATATTCTACACTTACAAGACTGTCTCAAGTCGTACTATTCACCTTTCCAGTTCTTAATAGCCACACATGGCTAGTGGCTGCCATATTAAAAAGCACAGTTTCAAAGAATGTATTGATTAATATGATGAATATACTATGCTAATCTAAAGAAAGCAGGTACCAATATTTAGGAGTTTTAGAATATGCTAAATACTGTGCTAAGCAATTTATGGATGATCTCATTTAATGCATCAAAAACCTATGGAGTTAATACTGATATTACTCAAATTATCTTCATTATATAGTTGAGAAACTTGAGATTCAAAAGATACCCCAATGGACTACATATAAAATGGGGCAAAGCCAAAGACTGTGCCTGGATCGGCTGCTTCCTTAGTTTATACTGCTACTTACTTTATACTGGCTATAGTCTGGATGATGGTTGGCACAAGGACGATGGCAATGGAGGGGGGAAAGAAGTGGACTACTTTGAAAAATATTCAAATGATGAAAGAAGCAGGACTTGGAAATGGGTTACATATGCAGGTTGAGGGACAGGAAAATATCAAGGATGATGCTTAGGTGTTTGGCTTGTGCAGATGATCAGGCTGTATGACTTTTGTATGACTATTTTTTTTTTTTCTTTTTAAAGAAGTTTTCACAGGTTGAAAGATTGACTGTTGTTGAGAACAAAACCTACTATTGGGTGGTTTTTACTACTTGGTAACAGTAGTTACCAAGGCTCACTACTTGGGTGACAGGATCATTTGTACCCCAAACTTCAGCATCACACAATATATTCAAGTAATTTGCATATGTAACCCCTGAATCTAAAATAAAAGTTGAGATTGTTTTTCTAAAAAGAAACACTGGAGTGATCAGGCTTTGAGAGAAGAACCTTAGTTTTCTATATGTCAGATTCTGAATATTCCTGCCATTGTTTTAGTTACCTGAAGCCTCTGCTACAAAATGTGATTTCAAAATGATTCTTTGCTTTTATTGGCTTTTACAGTGACCAGGAGAAAAATATTGTACCAGGATAAAAATTTTTTAAAAATATCCTCTATGATGACTCTCTTTCATAACTAGGATGCAAAACTGTATGAATGAGAAAATAATTGGCAATTTATTTTGTGTGAAATCTTTTAGAAATGAATAAAATCTATGTTAAAAACTCAGTAATATGAAGCTTAATGCTGTGATTTATTTGTACAAAACTCCTATAAATCCTATGGACCAGAGCTAGGGACACTAGTTTATTCCACTGTTGTTAAAAATGCAATTATTTACAACTCTCTGAAGTTTCTTCAGCCTAACTACTTCATTTCAATTGAAGGTTTTTGTGATTCTTTGCCCCATAAGTTTGAATCCCTCAATAATGAGGTCGAATTACAATCTTCATGTTTGTCTTGTAAGATAATGGAAACCATCCTCTGCATCTGAAAACAGGTGAGGGAGAATATCTGGGAGAGAAGGCTTGAGGGATTTGTGGAGTGTGAAAAGTTCTGGACTAGTTGCTGTGGGGAATAGCACAGGGAGGGGACACAATATGGTCAGGGAGGGGACACAGTATGGTTAAGGGGCTTGTGAGGCTGTGATCAGGGCTAAAACTATCCATAAAAACAAATATAAGAAAGAAATAATCAACTATGCATAAGCCCTAAAATGTAAAGAGTAAAATAAAGTTAGTTTCCCAGGTAGTGAGTGACAGGAGAATACAGAACCTCGTAGGTCTTATAATTCCCTTTATGTTCCCTGAGGGTATGGTATTACATCATTTCAAAAAATTAAATAAAAAGGTTTTATTAATCAAAGTTGCTGTGGAAGAATGTGCCCTAAGAATGATATTTAACTAAGCTCTTTCATGAATAGGGGATTCTGTTTTGTATTTGTAGGCCTCCATCCATCTGTTTGTCAGGTCTATTGATTGTTTCTTAGGGCAGTGGTCACTGTACTGAAATTTTGTCCAAAGTGAGGCAGCCATTTTAGTTCAGTGACTATATGAATAGTGCTAAGGAGAGAACAGTGAGGCATCAGGGGCCCACACTTCAAACTATAGTGTGATGCTGGGACATTTTATGCGTCCTGCTGAATCAGAGTGGATTTTAACAATGGTCCCAGAGACTCAAGTAATCAAAGAAGTGCTTTAAAAAAAATCGCCTGAAAGCAGAGCATAGGAAGAAGTAAGACCAATTAAGAGACTTGTATAATTACCAAGTTATAAGGTAAAATGTGTTTAAACTCAAGTAGTAATGGTGAGAATGTAAAGATATATCAGTAAAAGATAGTTACGTTAGAAGAAGATTCAGAAAAGACACTGACTTATTTAATATGGATATTAGGAATCAGGAAAAAGTCAAAGGTGATGCCATTTGAACCTACTATGTAATAATCAAGGTACAATTAGTAGGAGAACGTGGATATGATGTGCATAGAAAGGTATTGAAGTATTGTAAATGAATTTAGACACTTGGCTGTTGACTCTCTTTTTAGCTCCCTGTGTTGTTTTGTAATGGCAACAGACACACAATAGATATAATACGAGTACTTTATATTTGCCACCATAGCAGTGGGAGAAATGCCAGGCATAGGTAGTGTCCAAGATGTGTTAAGCTTTCAGGTTGTATGTATTCCTTTTTATTACTATCCAAACTCTTCCCCATATGACCCCACTCTCTAACCTCTAATACACATTTTAACTCCACAAGGATAACAAAACTGTATGTAGTTTTTCTTATAGTCCTTATAACTTATAGTGCTATATATTTCACATATATACATGAAATCATGTATCTCCTAGTATCTCAGTGACTAAGACATACTCTTTTTTAATAGAGAAATCTATTTATTTGGATCCATGCAATCAAGTTTTTACCAAAGAATCTAACGGAAAAATATTCTTGTGCATTTCAAACTCCTTTCATGGAACTTATCAGTTCCCTGCATCATGTCTTTCTAAATTTTGTACCTCCCTATATATAGAAACCCACCTCTATGTCTTTTCACTGCCTACTTTCCTGATCACTACAACCCAACATCCATAGTAATAGCTGGCTGGCATCTGTAATGTCAGAATGAAATTAGAATACAGAAGTCAAACAGACAGTTTTGGGACTCATTTACATAATGATCTTAGTCTCTGGAGAAGATGATTAACAGAGAAGAGAGAATTTAAGTCCAAAGAGCAAAAGAAGGAAATCAAGGACAGATCCTTGAAGAACACCCAGCTTTTGTGAAACTGGATAAGAAGAAGACCCTTGTGAAGCAGACAGACAAGGAAAAGGATCAAATAATCAACAGAATTTTCAAAATATTCCAAGGCCAAACAAAGAAGTTTGCTTCAAAACTGCAGCAAAGTAATATACAATCTTCCCTTTCTAGGAATTGAAGAGAAACAGGTCTTTAGAAAGACCATGGGTAACTTCTTATAAAGCAGTGTTCAGTTAGTGTTGTGGGAGCACTGTGGCAGGGGTTAAGAGATTAGTGGTTGGTAAATAATTAGAGGCATCCACTTGATATTGTGTAAAACTTATAGATCAATGGTAGAAACCACACACACCACATTAATGTCCTCTTTTATCACAGAGAATAATTTGATATCCTTCATACACCATTAGTCAGGAAACTGGATTCAATTTTATTACTATCAATCTATTCTACAAGTTAAGTCAAGCTATTTTAGCTATTTTCATTTTCTTAACTAAATTTCCCAGTAATTACCTAATGGAAGTGAGATCAGGATGATGTGTATATATAAGTGAGAGAAAAGGTATTCAGCTGCCACTCAGTGGTTAGAGTTTTCATTAAATTTATAAGTAAATATGATTTTATAATTTCATGATACTTTTATATAAATATTAACCCTGTCCCTTAATTCCACACAAAATCACCAAAGGGCTGTATGTAAGTACCCAATTTTTCTGAATTCCTGGTGGTTTATTAATGGGAATCACAATGTAAGAAGAAGATTATCAGAAACTAAATATGACCTTTCCATAGTTTCCAAAGGGTTTATGGTTTCACAGGAGGTCTCCTCACAGAAAAATATTGGATTAAGAAACATTATTTCTCTATCTTGAAATAATCTGTTTAATATCTGTTCTCTCAAATGAAGAGAACAGACTGGAAAGTGATGCACCAAGAAGCAATAGTGTCTATCAGTAAAGGAGGAAATACTCTGCATGCCAAGGAATCTAAAGTGGGTGTTTAGAGGACCTGGAAACTGAAGAACTGTCTGAACTCCTAGCTAACAGGATCTTCAGTTCAAAAGACAGAAACCATTCTAAATAACCTTACAGACCAATCCCTTACAGAGTCATTCACACTGTGCAGTCTATCCAGATAGTTCTATTTATTGTAAAAGTGCTTTTTATGGAAGCATGCTTTCCTAGCTTTAGAAAACAGTTATCAACTCTTGTTGTCAAAGGAATTTCAATTTGCCTGTTAATTTAATTTCATATATTTAGCACCTGAGACACATAGGCTGCTTCATTTCTTTGTTCTCCTCTCCTAGGTTTATAATTGTACATAAAACTCAAACCCTAGTTTGATTTGTGAAACTAGTAAGTTATAGAGAAGTTGCTAATTGTAGCTTATATGTACATTCAAAAATTCTTAACCCATTGAACAAACTAAATATTGATTGTTAGTTATGGATAAGAATTGTTTAAAACTGTATTTGGGAGGCCGAGACGGGTGGATCACGAGGTCAGGAGATGGAGACCATCCTGGCTAACACGGTGAAACCCCGTCTCTACTAAAAAATACAAAAAACTAGCCGGGCGAGGTGGCGGGCGCCTGTAGTCCCAGCTACTCGGGAGGCTGAGGTAGGAGAATGGTGTAAACCCGGGAGGCGGAGCTTGCAGTGAGCTGAGATCCGACCACTGCACTCCAGCCTGGGCGATAGAGCGAGACTCCGTCTCAAAAAAAAAAAAAAAGAATTGTTTAAAACTTAAGTTTTTTCTTTCTTTTTGGAATGAGTGTTTCTAAAAACATGTCATCGTTTTTAGTAGTAGGAAGAACAATGATGAAAAAAATTCAGTAGCAGAACTTAAAAATAAGGGACAAGAGACATTTATAACAAGAGGTACAGAATCAAAAACGGTTTTTCAAAGAAGATGCATTAATAGGGATTATGGTCAGATAATTCAAGCAATCTTAAGTGAGATTAATATATCACAATTGTGGATATATACTTTATGTCAAATTAGATTGTAGGTCTTGTCTCTGCTAATTAGTGATCATCCATCCACCTCTCTGTTATACACTGGTTGCAGGGTTTTAGCTAAAATATCACAGTCTTACATTTTGAGTTATAGTCATTTAATAGACAGAAATTCCCTGATATTGAAAAATAAATTAAGGATGGTGTATGCCTTCAATAAAGGGATAATCATATACTAGAGGGAAATGTGCCTATGACCTTGTCAGAAACCAAAGTTGGCTGTGGATGGAATCACCAAAAACAAAGCAAAACAAAATCCCAAAAAACCTAACAAACGGCATATCACTGTTGGGTTCACCATGTCCACAGGACGTTCACTGTCCTGGGCCTCAACATGTTGCACATATTATGGCAGATCACTCGATGCCTACTCTAAATCCATTCTCTCTTCTTTCCTGTTAACAACTCAGTATATTATATATTATAGGTATGCTATATATTAGATAGACCTATATGTAATATATGACCCTTCATTGACATGAGAATTAGGAGTACTGATCCTTGAACAGTAAAAAAACCTGCATATAACTATTGACTCCCCCAAAACTTAACTACTAATAGGCTAGTTGACCAGAAGCCTTCCTGATAACATTAAACAATCAACACATATTTTGCAGGTTATATGTATTATTTACTGTATTCTTACAATAAAATAAGAGAGAAAAAAGAAAATGCTATTAAGAAAGCCATAAGAAAGAGAAAATGCGTATACTATTCATGAGCTGGAAGTGGGTCAGGAGAAAGTTCTCCATCTTCCTTGTCTTCACATTGAGTAGGCTGAGGAGGAAGAGGACAAGGGGGAGCTGCTCTTGCTGTCTCAGGGGTGGCAGAGGTGGAAAAGGTGGAGCAGGCACACTCAATGTAACTTTACTAAAATACATGGTAATTTCTGACTTTTTGCCTTGTCATTTTTTAAAAAATACTTCCATATGGTACCAATCCTTCTTCCTTCCACCTTTTGCTTTTGTGTCAGTGCCAACATAGGAGAGTCCATGTTATAAAAGCAGTAAAAAACAGTCTTGAATCATCAGAATCCTTCCGACAGATTGTCTAATGTTAATTTGTTTTCTAATACTGCTTCTTCTATGGCTTCTTTCTCATCGGTTGGCACTGGCTTGGAAGCTCTCTCTCCATCATGGAGTCTTCTCTTAATTCCTCTGGCATGGTGTCTGATATGGTTTGGATTTGTGATCCTACCCAAATCTCATATTGAATTGTAATCCTTAATGTTGGAGAAGGGGCCTGGTGAAAGGTGAATGGATCATGGAGGTGGACTTCTCCCTTGCTGCTATCGTGATAGTGAATGAGTTCTCATAAGCTCTGTTTGTTTAAAAGTGTGGCATCTCCCCCTGGTCTCTTCCTCCTTCTCTGGTCATGTTAGAGGTGCCTACTTCCTCTTCGCTTTCTGCCATGATTATAAGTTTCATGAGGCCTCCCAGTCATGCTTCCTGTACAGTCTGCAAAAGTGTAAGTCAATTAAAACTCTTTTCTTTTTAAATTACTCAGTCTCAGGTAGTTCTTTATAGCAATGGGAGAACAGACCAACACAGTGTCTATCAGCTCTGAAAATTTTCTGAAATCTATCTTGAAAACTTTCTCCCCTCACCTTTTATTTTGGATGGTGGATGTATCCACAATCTCTTTTGTGATTTTCTTGATTGGCTCTATTGTAAATCCTGTGAAGTCATGCACAACAACTGAACACAGTTTTCTCTAGCAAGAATGTGTCGCTTTGGCCTTAATGGCTTTAATGGATTTTCCTATAACAACAAATGCCTCTTCAATGGTGTAGTCCTTCCAGACATTCATAATATTCTCTCTATCGAGGTTTCTTCTACAGTATGGACAATCTTTTCCATGGGATACTGTGTGTAATGAGCCTTAAATGCCCCTCTGCTCCCTAATCTAAAGGCAGCACTAGAGACATTGTGTTTGGGTGCAAGTAGACCACTTTAATGTTTTCGGTGTTGAATTCATGGGGTTCTGGGTGGCCAGGGGTGTTGATTAATATCAAAAGAACTTTAAAACACAGTCCCTTACCGGCAAGGTACTTCCTGACTTCAGGGACAAAGCACAGAAGGAACCAATCCAGAAAAAGTGTCCATATTGTCCAGGACTTCTTTTTATACAACCAAAAGACTGGCAGCTGGTGTTTAGCTTTTTCTTTCAAGGCTCAAGGGTTAGCAGCTTTATAGATAGAAGCAGTCTGGATCATAAACAGGACTGGAGGTGGGAGAAGGAGGGAAATGCCTCATTTAGTAGCCTATACCCTACTGGAGTTACTTTAGCCCCTTTACCTTCTTATAAAAGCTGTATCTAGAAGATGGGATACATGATGCAATGTTAAGATATGGGTACAAAACAGTACTAAAGGAAGTCAAATACTACATTTTCTACTTAATAGAAAAGGAGCTGGCTCTGGGCAGCCAGTGGGTAACAAGAAGGCATTTTGTACCAAAGATAAGGCATAGAATACATGTTTGTGTCCCCACAAGATTTTTTTAGGTTGAAATGATTGTTGGAGATAGGGCCTTGGATCAGGAGGGTGGAGCAGTCATGATGTGATTTGTGCCCTTATAAGAAGACACATGAGAGTGCTTCCTTCATGCCTCACTTCTCACTCTCTCCATCCCCCCTTCTCTCTCTCCCTGTCTCTCTCTTTCTGTCTTCCTCTCTCTCTGATATATCAGAATACAAGGAGAAGATGGCCTTCTGCAGATCAGGAACACAGCCCTCCTCAAACAGTAAATCTGCTGGCACTCTAATCTTCGACTTTTTACCTGGAGAACTGTGAGAAATAAATGTTGTTTAAGCCACTCAGCCTATGGTATTGTGTTATAGCAGCCTGAACTAAGACAGAAGGGGAAGGAGAAATGGAGGAAACAGTGAATGGGGTACTCAAAGGAAGATAAAGCCAAAAAATATATTTTTTTAATTTTTTGCACAGGTTCCCTTTTTGAATGCGTCATTAACATCCTGGAATTCCATAGTAGTGCACGCATAATCTGCCTGTTACTCCCTTTTAAATTTAATGTGTTAAAAAGCATGAATTATGTGTAAGCCTTTATAGGAAAGAGAACATTTTTTTCACAACACATGAAGTGTGAAGATATCTAGCATTTGTGGATGGGGTGTCATTTTTAACTGATAACATTCTGTTTTGTTACAGAGTTCCAACAAGAATGTACTAACTACATTACTTTGCTAATTTTAGCATTTGCTTCATATGGTTTCGTGTCAAATTTATTACTTTAATGTTGGTTTAGGACATATAACAATATTTACAATTAATAAGCACTGAGAATAGTTTTAGTGTCCACATACTACTGAAAGCCTTTGTGGGAGACAGTGAGAATGGGATAAGGGAGGTAAGAGATACCATGCTGTATTACAATAGAAATTACTGTCACTTCAGGGATTATTACTAAGTAAAGGAATTACAACAATATTTATTCATGCTTCCTTTTTATACTGTGGAAAAGCAGAATGATTATGAGGAAAGCTTTTATTTATAAAATTTTCACACAGCTTACTTATGAAAATCGCTCTACTTTTTAATGTTAGTTTCTTATGTGAATGTATGTTCTTCAGTCCATTTAAAATGTTTAATCAAATTAATCCTTTAATGTTTTACCGTTTTATTGAATCCAAATGCAAAAAAAAAAAAAGCTAATATAATCTTAACATATCTTCTCATGTTGTTTTTTCTGCTCTTGATCATTTCTCCATATCACTAAAAACCATTTAAAAAGAAAAAAAAACCTTTGGTAAGCGGCATAGGCATACCATTTGATTGCATACACGGATATTTGTGCAATTAAGCATCCCCTTTTGTACTATATATTTTATGCTACGATTGGAATAGGTTCTGGATAGGGAGTCAGTTTACAAAGTGTTTAGGGATGTAGCCTTTAGGGCTACAAGGCCACGTTCTCATCTCACCCTCAGTCACTTCTTAGATACGTGAAGTTGGGCATATTACTTATTTCTTTGTATCTCAGTTTTGTCATCAGTAAAATGGGGATAATAATAGTATGTACATCAGAGAATGTTTTGAGGATTATATGAATGAATATATGTAAGGAATTTAGATCGTAAGTATTTTATCAGTATTTGTTCTTATTATTCCCCTAAATACAGGCTAGAGAAGGAAATGTCCTTTGATCTGTAGAACCTTAATATCATCTATATTCATGAGTTCATTAATTGGTAAGGTCACATGTTTATACACTTTGAAAGAATTTTTATAAACTAAAAATCATGGTTCCATGGAAGCTTAAATGGACATTCCAGGAAAACTGTTCTACAAATTACAGCTTTCTAGGAAGGAAACCTATTTTTTTTCCAATTTGGTTCGTAATCATTTGTCTATCTAGCTCTATTCTTCTTTTTTTAATCAACAAAAAATTGTATATGTTTAGAGCAGACTTGTCCAATTCATGACCCATGAGCTGCTGTGGCCCAGGACAGCTTTGAATGTGGCCCAAAACAAATTCCTAAATTTCTTAAAACCTGACATCTTTTGGTAACTTTTTTTCAAGCTCATCAGCTATCATCAGTGGTTAGTGTTAGTGCATTTTATGTGTAGCCAAGACAATTCTTCTTCTTCCAGTGTGGCGCAGGGAAGCCAAAAGATTGGAAACCCTTGATTTAAGGTGTAAAACGTTATATATATATATAGTGGAATGACTAAACCAAACCATTTAACATGTGGATTACCTCACATACTTACCATTTTTCTGTGGCGAGAACAAAAATTTTACTATCTTAACATATCTTAACAATGTTCCAGCATGCCATATATTGCTATTAACTGCGGTCATTATGAATCACAATACATCTCTTGAACTTATTCCTCTTAAGTAAAACTTTGTGTCCTTTGACCAACAATTCCCAAACCTCTCCACCCTCCAGCCTTTGAATACCAATTTACTCTCTGTTTCTATGAGTTCAACTTTTTTTACATCCCACATGTATGTAAGCAGTATTTGTCTTCCTGTGCCTGGCTTATTTCACTTAACATAATGTCTTTCAGTTTCATCCATGTTATCGCAAGTAACAGGATTTCATTCTGTTTGTGGCTGAGTAACATTCCGTTGTGTATATGTACACCACATTTTTTTACTCATTCATCCATTGATAGACACAGACTGACTCCATATCGTGGCTATTGTGAACAATGCTGCAATGAACGTGTGAGTGCAGATATCTCTTTGACATACTGATTTCATGTCCTTTGATGTACACCGTGGTTAAATTGCTAGATCATAGAGTAATTCTATTTTTAATTTTTTGAGGAACATCCATACTGTTTTCCATAATGACTGTACTAATTTGCATTCCTACCAGCAGTGTGTGAGGGTTCCCTTTTCTCTGCATCCCCACCAGAATTTCTCTTTTATCTTTTTTATAATACCCACTTTAACAGGTGAGAGGTGATATCTCATTGTGGTTTTATTTTGCATTTTCCTGGTGATTAATGATAAGCATTTTTTCATTAACTAGATCTATTATTTTTTCTCAGATAAGTTTTGGCCATTTAATATTTCTCCAGAAAATTGTGCACTTCATCAGTGTATTGATTTTATAGAAATACTATAATAAAGCATCACAAGCTGAGTGGCTTAAACAACAGAAATGTTTTGACTCCCAGTACTGGAGGTTAGAAGTCTAGAAACAAGATTTTGGCAGGGTTGGTTCTTTCTGAGTGCTGTGAGGGAAGAATTTCTGCAGATTTCTCCCCTCAGCTTATAGATGGGCAATCCTCTTCCTGTTCTCTTAACATCATCTTCCCCGTCTGCTTACCTGTCTTCACATGGTGTTCCATATATAAGGCCACTACCATTAGGGGCCCACCCTACTCTGTATGACCTCATCTTAACCAATTACATTTACAATGATCCTGTTTCTAAATAAGATCTCATTCTGAGGTTCTGGGAGTTTAGACTTTGACAAAATAATTTTGAGGTGACAAAATTCAACCCATATCAATCAGCACCTAAAAACTAACTTTAGCGGCCAGGCGCGGAGGCTCACGCCTGTTAATCCCAGCACTTTCGGGGACAGAGGCGGGTGGATCACGAGGTAAGGAGATCGAAACCATCCTGGCTAACACGGTGAAACCCCGTCTCTACTAAAAATACACAAAAATTAGCTGGGCATGGTGGCGAGAGCCTGTAGTCCCAGCTACTCGGGAGACTAAGGCAGGAGAATGGCGTGAACCCAGGAGGCGGAGCTTGCATTGAGGTGAGATCGTACCACGGCACTCCAGCCTGGGCAGTAGAGTGAGACTCCGTCTCAAAAAAAAAAAAAAAAGTAACAATAGCTTCTCGTGTCTGGGTGTGTGTGTGTGTGTATATATATATATACATACATATGTGCATATATATAAAATATACATTTTTTGATCTCTTCAAATGGACAAATAATTGTACATCTTCATGGTGATGTTTCAACACATATAATGTATGTCAATCAGATCAGGTAATTAACATATTCATCATCTCAAACATTTATCTTTTTTTGTATCTGTTGGGAACATTCACTATCTTCCTTCTAGCTACTTGACACTATATATTATTGTTAACTATCATTCTACAGTGGTACAGAACATTAGAACATACCTTCCTATCTAGCTATAATTTTGTGTTCTTTAACAAATTGCTCTCTATCCCTCTTTCCCTCCTACACTTCTCAGCCTCTAGTATCCACTGTTCTACTTTTTGTTTCTATGAGAACAACTTTTTTTAGCTTCCATACATGAATGAGAATATCCAGTGTTTAACTTTTTGTTCCTGGCTTATTTAACTTAACATAATGTCTTCCAGTTCCATCTATGTTGGCATGAATGACAGAATTTCATTTTCTTTTATGGATGAATAGTATCGGATTGTGTATATATACACCACGTTCTCTTTATCTATTCATCTGTTGTTGGATGTCGAGGTTGATTCCATATCTTGGCTATTGTAAATAGTGCTGCAATAAACGCAGAGGTACAGATGTCTCCCTGAAATACTGATTTCCTTTCCCTTGGATAAATTCCCAGTAGTGGGACTACTGGATCATATGGTAATTCTATTTGTAGTCTATTGGGGAAATTCCATATTGTTCTCCATAGTGGCTGTACTAGTTTACATTCCCACCGACAGTGGATAAGCGTTCCCTTTTCTCTGCATTCTCACCAGCATTTATTTTTTCTCTTTTTGAGAATAGCCATGAGATACAATGATATCTCCTCATAGTTTTGTTTTTCATTTATCTACTGACTAGTGATTTGGGGCATTTTTTTTATATATTAGTTGGCCATTTGTATGTCTTTTTTTGAGAAATTTTTGTTCAGATAATTGCCCATATTTTAGTTGGATTTTTGTTGTTGTTGTTGTTAATGTTTGAATTCCTAATGTATGCTGGATATTAGACCCAAGTCAGATGAGTAATTTGCACACATCTTCTCTTATTCTGTAGGTTGTCTTTTCACTCTGTTGATTGTTTCCTGTGCAGAAACTTTTTAGTTTGATATAATCTCATTTGTTGTTGTTGAGTTTCTATTTTTCACTTTTGTTACATGTGCTTTAGAAGTCATTCATAAAATCTTTTCCCATGTCAATGTACTAAAGCATTTTCCATACATTTTCTTATAGTAGTTTCATTGTTTCAGGTCTTAGATTTACATCTTTGATCAATTTTGAGTTGATTTTTTTTATTGGGTGAGAGGTGGGGGTCATTTTTCTGCATGTGGATATCTGATTTTCACGGCACCATTTATTAGAGAGACTGTCCTCTCCCCAGTGAGTGTTATTGGCACCTTTGTCAAAATGAGTTGGCTGTAAGTGCATGGGTTTTTATTTGTGTCCTCCATTGGGTTACATTGGTCTATGTGTCTGTTTCTATGCCAATACTATGCTGTTTCGCTTACTACAGCTGTGTAGTATATTTTGAGGACTGGTAGTGTGAGGCCTCCAGCTTTGTTAATAATTTCTAAAAATCATCAAATATTGAGTCAACATTCAAATGTCTTCAAATACCTGATAAATACTTTTTTCCTCCTCCCTGCCTTCTAATCTTTCTTCCTTCCTTCTTTTTTTCCTCCCTTCCTTCCTGAAACTGATGATTATATGCAGAGATTAATTCAAGATTGATAGATTTAATCACATTTTTATGAAGTATAATTTATATGTGGAATACTGATATTAACATTCATTGATAATATAGAAGATGCTTCTGATTCTGGGGCATCATGATAGCTTAACCAAGCTCTCATTTTAACCACTGATGCAAAGGACTGTTCCATGAGAAATCAAACTCATCGGACCTGACAGCATCTTATGGCAAGCACACTGCCTAACTTTGCACCTGCTGTAAGTACCTGCCCTAAAGCTATAGGGCAAATGAGCCAGAGGTGCGGAGGGGTTACACTCCAGAGCTTGGGGGACTGCTATACATATATATATATATATATATATATTCATTTATTTATTTATTTTTGAGATGGAGTTTGACTCTTGTTGTCCATGCTGGAGTGCAATGGCGTGATCTTGGCTCACTGCAACCTCCCCGTCCCAGGTTCAAGTGATTCTCCAGCCTCAGCCTGCCTCCAAATCTCACGTTAAAATTTCATTCCTGGCCGGGCGCTGTGGCTCACGTCTGTAATTCCAGCACTTTAGGAGGCCGAGCCGGGCGGATGACGAGGTCAGGAGATCAAGACCATCCTGGCTAACATGGTGAAACCCCGCCTCTACTAAAAATACAAAAATATTAGCCTGGCATGGTGGTGGACACCTGTAGTCCCAGCTAGTCGGGAGGCTGAGGCAGGAGAATGGCATGAACCCAGGAGGTGGAGCTTGCAGTGAGCCGAGACCACACCACTGCACCCCAGCCTGGGCGACTGAGCAAGACTCTGTCTCAAAATAATAATAATAATAAATAAAATTAAATAATTGATTCCTAGTGTTGGATGTGGGACCTAAGGGGAGGTGGTGTTTGGCTCAAATGATGGATTCCTCATGAACGGCTTAGTGCCATCGTCATGATAATGAGTGCATTCTTTATTTGTAGGCTCCCACCAGAGCTGGTAATTAAAAAGGGCCTGACATCTCCCTCCTCTCTCTTGCTTGTTCTCTCACCATATGATCTCTGCACACACCAGCTTCCCTCCCTTTCTGCCATGAGTGGAAGCAGCTTGAATTCCTCATCATAATCAGATGCTGTTACCGTGTTTCTTGTACACCCTGTAGATTCACGAGACAAATATTTTTTCTTTATGAATTACCCATGTTCAGGTTTTCCTTTGTAGCAACACGAAAACTAAGACAATGCCCCAATTCTCCTGTCTTTTGCCAGTGGGAGCTTATTCAAATTGGTTTTGAGTCCTTTTATTAAACAATTTTATTGCACACGAAAGAATGCTCACACGTTACCTGTCCAGTTTAATGAACCTGGACAAATGTAAAAACTCATGTAACCACTACCCAAGGCAAGATACGGCACATTCCTACCACCCCATAGACTCCCTCTGCCTCCTTACAATTAGTCTGTTTTTACTGCAACCCCAAACAACTGTTAATCAAATTTATAACACTAAAAATTATTTTTTCAGTACTAGAAATTCACTTAAGTGGAATTTTGCAGTATGTATTATTTTGTGTCAGTCTTTCATTCAGCATAAAGTTTTGAGATTCATTCATATTCTTTTGTGTAGGTAGTTCATTCTGTTTTTATTGCTGAGTATTGTTGCGTGTATAAATATATTGAAGTTGGCTGCATAGTCACAGTCTTCCATGATTAGGCAGGCTATCTCTACCAGGTCCTAGTTGTACACCAGGGGGTGTTTCCAAAAGGCCTATAATTCAATGCTTCATATCCCATGACCTTGCTACATGACCCTCATGATCTGAGTTATGTGTCCCTGATTGGGAGTGTCATAAATTGCATATTATGTATTTTCCCACCAGTGATACTTCTAATATCATGACATCTGCAGAGAGGCTTACATCACAGCCCGAAACCTTTTCAAAATTTACTTTCTGTTTTGAGGTAATTGTAAATTAACATGAAATTGTAATAAATAATAGACATAGATCCTGTATGCCTTTTGTACAGTTTCCCCCATTGGTGAGCTATTGCAAAATTATGCTAAAATAGAAAAACCAGGATATTGACATAGATTCACTCAAGATCCAGAACATTTCCATCACCACAAGGATCCCTCATGTTGCCCCTTTAAACCAACATCCACTTTACTTCCACCTCGATTCTCCTCCTCTACTCTTGTTTTCCGTTTCTATAATTTTGACATTTCAATAATTTAATGTGTAAATGGAAACAGATATTAGATATTTGGGACTGGCTTTTTTCACTCCTTATAATTCTCTGGAGATTTATTCAGGTTGTTGCACGCATCGATAGTCTGTTTCTTTTTGTTGTTGAATAGTATTCTATGATCTGAATATACCACAGTTTGCTTATTTATGTTGAAGGATATCTGGGTTGTTTCCAGATTTTGTCTATTACAAATAAAGGTGCAATGAGCGTTCATATAAAGGTTTTTGTGTGAACATGAGTTTTAATTTCTCTGTGATAAATGCCCAAGAGCTCAACTGATAAATCGTATGGTACTTGCATGTTCAGTTCTTTAAGAAACTGCCATACTGTTTTCCAGACTGGCTGTAAAACTTTATATCCTAGTCTCTCTACATAGTTGTCAGCATATGGTGTTGTCACTATTTTTTATTTTAGCCATTCTGATTGATGTATAGTGATATTTAATTTTGATTTTAATTTGTATTTCCATAATGACTAATGATATTGTGCATCTTTTCCTGTGCTTGTTTGCCATCTGCTTATCCCACTCTATGAAATATCTGTTCATATCATCTTTTTTTTTTTTTTTTTTTTTTTGAGATGGAGTCTCGCTCTGTTGCCCAGGCTGGAGTGCAGTGGCGCAGTCTCGGCTCACTGCAAGCTCTGCCTCCGGGGTTCACGCCATTCTCCTGCCTCAGCCTCCCGAGTAGCTGGGACTACAGGCACCCGCCACCACGCCCAGCTCATTTTTTGTATTTTTAGTAGAGATAGGGTTTCACCATGTTAGCCAGGATGGTCTCGATCTCCTGACCTCGTGTTCCGCCCGCCTTGGCCTCCCAAAGTGCTGGGATTACAGGCGTGAGCCACCGCGCCCGGCTCATATCATCTTTTAACATGTCTTGATTATTGTTCCAGTACTTTCTAAAATGTTTGAGTATTTTCCTTTTCCTAACATACAGTTACCAAAGTAAATGACTGCAGGTCCTTTTAGGAAAAGACTGAGAGACTTGTGACCATTTATATTTGTCATTATGAGAATTTTCAGGAGTATCAACCTAGATACACCCGTTATGCATCAGGGTCCCATTGTTTCCCCAAAATGGCCTGAACCTTGCAATAGCATATATTTGCCATAGTTAGGAGGTCAACCTTTGCAGCTAGACTAATCTGAGAATTAAGTTGTGGCTTTGTCCTCTGTTCACATCTGGAAGATAACAGCCTCCTTGTATACCACCAGGAGGCACTCAGGCTTTCACAGTTAGTTTTTTAATTGCTAATTAATCACACTTACCTACATATTATCTTATTCAGAGTGATCAAGCTTAGTAAAAACCATTCAATTCCCCTATTCTTATACTTGCAGTTTCTCCCCGTATTTCTCCAGCAGCTTTACACTGTACCAGCTAAGGCATTCACATCCTTTGGTATGCCGCCCCAGTACACCACGATTGTTTCAACAACTGTGCTACCCAGTTGTGAAAGGCATTATTTGTACTCCACTTACAGATTGCCATGTGGTGGGGAGCAAAGCAGCTTCAAATTCCCATCCAAGTTTGGCTTTCTTGAGTTACTCCTGGTACTACATGTGACAGGTTAGATTCTTAGGGAATCAGATTGTGTGATGGAGATTAGTATGCAGGTGGTTAAAGGTTTTTGGGGATCAACACCTCTGGAGGGGAAGGGAAACAAGCAAGATTTTGCAGAAGGAGAACAAGAACTTGATCCAGTCTCAACAGAAACTTCAGTTGATCTTCTGGGGAGATGTGAAGATGGATTGACCCTCCAGAGATACTCTGATTGAGGAAAGAGAGACATGCCTTTCTATGCTACCTTCATCTGGGAAGGAGATATAACCATGGGTGGCATAGTCCTCTTCAGCTACCTGATGGAACAGACACTCGAGGATTATCTGCCAGACTTGCTCTTAGCATTTCATTTAACAAGGTGCCTATGATACTACTTCATACTATTATATAAAGATATTTCCAATTCCATTGTAAAGTTGCATAGTACCCTATAGTGTGCATATACCTAAGTATATACAGTTCTACTCATATATATGAGTAAGACTAAATAAAGTGTGTGTGTATATATATGTATATATAGGGTCAAAGGTCATATATGTATATGTAATTGCATGGGGTGTCAATGCCCCTAACTTCTGTGTTAGGGGCATCAACTGTGTATCACTGTTGAGATACACACACACACACACACACACACACACACACACACAGAGAGACAGAAAGAAAGACATCAGCTACATATATGTGTATTTGACCCTTGAACCACACAGGGCAGTTAAAAATTCACCTATAACTTTTGACTCCCCAAAACATGACTGCTAATAGCCTACTGTTGACTAGAAATTTTGCAAATAATAGAAACAGTCATTTAGCACATATTTGTATATTATTTTTATTATACACTATGTTCTTAAAGTAAGCTAAAGAAAATATTATTAAATACATAAAAAAGAGAAAATATATTTACTATCCATTAAATAAAAGTAGACCATCATAAAGGTCTCATCATCTTCACATTGAGTAGACTGAGGAAGAGGAAAAGGGGGAGGAGGAGGAGGAGGAGGAGGAGGGGTTGGTCTTGCTGTCTCAGGAGTGGCAGAGGCAGAAGAGGTGGAGGAGGTGGAAGGGAAAACAGGAGAGGCAGGCATACTAGGTGCAACTTTTATTGAAAATAATTGAGTGTAAGTAGGCCCATGTAGTTTACACCTGTGTTCATACAAGTGGAATTGCTAGCTAAAAGGTTAAATATGTATTCAATTTTGCTGAATATTTCTAATATCTGGGTCAAGGCATTTTACTATTTTACAGTTTGAAAGTTAGTAATGACAGTACCTGTTTATTCACAGTCTCATCAACACACTATATTGTTAAGCTTCTGGTTTTCCAATCTGGTATGTGAGAAACATATCAATGTAGCATTAATTTGCATTTCTCTTATTATGAATGATACTAAGCATATTTTCATATGAGTAGGAGTGACTGGCATTTTTAACTGTCTCTTCATATTTCTAGCTCATTTTTCTATAACATTGTTTGTTCTTTTAATGTTTATTTATATCATTTGGAAGTTCTTTATACATTGAGATAGTAACACTTTATACCATTATAAATCTTTTTTTTTTTCAGTTTTTCATTTCCCTTTAACTTGGCTCATGGTATATTTTTCTATGTAAAGTTTTATCTTATTTTTGTGTAACCAAATGTGTCTGTCTTTTCTCATATTGCTTCTGGATTTGGGGTTATGATTAGAAAACATTTCCTCACTTCTAGCTTATAGGATAATTGACACATGATTGTTTGTGAGTAGTCTGGCTGTATAGCAAAACCTGTGTGTCGGTCGGGTGCAGTGGCTCACACTGGTAGTCCCAGCTACTCAGGAGGCTGAGGCAGGAGAATTGCTTGAACCCAGGAGGGGGAGGCTGCAGTGAGCCGAGACTGCAACAATGCACTCCAGCCTGGGTGAGCAGAGCAAGATTCCGTCTCAAAACAAACAAACAAAACAAAACAAAACAAAACCCTATGTGTGATATTTTAGGTGCAAACATAGACAGTTACATAGCCTTTACCTGGCAGGCCTCATAGGGCAAAGCTGCCCCCTAGTCTGAGACTCAGTGTGCAGTCTGGAAGGAGTTGCAGTGAAGAACTCAGCACTCCTTCCCACCCCAGGTTCTTGAGATTTCTGTATTTCTAACCCAAATTCCTCCATTTGGAGGCCCCCTTGTTGTGGGAGTGGGTGGGGGAACGGGCTTGGCTAAATGCGTTCTCAGAGGCCTCTGTCACCAACACGGCTTATCCGGAGGGCTTGGAGACACTTCTCTCCACTCTGACTCACCCATTCAGTACTTTTCCACCTCTCCCTCTCCAGGCTCGCAGGGGTATACGAAGGCAGGAGACTTTCGTTTGGGGCTCCCTGGGCAGTGTGAAGTCTCCCCTGATCTGCACTGATACATCTGACCCTTGCCCTGGGCCACTGCCAGGGAAAAATAAAACACTGTGGAGTTAGTGCTTTTGGTGCTTTTTTCCTGTTTAGCTTCTTACTTAAAATATCTCGGTGAGTGAATTTGGTTTGTTGTCCTAATTTACCACCTCGACACCTGGCAGCTCAGTTCTCTCCAGCTCAGCTCTTGCCAGTTTTAGATTAGTTCAATTTTTACATTCCTGTCTCTGATCTGTTGGTAATTTAGCCTGGTGGTTGGTGCGAGGAGTGAACCCAATGTTACGTTTTCCTATAAAGTTATCTTGTTATTACACCATCACTTATTTAAAAGAATGCTTTTTCCTACTGATTTGAAATATAACCTATAAATGAATCATGTTCTGGTGGTTAAATCTTCTGCCTACGAATGAAGCACATCGCTTCCAATCATGATTTATTGGTGAAAGCAAAATATGCAATGGAGCATGATGTCCTACCCTACTCCATATAAACCGTATTTATAAACAACAAATACAATTGATTCCACGTTCCTATCCCCTCCTGTCCTGATGTACTTCCCTCCACCTCACACCCCACTCCCCTGTAAGAAATAGCAAATTAGGAAATTGTTGTATTTTCTGGTGGTTTTTATGCTTAATCACTGATAAATACTAATGGTAATAATGGTAACCCTTATTTTGTTACTGAATTTGGAAACGTTTCTTCTAGTGTTTTTCCAGTAAACATGATGCTGAATTTGGCATTAAAATAGATACAGTTTATTATTCTTATTTTACTAAACATGTTCAATTTTGCCAAATTCCAAATTTTCAGCATTAGTGGAAACTAATACATAATTTTTTCCTGTAATCTACTAAGAAGATGCATAACATTAAAACATTTCCTAATTATAAACCTTTCTTCTGTCCCGTATGTAATCTCTCACTAGGTGATTTATTATGACATTAATGTGCTTTTCAGTACTTGTGAGGAATGGAGAGTATATTTAAATAATTTGACACAGTGTCTGGCATAAAAGTACAAGCAATGCTATATATTAATATTTACCTGCATGCTCTGTATTTTTTGATTTCCTTTGTTTTAGATATAAATTTTAAATTATCTAGACTTTAATCTAGCTTAATATGTAAAAGATGTCCAATTTCCTTCCCTCCCTTCCTCCCTTTCTTCCTTACCTGTCAACCTGTTAACTGAAGATTTTAGTAAGTTGTACTGACTATTCACACATTTGTCCCTCAACTGGAAATGCTATATTTATCATATATGAATTATTTGATTCTGTCTCATTGTAGTCTCTTGCCATAGTACCATATTGACTTAGGTTCTCCCAAGATGCTTCTTGTTTTTTCTCTTACTTCAGTGCCTTTCTTAGTGCTACAATCCAACTCATTTTGAAGCATACCACCTCTCACCACTCTCTGTCTCTATTGTTGCTGGCATTTGCACAGTCAGTAAGAATATTTTTTAAAAACACTTAAATATTTTTGGGGGTCAGCATGAATAGATAGGGAGTAGAGAGAATGACGAGTACATTCCTGTCTGTCCCTATGCTGTGGTTTGGAGGTTGGCTATTTGAGATTACATTCTTCACATTCCCTGAGCCCTCTGAAGCCAGGATCAGACAGTCATGTAAGTCAAAGTTTTACTCTACCTTTCTTAAAGCTAAAATTAATCTAGGTAAAAGTGCAGAACATGTGCAATTCAGAAACGTATTTTAAAAATGCGACACAATTAGTGACGTACCTAGCCGTGATTTACGAGACATTTAGGATGTGATCATTTGATATTTTTTTTGTCCAATTATTGTGGCTCTCAGCATCTCTCTTTTTATGAATTTTTATGGGTATTTTAATTAAAAGTAAGAAGAAGTTGATTCAGGTCTAGCTAGGCTGTGATCATTATAATGTGAAAATTCCATTACTTGTTTATAATGATAGGAATCAGTGGGCTGTTAAGGTTTGCCTAAAGCCCTTTACCAAACTCTATGCTTTATTGGAATCTAACTTTTTACTCACTTCTCTCAGACTATCTATCTATCTATCTATCTATCTATCTATCTATCTATCTATCTATCTATCTATCCATCCATCTAATATCATTCAGATAATACATACTTAAACCTTCAGAACTTGATTGAGTAAACCAGGAGTTACATTTCACTAAAGCTTTTTAAAATTATTTTTATTTTTGTTTAAGATGTGGCAGCTAAAATACCATGAGTTGCAAATATGTGGAATGCTTTGTACATGTTTGTTTTCTAAACAAAACTTTCAATAAAATCTCCCCCCTTTAATGGCATTTGCCAAGTCAACAGATCCCAGAGCAGGAATTCTCTCATTCTAAGGGATTAGTGTGTGGGGGACGAGATGAGCATCACTTCACTGTCAATGGTATGCTGAGGAGTGTGCCTAACGAAGTTAATGTCAGAAGCCATGGCCCTGATTCCATTTCATGAGTTTTCATTAATAAATAAAATGATCATGTAGCAAGGAAATAATTTATACGTCTATTAATAGTTGTCTGTTTCAGAAAGGTTTGTCAACTATTCCTTTAGTTTAGAGGTTTCCAGTGTTGCTGTGTAACAAATTCTGAGTGACACACGGGGAGAGTTAAGTGAGAAAGAGGCGCAGTTACACCTTAGACCCTTTTTTCCCTTTACTGTCTTGGTGTTGAAAACAGGCCCAATGTCATCATTGCAATGGATGTGTGATGCTGGTATGTTTCATGGTTCTTGATTCCTTTCATGAATCTTTGCATAAAATGTCACATATGTTGGGGAGGATTTTATATAATTCATCCTGCTGATAATAACTATTGCCTTTATATTTTAGAATTTTTTTGTTGGAAATAATTTTCTATGTCTGAATTTATTTGGGGCTTTGCTATAATATTCAATAAGAAAAACTTTTTAATAAACGTTTGAAGAGATTAAGTTGTCCTCACTCTAGTGCAAGACCATTCAACTATTTTAATTTTCCCCCATATTCAAGGCTTTTTAATGTTTCAAGAAACAATCTTATTTAATGTTACAGAGAAATACTTGTAATAATGACTATGTATGTGAGTCCAACATTAGTTTAGATATTTGAAGCTATATCCAATGCTTTCATAATACATGTATGTCAACTTAAAGATACAACAGCAGATTGAAGTCAGAAAAATATTTACAGTTACAAAAATGTGGTACTGAGACTATAGTTACAAATTGATCTTGGCCATTTGCTCTAGGCTGATGAAAATTATGACATCTATGGTGGGTAGGTCCTCTTGAAAATGAGCACAGTTTTCCATTTTATTTTCCCTATAAAGTCTGATCACATTAGTCAGATAAATAGGCAGAGATAGAGACTGTCAATTTTCCAGGACTCAGGTTACTATGGTTAAAACTACAAGCAGATTTTTTTTTTCCTGGTCTTACATGTAGTTGTCTTCCTTTGTTTACCACTTTTTTGAAAAATCAACGTTAGATCCTCCATGATTAAATTTGTGACCAAATAGGGATCCAGAATAGTTTTATTGTAATGAATTATGTTGAAACTCTTTCATTTTCATTTCGAACAAGACATTTTAAATAACCAAAAGATCACAAGGTTCCACCCCTTAAGCTTTATACTGGTGGTGATTCCATTGGATAGCTGCAAATATTGAGGAAAAACTTTTTGTTAAACTAAAATTTAAAATATCTAGTTTATCATACCAATAAGTTTATTCAAATAGAATAAAATCAAATTTTTGCCTCTTAAATCCTTGTAGAGATTCTCTTTCTACAAATATGTTAAGCTGTCTCTGTTATCTGTCCTCTTGAGTAGCCTAAGTACTATCGATTAGCTATAGACTTCTCCCTAAATGGGGGCCAGGTATTAAAATGTAAAGCAAAACAAAAATTCAAATAAATCAGATTCTGAGTACATTCTTCCTTCTTTGAAATGGGCTAGTGCTTCCTCATTAAATGATTAACACACTTGAAAAAATATATTTAAGAAAATGAGATAATAAACCTAAAGATGTTTTCAGTTTCACATTTCTAATGCCTGTCGAACATTTATTCCTAGGGACTCTCTTGGCAACTCACATTCATTCTAAAATCTCACTTTTCATTTCATCTTACTTCATTTATTCCCCAATAAACTTCAAGCTACCTAAGAGACTATGCCTTATTTATCTTTTAATCCATGATGTTTAGCTCAATGCCTGCTATAAATTAAGAGTTCAATAAATATTTTTTGAATTATTAAACCTG
This sequence comes from Colobus angolensis palliatus, assembly GCF_000951035.1. Lineage (NCBI taxonomy): Eukaryota > Metazoa > Chordata > Mammalia > Primates > Cercopithecidae > Colobus > Colobus angolensis. The sequence continues at coordinate 7,674,876 of NW_012121154.1, read as the reverse complement.
TCTCTTCTCTTGGGTTGCCAACTTAGTCTCTCAGGCTTTGAAGTTCTGTATGATCTTTGTCTCCTAAATTCTATGAGTTCCTAAATTGTGTAGATTCCCAAACAAATAACAGCTTTCAAATACAACTTTTTCTGTATTACCACTACTAGTTCACTAGTTTGTCATTGCTTCTCTCTTATACCAAAGCTAATGCTTCCTGTTTTCTCCACTTTCAATCTCTCTTTTCCCATCTCTGCTAAGTACTGCTGCCAGACAAAATACTCCAGAAGCAGAGAACTTAGCTTAGATGGACATTTTTAAACGTCTTTCATATCTAAAGAATAAACTCCAACCTTCTTTGCATTATAGGTACTCTGTAATGTAGTCTTAACCCCTTTTTAGTAAAGGACCTAGAGATCATCTATTATTCTTTCCATTTCTCTGCAATTGTATATAATTCATCTGGCTTGAGGAAGAGGAGAATGAATTTCCTAGGCTTAAGGCTGGCCTTGATATTTTTCTAATACATCTCAGGTTAATTCCATCATACCTGGTAACAATTCTTGGTACATTAGTTCCCATCTTCTGAGATAAATACATGAGAAGTTATTCATTTACCAAATAAATAAATAAGTACATAAATAAATAAATACATAAATAAATAAATACATAAAAATAAAAATAAAGCCAAGTTTCAGGAAGATTGAAAATATACTGTGTAATATAATCACCTTTGCCTTTTGGTCTCTTCAATTCACTGGAGAAACTACTGTAGCTCCATTGTGACTTGAAGTCTTTTTATCCAAGTTATTCATAACTTACAGATTTATACTAGTCTAGACACTGGCAATAGAAATGTGAAAAAAATGACTAAAACACTTTCCCTTATGCCGCTTATATTCTACTAAGAGATATAAGCGGTAGTGTACTGAAGTTAGTTCCCACTCACTCCCAACAGTTGATTGTGAGTGTGTCTTTTCAGCTCTTCATTCAGTGACATCATGTTGGTAACCTGAAACTGGTCATGGTTTGAGTATCTACACCATGGAATTCAGCAAATGCTGCAAATCAATTTTGTCTTTTCCTCTAGAAAACATTTCTCAAACCATACTTGATTTGTAACTCAGTGCCTTTATCAGATCCACTCACTCTCACCTTCTGCAGATCTTCAAAGATGTCCAAGACCTTCTCTGAAGCAATGGCATCCTATACTATTTATGATTATCAATCCACTGAACAAGATATTTCTCTAGTTTCTTAAATATATCATGTTGTGCTTGAGAAACATGGTGAGTATTTATGGAAACAACAACTCTATCACAATTTAAAAAATTTTCTCACACATAGCAAAATAACACAGACAGTAGATGTGTGTGCCAAGCTTATGTGCGTTATATATTGATTACTTTCAATATTTTTTATCACTTCAAAATGTTCCTCTAAATGTACAGGCTTTTTTAGGTCTCATACACTTACATACTTTCTTTGCAGAATTTGTTTTACTTTCTTGGAAGTCATTTTTACTCAACAATTTGAGGAAGATGATATGATAATGCACAATGTGAAAAGTAATCCTAGCTAGGAGATAATTTAATCACAACTGCTCTATTGTATATGCAAATTTATTATAGCAAGTTTTGCTGTTCAAGTTGAAAATTCTGAGTAAGATTTGTGAGTTATTGCATAAATATTTTCATAGTGATAATTTAGAATGTGCTGACTGAAATTATATTATATTATGTATATACTCTTTGGTCCAGTTATATCAAAGTACTTTTTTGCCATTTATTCACCATGCTCTTTTTTTGTTGTTGTTTGACTTTTTATTTTTATTTTTTTCTTCAACTTTTAAGTTCAGGGGTACATGTGCAGGATGTGCAGGTTTGTTACACAGGTAAATGTGTGCCATGGTGGTTTGCTGCACAGATCATACCCTCACCTAGGTATTAAATCCAGCATGCATTAGCTATTCTTCTTGATGCTCTCTCTCACCCCAGCCCACCCTCCGATAGGCCCCAGTGTGTGTTATTCTCCACCATGTGTTCATGTGTTCTCATCATTCAGCTCCCACTTATAAGTGAGAACACATGGTATTTGGTTTTCTCTTCCTGTGTCAGTTTGCTGAAGATAATGGCTTCCAGCTCCATCCATGTCCCTGCAAAGGCATGATCTTATTCCTTTTCAAGGCTGCATAGTATTCCATGGTGTTTATGTACCACAGCTTCTTTATCCAGTCTATCATTGATGGGCATTTAGGTTGATTCCATGTCCTTGATATTATGAATAGTGCTGCAATGAATATATGTGTGCATCTATCTTTATATTAGAATGAGTTATATTCCTTTGGGTATATACCCAGTAATGGGATTGCTGGATCAAATGGTATTTCTTTTTTTAGGTCTTTGAGAAATTATCACACTGCTTTCTACAATGCTTGAGATAATTTACCCTCCAACCAATTATGTATAAGCTTTCCTTTATCTCCACATCCCTGCCAGAATCTGTTATATTTGACTTTTCAATAATGGCCATTTGACTGATATTAGATGGTATCTGATTGTGGTTTTGATTTGCATTTCTCTAATTATTAGTGATATTGAGTTTTTTTCTCATATGATTGTTGGCTGCATGTATGTTTTCTTTTGAAAAGTGCCTGCTCAATTCCTTTGTCCACTTTTTAATGGGGTTGTTGGTTTTTTTCTTGTCAATTCATTTAAGTTCCTTGTAGATGCTGAATATTAGACCTTTTCTGGATGCATAGTTTACAAAAATGTTTTCCCATTCTGTAGCTTATATATTCACTCTATTGATGCTTTCCTTTGCTGTGCAGAATCCCTTTAGTTTAATTTTGTCCCATTTGTCAACTTTTGCTTTTGTTGTAATTGCTTTTGGCATTTTCCTCATGAAATCTTTGCCTGTGCCTATGTCCTGAATGGTGTTGCCTAGATTTTCTTCCAAGGTTTTTATAGTTTTGGGGTTTCACATTTAAGTCTTTACTTCATCTTGACTTATTGTTGTATATAGTATTTACCATGTTCTTCACTGTATCCATCACTTGGAATCTCTTTCTGAAGTCTCCTCCCTGTTATGTTTCAGATTTCAAAAATCCACTTGATTTTGGTGATGTAGGTCATGCACCATTTGCAGTGTTGAATTTCGTTTCCTACCAATCAGAAGAGAACAAATTTATCTGAATTCCCCTGGCTTCTTCAGTAATTAATTCAACAAATATTATCAAGTTTCTATTAAGTGCAAACACTAGTCTAGACACTGGCAATAGAATTGTGGGGGAAAAATGACTAAAACACTTTGCCTTATGCCACTTATATTCTACTAAGAGACATAAGCAGTAGTGTACTGAAGTTCGTTCCCACTCACTCCCAAGAGTTGATTATGAGTGTGCCTTTTCAGCTCTGCATTCAGTGACATCATGTTGGTAACCTGAAACTGGTCATGGCTCGAATATCTACACCGTGGAATTCAGCAAATGCTGCAAATCAACTTTGTCTTTTCCTCTAGAAAGCCAGTTTACAAGCACACCTAAATCCAAAAAATAAGATTATATCTATATCTATATATATGATGACAGTTGATATAGTATAATAGATAGTGATACCTACCTAGGAGAAAAATGAAACAGGGAAGAGGGTGAGATATAGGGTGGCTGTTTGAATTTTAGATGAGGTAGTCAGGGAAGGCCTTGCTGAGTATGATAACAGTCTAATGACATGAGGGAGCATGCTGAGTGAAGCATTTTTGGGCAGGGGCGTTCATAAGTAAGAGGACTCTGAGATAATAGCTGTCTGCTGTTCTTGGAAGATGATGAAAAGCACATTAATATTGGAGCAGAGAGGGAGTAGTTGGAGGGTTAAGGAAAATGATAGAGACATTAATGGGCACATTCATGTAGGGTCTTGTAGGTCATAGTAGGATGGCAAGAAATTTTCTCTCTTCTCTGAGTGACTTGTGAAACTACTGCAATGATTTTCAGCAGAGAAATGGCATGCTCTGTCTACTGTGTGAAAAACAGATTGACATGAAACAAAAACAGGAGCAAAAGGACCAGCAAGAAGGGCATTGCAAGTTTCAGGTGAGATATCATGGTTGCTTGGACCAAGCAGCAAGAGTGCCAATGGAATAATGAGTCTATTTTAAAAATATATTTTGACTGTGAAGTGGAAAAAAAAGAAGAAAAATTATTTCAAAGGTTTGAGGCTAGCAACTGGAGGGATGAGTTGGAAAAGATTTGAAGAACAACACATATTACAGGGAGGGTGGAAGTCTCAGGAGTATTGGGAACTCAATTTTGGACATGTTAAGTGCGATATGCAAAAGCCTGATTGGAATGAGTTCAAGAGAAAATTGGAGGAAAAAATATTGTTGCAGCAAGCACAGTTAATTCTTCTGAGAAATTTTTCTGGAAAGGGAGCAGAAAAGTACAGAGATAGCTACGGGGGATGTGAGTAAAAAAGAGGGCACTTTTCTAAGACAGGAGAAATAAGAACATACTTGGGTGCTTATGGAAAAATCCAATAGAAAAGGAAACACTGATGTTACTGGAGAGTCAGGAGGGAATTGCTCAAGAGATATCCTCAGGCAGATAAGAAGGGATGGACAATTGGGCAAAAATGAAGGGAATGACCATAAATAGGAGCCAGGAGAGTTCATTAATAGTAACAGGAGAAAGGTAGAGTGTGGGGGCACTGATACTCAGTGGGTAGATACGAAGGTAATTACTTGAGGGAATTATCTTCCGATTGCTTCTTTTTTCTCTTGGACATAGAAATTATGGCCATGAGCTGAGAATAAAGATGAGGGAAATTGTTCAAGGACAGAGATGAAAATCTAAAATAGCCATCTAGGACCGTAAAAGCCCATGTGGTTCATGCACCATAGTGTTTTTATGGGCAGCAGTGAGGCACCTCTTGGTTTAATAATCATAAATTTGAAGTGAGATCAGTTAGTGAGGCTCTATTTATCACCATTCCTGTGCAACTGTGTGGATGCGGGCAGAAAGTAGGTGGGTATGGTAGCACTGGGGAAAAATTTCCTTTGTGAAAATTCCAGAATTCGGTATTTCATCTTAAAGCAATAATCAATTTCAGAAAGGCTTTTCAAGAGGGGATATGGTGCATTTAGAGATGGATATGATAAGTAGAGTCTTCTTAAAATAGGGACCAGTGTGAATGTTCTGATCACATGGAAAAATAATTATGCTGATTACAGGATCTTTTTACAGCAGTTATTTTACCTCTGATGCATTCTAAGCAGTTACTTTGTTCCTCTGTTTTTGGATTTTCACAGATTTTTTTTTGCTTTATTTGGTTTTAAATCAATTCATTACTTCTTGCTTATATTTCACAAAACCAGAGGGGTGATTTAATATGCTGTAACATATTTCAATGGTGCTATGATTCAGTGATAATATTTTGTTCTTATAGCTCTATGTTACATTCCATTGAGATAGGCTTACCTCAAATAATGTTTACACAAGCAGAAGGTTGTGACTTTAGGTCTCGTTCACTGACACTCAATACAAATTTCCATATTTTGTTTATAGAAACAATAAGTATTCAAATACCAAATAGGCATTCATTTAAATTACAAGTCATTTTGAATATATGAATTTTAGCATTTCAGGGCGTTTTTACATTGCATTATTTAAAATTCAGAAATACCAGTTCAAATTAGCACAAGTGACAAGGGCATTTAACTGAGCAATATTTTCAGACAGATCTCCACATGCAATTATTTAAGACAAACCAGTGATCCAATTATTCTTTCTTTACCTCATATGGATGTGCCAAAAACAGTTTGCTCTCAGAAATCAATTTGCAACCATCTATTGTTTTTTAAATTAGAACAATTCACCATTTAACAAATCATAAGTTTTCCTTTATGTAATGATTGCTTATTATCATTACTCAGAAGTACTCTTCATTCTATGATCTGAATGTTTGTATCCCTCCAATATTCACATGTTGAAAAATCCCTCTTAAATGGAATTAGTACCCTTACAAAAGAGGCCCAAGAGAGCTTATTCATCCCTTCCACGATGTGAAAACACAGCAAGAAGACATCATCTATGAAGCAGAAAAACCTCTCACCAGACACCAAATCTGCTGGTACCTTGTTGGATTTCCCAGCTGGCAGTACTGTGAGCAATAACTTTCTGTTATTGACAAATTACCTAGTGTAAGGTATTTTGTTACGGCAGACTAAATGAAGCAAAACACCTCTGGGACTTGAATCATCAAGAAAATCTTTAGAGGTTAAAAATGTTCTCCTTTGTTGTTTTCTATATATTTCTGCAATATTTAGAACCTAGTATGTTCAAATATCTGTAATATGGGACATAAAAATTAGACCGATCTCAAAATACATTAAAATTTTGTGGGAGAGAAATGCGCTCCCAGAAACAATCCAGGAGAATAAACCAATAGACCAAGGGAGTGAAACACGGACTGTAGATGAGGTTCAGAATTGGAATGTTGGTGTTGAGTGAGGGAGGATGTTTAAAATTCCGTCACATAAGCAAAATTATGTTAGCACTTATTCCAAGTTCAATGGAAATCCTCCCCATATCTAGTCTCAATGTTATATATTTTTGTTCCATTATTAATTAGATTATTTTGAACTCCATGTAATTTAATTTCAACAAGCCCTAAACAGACAAAATAGTCATAGGAGAAAAAAACATAATAAAGTCTAAGGCAACTCACCTAAGTCCACGTGCCTTTCAGTTGACAAATATAGATTGGAATATTCTCAATACATTAGTATCTCTGGAAATTGGAATATTTTCTGGATGAAATTTATGTAAACATTACTCTCCATAATGATCTCAGTGCTCTTGGCCTTGCCCTATTTCAGTCCAACACCCGATGCAAAAGTGGTTTTCTTTAAGTACAAATCTGATTTTGTCACTTCCAACTCAAAATTCTGCAACAAATTCCTGAGGAAACTTCCAAGTTTGTTAAGATAGTATCAAAAGACCCTTAAACGAGGTGCCTTTTTAAACTTTCCATCCTCATTTCTTATATGCTTCTTGCATAATTCATGCCCTTTTCTGTCTGTGGCCTTTTGCATTTGGCACCACCACTTCATCATTCCACAATAGAATATTTTTTGTCCAATCATACTCTGCCACCATTACTACTGCTACTATGACTGCCACTACCACACACACACACACAGAGTCAGGATAACTTCTCATTTTATTAATGACTTAACATCTCTCAGAAACCTTTCCTGACCTCCCAGTTGGGTTTGACTCCATACTCCAAATGTGTTCTCACTGTGTTCTATTCATCCACTTTTTCACTATACAATACTAGAAATGCCATTTTATGGATCTTTTTTCTTTACTAGATTTCAACCTAATGATTATCATGGTCACGTAGTGTTGCTTGTCCATTGTTGTATTCTCAGTGTTTATCACAGTACCTGGAAAAAAATGGGCATTTTACTGATTGAATTAAAGAATGAATATTTTCTCTACCACATTTCAGACACTATTATGGCAAGTTTAAAAATAAATCAGACTCCAGATATTCATTCAAGAATCCTGTTGTTCATTAAGAGAGATAAAACTTGTACATGAATATTAGTAACATAGACAGAAAGAAGTGTCACAAGGGGAGACCTCTACCATACCATTAGCAGTGGTCAAGGTCATGCCCATGTGCTTGGAAAGGACTTTCTCTCAGGGAGCATACAGGGCTTTTTCAGCAAAAGTGCAGAGTGAACTGATATGCTTAGGGTATAATCACCTCTTTTCAGACTTCCACTTTTGGATGTCTAGAGAATGCCTGATAGCAGGAGTAAGATTCCTCTTCTGCAGCCATAATTTCTCCATTTGCAAAAGTCATATGTGAGTCTCAGAATTCTATATAGCCCTGGAAACACCTGAATCCCTTTACTCAATACTCATAGCCTTTCCAAAACTATCTTCCTTGGACCATTGTAATCATATGTAATAGGATAATTTACCACTGTCTCTAGTGGGATAACTGTCTTCCTCAGACCATCTGTATTATCTCAAGTACCCTCTGTTCCTCCTTATTTTACAGACCACAAACAGCCAAAACTACTATTATCCTTCATTCCCAGGCTTTGATTCCCACTTGGCTCTATACTTTTTTTTTCTAACTTTATATTCTATACTCTGAAAACTTCCCATTGAGCCTTATATAACTTTTGCAAGTCAACAGCCAAATCCCCTATTTTGAGCACTTTGATCTGAATGATCCCTTCACCTTCTTGATATAAGGAAAACTTGACACTTTTCAGTGTTTTCTTTCCCTGAGTTCAATTGAAAGGATTGATGAGCACCACACCCTCCTTTATACCATGACAGTTTCCTTCCTGCCAGAAAACTAAACTTTAAGCTAAGATTGCATACTTTATTTTTATGACTAGCAGTGTATATTTTAAAGTAACAATTCCTGCATTAGTTAGGATAGGTTAAAATGTGCTGCAACAACGAACAACTCCCAAACACCAATGGCTTTATATAACAAACGTTTATCTGTCTCCTGTTCTTCCTATCTATTGAGAGTCAGCTGGAGGTTCTGCTCTGCTATCCTTACTCAGGAATGAAGGATGATGGAGAATCAACTATCTGAAATGTTACTAATTGCTACGGAAGTGGAAAGTGAACATAGTGGATCACCTGCTGGCACGTAAATTCTTCATCCTTGGTAGTGACACGAAACAATTCCATATATATTTCATTGGCTACAGTAACTCACAAGGCTATATTAACTTCACAGGGGCGGGTACATGAAATTCTGCCATATCTCAGAAAGAGAGGAACAAAGAATAACTCTGAGAAGCACCAATAGCCACCATAACGCATATATTACATTACATGGGTAAACAAGATAGAAGTTAACTGTACTCTATGTTTAATTTCAATTTCTACCTGAGATTCTTTTTGAAAAATATTATTATGATGAATTTTATCCCCCAAATTCTTTATAAAACCAAAACATAAATAAAAAGGAAGAACAGCCATTTGACCCTACTGGTCTATAAAGCATTCAAGTTTGCCACCTAAGAGCATGGTTTTATGTTTAAGAATGATGTTTGACCATTAACAAAGGTTAATGATCTGTTTCTTTGAAAGGAAATAACTTGAATTCACATGTCATTTCTAGAAAATGAATTTTCCAGTTTATATTTTTTAAAAATTTTCATTTGGTGCTCTTTTCTCTCCCCTGAAGAAATTGTATTACTTTTATGCTTATATCCAGTATGTCATACGTACCTAAAAGGCAGCTTCCTGTGTTTCCATTATCATATTTAGATAAAAATCTCAAGCTATTTATATGTCAAATTTATTTATACATAATACACTTTTGGAATATATATTAGGCAATTTGTTATAGTTCTGATTTCTTATTAATGCATTTTGTTTTTTGGAATTAGTCAATTTAAGTAATTTTCTTCTAGTTATATATGAATGTTGCAAAAAAGTCACCATGTTCTTGAATAAAAACCTTTCAAAAATGGCATGATAAAGATACAAGCAGGCATTAGAGTTTGCATTTTCATCTAAATATAAGTAAATGCAATAAATTTTAAGACATGAATATAAATTATTTCCTTTAAGTTTGATTTAATACATTTTCTTTCCAAAAATAAACTGGAGAAAATAGGTACTCTAAGTTTGTTGTTAAAGATTCCTTACATAATCATTATTCATATAATGTCTCTGGAAGAACAAAAATTGACTAAGAGCTCACCAAGGCTTTTCATCAAATGTGAGAATATTATTCAACATAATGAATATTATTCATCACACATATTCACTCTCAACTATTTGGGGCCTTGTGGCCTGTATTGGTCTATTTGGACTGCCATAACAAAATAGGTTTCAGTTTCTGGCGAGGGCTCTTCCATGTCTTGCAGATAGCTACCTTGTATCCTCATAAGGCCTTTTCCCTCTGCCTGTTTATTGAATGGGGAAGAGGGAGAGGAAGGGAGAAAAGAGTAGAAAGGAGGAGGGGAGTGGGAGAAGAGCAGAGAAGAATGGGAAGAGGGAGAGGGAAGAGGGAGTTCTTTCCCCCTCTTATAAATCCAGTAATCCAATCATAAGGGCCCCACCCTCATGACCTAATTTAACCAGAAATTCCTCCCAAAAGCCATCTCCAAATACCATCCATTGGGAATTAGGGCATATTAACTTTGTGGGGTTGCAGAGACTCAGTCCATAATATAGCCACAAAATATAAAAAAAACAGAGAAAAGGGCTTGTTCAATTATATCTTTGTTTATCCACTCTATAAAAACATTAATTCATTCTACAAATATATCCCTCTAATACATTCTATAATTTGTAAGGAAATCAACAGAATAAAAAATGCAAATAAGTAAATGTTATGGTATATTAGAAGGTGATGTACACTATAGGGATAAATAAATCAAAGGGAGGGAGTTAGGCAAGGCAGTAGGAGGGTCATCTTGAATGGAGGGTCTGCAATCCATATGTCATTGACTCATCTCTTTAAGTTTGTAGTTAAAAATTCCTTACATAATCATTATTCATGTAATGTGTCTCACAGACAAAAATTTGCTAAGAGCTCACCAAGGCTTTTCATCAAATATGAGAATGATATTCAACATAATGAATATTATTCATCACATACAACAAACATATTGTATTCTTCCACTCCTAACCTGCATTATATCTATATTTAAAACAAATAATGTATTATTCCACTCTCAACCTGCATTGTATCTATATTTAAGTCATTTTCCTTTTTGAAATGCCTTGATTCACAGTAAAGTCTTACTAAAATAGAGGAAAACTATAGCATAAAGGAAAAGGAAAAGACTAGCATTAATTTTTCAGTAGTCAACAAAAATTATTTATAACAAACTTACATAGTTAACTGCTGGTATTGTTTTAGTTGCTAAATAACAATGCTCAGGCTTGTAATCTACATAGCAAAATGCTAAATAATAACATCAGGTTCTTTAGAGGAAGAACGTAAGAAACTTTTACTTAAATCATGAAATGCCTAATATGGTGATAGAGGGTAGAACTTTGATAAATTATAAATGGGGAACATCTTATCATTGAAAACAGAATTTAAGCAGTTTTTATATCCTAACTACCAGACCCATCTTCTCCTTTTACATCTGTGATCCGCTCCTTTTTCACTTCCCTTCTTGATGATTCTATTGTGAATAGAGTTTAAGCAAATAGAGTTGAGGTACCACCGTACTCCACAGGTCACAGATGAATTTCAAATTTGGTCTTTGGGAAAATACAATGAGAAGAGACCTGTTCCAAAATTATTTTGAATAATAACTTTATCATATAAGATATTATATGTATGATATATTTATCTGTGTGTGTGTGATATGATAGGAAATACATACATTTCCTAATCTGTCACTGCACATATTCTCTCTCACATCCTTTCACTCTCTTTCCCTTTTTCCATTCAAAAAATTTGAGCTTGGATCTGCTGACTTCATCAACAACCTTTTTACAATTTCATTTTTTTTTTTACGGTAAAGATTTTGTAAGCTTCAGAAATGACAACGATTAAATTACAGCTCCTTAATTCAATCCCTTTGCTCTTTCCTTAAAATGTATCTTCATTGATGAGTCACATTCTCCTATTCCTTTCAACCCATTAATCATTACATCATTTCTATTATGTAGTTGTGTGTGCTTCCTTCATTTAGTTGCTGGGAGAAGCATCATATAAAGTTAGTGAATTTCTGTTGGAAATAGTAACTTGGATTATATCTATTTTTAATATAATTTTTTGGATATTTTATCTTGTTATGCTATTACACCCAGTGAGAATGCATAAACTATTTTAACTCATCCCCCAAAATAACTGTAATCTTGAAGGCTTTTATTGACACAGCATCTCTTGGCTGAGCATTCACACAAACTTCAAAATTCAATTTTAAACACACTATACAGAAAAGATAACACTGCAACAGTAATGAGAAAAAATATATTTTGTTGGGCTGAATTAATTTTTTGTGAGATTGTTTTAAATGACATGTCAAGTTTTTCACTAAAGATAAAATAGATTTTTTAAAGTTAGTGCCCAAGGAAGCTGGATAATAGACATTGGCATATGCAGTTGTTGGAAAAAAAAAATCCAGTGTGTTTTCAGCTTCAGCTCAGATTAGATGGAAAAAGTAAACAATGCCAATAAACGGTTTTCATTTCTTCCAAATAGATTATATTCTCCATTGTGGCACTATCAATAAATTGTTTTTATTTCTTCCAAATAGATGATATTCTTGATTGTAGGTCCAATAACTAATGTATCTTCTTTGTGCCTATATCTTGTCAGGCACAAAATAACAACATGTATATTTTGTTAAAATATCCTCTAATTAGATTTGTTTTGTAAATTAATTCCTGGTTAACAGAAAATCAATTAAAGTAAAAGTATGTTGTCTTTGCTTTAAAGTGACTTTCTTTTCATTTGCTATAGGTTACTTTGTCTTCGTTGTTGATAAATATTTGGACATTGAGCCCGTCATTCTGAATGATGGGATTAAAACTAGATAGAGCTGAAGAAGAAAAAAAAATCTTAACTTTAGTTATTTAATGTTTGACTTGTGGTAAACTGGTTTGAAACATAGGATTGGGAATCAAAGTTTTCATTGATTAAAATTATGGCTCTGGCCGGACGCGGTTGCTCACGCCTGTAATCCCAGCACTTTGGGAGGCCAAGGCAGGCGGATCACAAGGTCAGCAGACTGAGACCATCCTGGCTAACACGGTGAAACCCTGTTTCTACTAAAAAAAAAAAAAAAATTAGCCGGGCGTGGTTGAGGGCACCTGTAGTTCCACCTAGTCAGGGGCTGAGGCAGGAGAATGGCATGAACCCGGGAGGCGGAGCTTGCAGTGAGCGGAGATCGCGCCAATGCACTCCAGCCTGGGCGACAGAGCAAGCTCTGTCGTAAAAATAAATAAATAAGTTAATTAATTAAATTATGGTTCAACCAGTAAAATGTAAGGTGGCTTGGGCAATGTATTTAATTAACCTGCTGGTACTTCAGTATCCTTATCTGTGAAGTGGTAATACTAATGCATAACTTACACAGCTTAAATGCGAGTATAGCATACTGTGGATATTTTAGGGAAAGATAGAAGTGTAGCATGTAGGTAAGTTAAGTACAAGGCAGAGACTGGAAATGTATGTGAGATGGAAATAATAAAGTATCGTGTTTACCAAGGTGGAAATATGGGTTTTGTCTGATTTTTTACCACCCATTTGATATATACCATTAATAGGAGTATTATGATCATTTGACATTTTAGGAAATGTCCTTTAACAATTGATGGCAGTGATCTAGAGGACCAATGATCTGGAATCTCATGGCAATGAAAATAGAGAAAAAGATGGAATTATAAAATATACAATACAAGAAATGATTTGGGGTAGAACTTGCTCATGCAGCTTTTGTAATTAAATATGCTAGATTGTTTTCCAGTTTGACCATCTAATACCTGTTGGTCACTGGGTGTCTCTTCTTTTCAATCCCATTTTCCTTGTGCGTGTAATGTCAATATTAACAATATTTTCTTCATAGAAATATGGTAAGCATGAAATAAGATTATGCATTTATAATGCTTTACACAATATCTGGCACTTATAAGTGTGCACTAAAGTGTGAATTAATTATTGCTATTGTTAGATAGAATTGCTAGCACTGTATCTTCTGAAGGAGGCAAGAGAGAAAGGAGGTTAGGAAAACGTATATATGACATCAACAGTTATGTTGAGGATGATGTAAAACATAGCAACCATTTATCTTTGTTTACTCATAATTTCCATATTTCTCTAACACTTATGTGTGACACTATGAATAACAAAAAATTATTCCATATATTTTTTTAGCATAATAGGCACTAGAAACCATGCCATGACTATGTACAGTGTACATTGGATACAAAACCAAGCAGACACTGCCTCGGTTCTGAAGGAGCAGATGTGTGAAAAGCAAATAGGTGTTATTCTTGTCATACCTGCAATATGAGAGGAGTAGACACTTGTTTATTTTCCTATAAAAGTAGCCATAGTTAAGTTTAAGTAGTGAAAGTTCTATTGTTTAGTGGGTATATCCATTTTTCATTGGCTAGGTTAAGGGATTAATATGACAGCATAAATTATCCCTATTGACCAAGCTCTGCCTCCCGGGTTCACGCCATTCTTCTGCCTCAGTCTCTCCCGAGTAGCTGGGACTACAGGCACCTGCGACCACACCCAGGTAATTTTTTGTATTTTTAGTAGAGACGGGGTTTCACCGTGTTAGCCAGGATGGTCTCTATCTCCCGACCTCGCGATCTGCCTGTCTCGGCCTCCCAAAGTGCTGGGATTATAGGCGTGAGCCAACGCACCCTGCCAGCTTAAATCTTAATGACAAGTCATAAGCTCATACAACACCAATAACAATAAAAAAAATCTAAAGCAATGAACTCAGTACAGATGCAATAACCCTATCCATCTAAGTCCTTAAGAGAATTTCAGAATGAAGAGAAATTCACATTCCTTCTGCAACCACACTACCTAGGAAAATTGTTTCACAATAAATGATCTCACAAGAATTTCATAATGATGAACATATGCTGAGTCTTTTAAAATTCTATAGGCTATTTAGTGTTTAACATTAGAGCAAGACAAAAATCCCAGGAGCAAACAAAAATGTAGAGAATACCTATCCTTTCTGATCACAGAAAGAAGAAAATGGGAAGTGTCCACCTTCTGAAAACACATGAAGAATAACTTTTTTGTGTATATTTCTAATGATTTCCATGGGACAAATGCTGCGAGTTGGATTTTAAAGGTACATTTATGACTTAACAATCTTTAGAAATATTTTGCTAAATTATAATCCCCAGCAGTTTCTCTTCCCACACTCAAAAATTCTGGGCCGTCATTCTTTTAATGTTTGCATATGAGGAAATAATGATGTTGCACCGGCATTTGATGAGGTGCACAGAGCTGAGCCCAAAACACAGCACTAATGGTGAGCTCTTGGGTCCAGGCCTGTGATGGCCCTAGTACCTGAGGCGCTGGCACCTGCTGCATTGCTCGTCATGTGATGGAAGGCATAGATCCTTGGGAAGGCCTGGCTCTCTACGGGGCTGAGGTGGTGCCCAGGGCGTGGACCGCACAGTGAGTACTTGGCTCTGGGGCCCCACGTGCGATGGCTCTGATGTCTAAGATGGCAGCAGGCCCAGTGCGGCCATACAGCCCAGATCTGTACTGTGGGTGCTTAGAGCAGCTGGGACTCCTGACACGTAAGAGGTTGGGAGAGGTGGTAGCTCCTTTCTCAAAGCAGCTCAACAGCAGCTGGTCCTGGAGCATGAGGGGTGTGCAGCCAAGCTTCCCTCTCAGATTCCCTGGTGGGAATGGCTGTTGGTTCCCTCAGTGGCAAGAGATGCCAGTGTCCTCCAGTGAGGAGGCTGCTGGGAACCACGGTGGCTGCTGCATTTGGCTGATGCTGATAGCCTCACCTTTCTCCTTTGCTCCTGGTGTCTCAGGTATGTCAATCTTATCAGCAACTTTTCCATGTGGAAATTCTCCTTTAAAACAAAAATTAACTGTGTTGTTGTAGATTCTTTAATCAGCCCTTGAGCCCACTCCATGCTGTTTTAGTTTGTGAATAGCTGTCTATATGTATGTGTATGTGTATACACACATATGAATGGTTTATGTATATGTATGTGTGTGGGGGTGGGGGAGGATAAAGGGATAAAGACTGGTATCTCCTACTCTGCTATCTTGCATTCATATTTCTAAATACAGTCATGTATTGGGGATATGTTCTGAAAAAATGAGTCATTGGCCGGGTGCGGTGGCACACGCCTTTAATCCCAGCACTTTGGGAGGGCGAGGCAGGCGGATCATGAGGTCAGGACATCGAGAGCATCCTGGCTAACACGGTGAAACCCGATCTCTACTAAAAAATTACAAAAAAATTTAGCCAGGCGTAATGGCGGGTGCTTGTAGTCCCAGCTACTCGGGAGGCGGAGCTTGCAGTGACCCGAGTTCGAGTCACTGCACCCCAGCCTGGGCAACAGAAGGAGACACCGTCTCAAAAAATAAAATAAAATAAAATAAAAAATGAAATAAATTTTAAAAAAGAAATGAGTCATTAAGCAGCCCCCTCCTTGTGCAAACACTATAGACAGCACTTAGGCAAATCTAGATGGTACAGGCTACTACACACCTATTCTATATGCCCTACGGTATAGTCTATTACTCCTAGGTTACAGACCTGTACATGCTAAAATACTGAATTCTTTAGACAATTGTAACACAATGGTATGTATTTGTGTATTTAAAGATGCCTAAACATAGAAAAGGTACGGCAAAAATGTGATATAAAAGTTAAAAAATGGTACACCTGTGTAGGGCACTGGCTGTGAGCGGAGCCTGCAGGACGGGAAGTTGCTCTGGGAGAATCGATGAGTGAGTGGTGAGTGCATGTGAAATCCTAGGACTACTGACCTGCACTACTGTAGATTTCATAAACACTGTACACTTGAGCTACGCTAAATTCATTTGTTTAGAAATTTATTTAATAATAAATTAACGTTAGCTTATTGTGAATCATAAACTTTTTAATATTCTAACTCATTGTAACAACACTTAGCTTAAAACACAAACACATTGTACAGCTATAAATTTTTGTTTTTACATTCTTATTCTATAAGTATTTTATTTTTTTTAATTTTTAAACATTTTTGTTAAAAAGCAAGATCCACACCCATTAGCCTAGGCCTACACAGGGTCACGATGATCAATATCACTGTCTTCCACCCCATATCTTGTCCCACTGGAAGATCTTCAGGGGCGATAACATGCATAGATCTGTCATCTCCTATGATAACAATGCCTTCCTCTAGAATACCTCCTGAAGAACCAGCCTGTGGCCAGTTTACAGTTGACTTTGTTTTTTTGTAAGTATAAAGAATACACTCTAAAATAATGATAAAAATATAGTAAATGCATAAACTAGTAATGTAGTTGTTAATTATCATTATCAAGTATTATGTATTGTACTGTAATTGTATATGGTCTACTTTTATAGGATTGGCAGTGCAGTACACTATAAACTTACAAAGTTGTGCTATAAGCTTATAAAGGCTATGACACCAGGCAATTTGAATTTTTCATCTCCATTATAATCTTATGAGACCACCATGATATATGTGGTCCATCATTGACTGAAATATTGTTATGCAAAGCATGACTGTATTAGGCTTTTATATATATATGTGTGTGTGTATATATATTATATATATATTAGGTTTCATATATTACACATATTAATTCTAGAATGTG